>NC_134421.1:47238122-47547863 GCF_030867145.1 Opisthocomus hoazin | reverse complement strand
TTTGAGAAACCTGGTCTAGTGGAAGGTGTGCCTGCCCACGGCGGCGTGGTTGGAACTAGATTATCTATATGGTCACTTCCAACCCTATGGAAGCCATTCTATGGTTCTATGAAGTACCCTCTTAATTTGGACACATCAGTTAACCTTGCAATATTAGGTGGGATGAACTTGAGCCTGACTCACTCAGTTTAGGAAAGTGTCGAGTTTGTCCCTACCCATTATCAGTAACAGGAATAGAAAGTTTAGGAGAACAGGTTTCCTGCTGCATCTTTCCAAGAGGGACATTTGGTATTAAACAAACAAACAAGCATAAAACCTCTCATAGTACATTAATAGTAATAAAACATGGATATGTGCATACCGTTTGTACTGTCCGCAATTAGAATAGAAATCTTCAGTGTGTTAGTAGTAAATGCCATTTTTCACGTGTCCCTCAGCTACAATGAAGCAGCATTCTGGGGCTCTGTACTGTTAAATTAGGGAAAGAGGTAGCATCGAAGCATTGACATATCTAACCACTTGATTTAGAAATATAAACTGAAAGTCAATAGTCTCTCTGAAATTAAAGGCTCTTTCTGCCTTCAGTGTATACTTATGACTTTTTGACTAACTATAAAAACAAAAAAAAGACTCAACTGCATCAGAAGTGAAACATCAAATAATGGCACTGAGGTAAATGGAGACACAATCTAAGTGGCTCCTTTGATGCATTTAGTAGTGTTTAAAAACCAGAGAGCCAGTGGTCAACTAAAATGTTGGGTTTCTCATAGTGTAGTTCTTCTATAAATTTGTAGATTTTTTCGTTGACGAATTATTCATGAATTTATAGAACCAGTGCCTATGCTGTGACATGAATTCCAATGATTTGTGTGGCTCAGCTAGTCTTTTCGTATCATAAAACATTTTCATCTTTCATCATATTTACCTCTGAACATCATTGCTTTTATCTTTACCATTATTTTAGAAGGCTATTTGATTGCTCTTTCACCTAGGAGGGAAAAGAACCCAAACAGGGCAGGGGGAGTAATATTGCTTTATCTTTGCGGACCTAATCCCCTCCTGTAAGTGGATGCAACTCCTGTTAACCTCAGTGACAGCTGCAGCTGTTTGTACCTGGGCTGATTTGGATAGTTTAGGCAGGGCTAACAGTACTAGCTGACATTAAATTTCCCTGACATTTCTGATTACAAAGATTGTGTGCTCAACTTCTCACACTTTGCCAACTCAGACATCAGTATTTTTCTACACTCAGAATCTGCTCAGACTTCAGCTTTCAGCTCTGGCCTTAGATGTACACCTTTGCAACTTCAATCAGCCTGGCTTTCCAGTGCTTTGATCTGGGATTAGGGTTTTTGTCCCAGTTTTCAGTATTGGGTTCCCACTATCCATGTAACTATGTTGTCTTATAGCATGCATGAATCAAGATAGGTAGAATGCAGTCTAAAATCAGTGTTAGTGCAATTTAACCCTCTTTTTAAAAAGGGTTAAAATGAAGCAGAGTAAATCACATCTTCTAAAGGTTTCTTCAGCTGCACCGGTGATTTGCATTAGCACAGGTGCAGTCAGCAGCTGCAGTCTCCAGGAGAAAGATTATAGAATTTAAGTATCACAAAGGGGTGATAATTAGATCTGGAGTATTGTGGTTAGAAAAATAAGCCAGAAACAACAAAACGGGTTTTTTAATGAAACAGCAATTAGTTGAGTCTAAAGTGTTTCACTGAAGACATCTCAGATTTGACAAATTTTTGCCTATTCCAAAGCAAGATAGTTATGTGATTTACACCTAAATTTCCTTTAGAAGCTCTGTGGGCCAAGGACTCCTTTATTTCGACAGTATACAGCCATGGGAAAAACCTACAAAGAAATATCAGTGCCTCCAGAGAACATGTCTAGACTCTCAGGACCCTGTCAAATACTAGAGTTTCAGGAAATGTTTTCTGATAAATTGTCATTCCAAGCAGTAATGGGTCTGGGGAATGTAGTTCATTGCAGACTTGCCCCGTTGGGTGTCTTACACTTATCTTACACTCATCTTACACTTCAGAAAACAAAAAAAAGGCTTGATTCACTTTGGATATGAAGAAATTCCCAAAAGTGGGAACTCACCAGAAAAAACAGATATGATTTTTCCCATTTTAGTTCATGAAAGAAAGAAAACATCTATTCAAGATCTGAGAGAATTTTTTTAACCACTTTGGGGCGGCCAGAATATCCACCACTCTTTACTGAAATATTAGTTCTTTGACCTTCAGTCTTCTGTCTTTGAGTACTTTACACAATGTGCAATTATCATCCCCAAATACATTCTATATTAACTCTTATTGCATAAATGAAGAGATTTCTTTCATCTAAAGATAAGTGGGCATGGGAAATTCAAAGATGACACAAAAATAAGATGTGCATTTCAAAACAAACTATGAAAAATAGACTACACCTCCTAGTCAAAGCTGCAACAGTCATGACAAAATGGGTAAAACCAGATATATTTGCACAGAGAACATAGAGGTTCCAGGCTCATAAAAGAGAATGGACACCCAATGAAGCTAATCTACAAACAACAGACAAATGAAAAAATACATTATTCTTCCTCTGAGAGATATCTGTCATTATTGTTTAGACAATAATGTTTGGAGACATGTTAAGTGCTTTCATGATAAGATACTCAAATGTTTAGTCAAAACAACTCATTTATCTGTTCTTTCTGAATAGCCATGTAGAATGAAATTTGTCTCAAATCTTTCATATTTTTCTTAGCCTCAGTCAGTCCCATGACTGCTCATACTTTGGTATCCTCAGCATTACACACTTGAAAACATAAACTTCATTTGTGCATGTAAAACAGTGAAGGATTTCTTTGTCTACTTGTGTATAAATAGTGTAGTAAACAGCAATTAAAGCAATATTCTTCATAAAAACACGCCTTATTTGAAATATTTGATCATGTGGAGCGCACTTAAGTGACTTACTCCAGAAGCACTGGTGTTACCCATACAGCTGTATGGAAAAGCGCTATTTTGTATGCTTTGTAGAAATAGGAGTTGTGTTTCTGAACTGGAGAAAAGGAGTAGCTGAGCTTGTTTAATAAATAAAACAGAAGAAAAATCCCACTTACATCTTCTATTCCACTGAAATTTACACACATGAAAAAAAAAATCGTAGTTGTCAAAACCTGTTTCCTCAGGAATGTTTTCCTTCATTTCTTGTGGCTGAAATGGGTCCACTGAGATCATGGCTATTATGCAAAGTATTCATGTAAGGTGATATCTGTGGAGTCAGTAATACAAAGTGTTGAGTACCCCGATTGCATACTGCAGTCAAGATGTGTTAAGGCTTAAAAATTAACTGTAAATATAATATTGGGACCTTGTATGCCAGGTTTTTCCAACAAGTAAAAAAACCTTTTCTGCATTTGAGGAATGTGGGGGCAAGGGAGAATCATCTTTAGACCCTATTAATAAACAATGAATGTAAAAGATCAAACAGTGCCCTACAGGGCGATGACAGGGTCTGTTTTTTGTAGCTGAAGTAAAATCTTGAGAAAAACACTGCTGGTCTTTTTTCTCAATAGCAGTAATATTTATAATTTCTAATTTTCTAGATTTTTGTTACAAGTTTCTCAAGCTGTGCTTTTTTCTAATTAACAGAGGAATGATTTCATCTGATGTAAGAAAATAAAATAATATGAAGTTTACATTTCTATTTTTCTGTTGGGCTTTACTAAAGAATGAACATTTTTTTTCGCAATTAAGATACCTTTGTATTATTTTCTCAGTTTTAAGAAGCCACAGTCAATTCAGAAGACTGGACTGAGTGGAACCAAGAGTTGCACCTGTGTGCAGGAGGACAAGCAGACACTAACCACCAAGCAACACCACTAGAGCTCTACGTCCAGTTCCTAGGCCTGTCACAAATTCTGCAAACATCGGCAAGAAACTTAGTCTCTTAGGTCCCAGATTTTCCTTCATAAAATGGAGATATTGCATCTTTCCTCTTACTGTCTACCTTCTCTTTCTTAGTTAGGTCCCAAGCTTTTCAGAGAAGAAGCTGTGAAATTGTATGGTTCTTAACCCAATGATTAGTGCAGTATCTAATAGGAAAAGTTCATCCAGGATAGGAAACAACTTGCATAGAGAACGCATGGATGAACTATGCTTTTACTAAATTAACATTGCAAATTTACTATACACATGAATTAATGATTGTAAATATAATATTGGTTTGCAGGCTAAGGTCAGGGGGGCTGTTGTTTCCTTTTTAGTCAGCTTTACAGAAAAGGATGGTGGAATATATTATTATATTATATGTTAATAGAATTTAATACTAGCCCCACTGAAGCAGAAATCCTACTGACTTCCATGCTGCTAAGATTGTACCCAGTGTGAAAATGTCTTCTCTGAATCTTTCTATTTTGATTCAAGTTTCCAAAATAGCTTTGAAAAACAAATGCAAATACCTTCATATGCGAGAATTAACATCTGCATGGAAATTGATTCATACCACTCTCCATATAACAAAAATGTAGCATGAGTATGTACTTATTTTCCAAGGCTGATCAACTAGAATAAAACACAAATTTTATTCTTAATAAAAAGTTAGCCAAAGGAAAGTAATGTGCTATCATTACTGTCTGTACAGAAATCCCACTACAAAGAAGCAATAAATAATGTCAGGAAATGTTAGTTTCAGAGGGGATGTCACCATGGAAAATAAGCTTATGAAGTATTGAAATACAAGTGGTATTGCTTCTAATTTTGAACTCTGATAGCAGAAATCAAGCCAGTTTGGAGGTATATGTCACAGAAGACTGAGTATACCTTAAGATAGGGAATTCAAATAAATCGTTCCTTCAAGGTAAAATATTGAAGATGCAAATTGATGTCTGAGGATTTAAGGACTTAGGAATTTTAAGGATTGAAGATTTAAAAACAAATACAGCACACATGCTCACTGATAATTCACAAGTTCATTTCAATTCTCCTGCTGTTGGACTCATTGTACTATTTCTTCCAGACTGTGGTAAACTGGTTCATCTGAAGTAAAACCTAACAAAGATTTTACTTGTGTTCTAAAAAAATACAAATGTATTTTGGAAAATCAGACTTGTTTCATTTACATCTTTGTCTACTGGCAACAAGGATACTGCTACTGGGGTTCCTTTCAGACCCAAAACAATGCCTGGTCATATTAGTGGGAATATTTCTGGTGTGTTGCAGATTAGACCCTTACAGGGCACTGCAAATGGCACTGTTCCTTGGCAGACTTTTCATTTAGGAAGTCCCTAACATAATGCTTACACTGCTCTACACTGCAGGGAAACTTCAGAACAAGAAGATTTATGGGAAGTCATGGTGACAGCTAGATAAATTTAGTGAGTTCAGCATGTGGCAAGATTCTTCTATCAAAGAAAGCTTCTATAAGAGGAGAAAATTAAGGTCTTCTGCAAAGAGATACTACTTATCTTTTAAGAATCGCATAACAAAAAATGAATTTATAATACAGAACTTCTTCCAACAGAAGAGAAACTTAATGTTACTACGGGAAAGATACCAACAAGATACATTCAAATTGCTTGCACACATTTTCAGCCACTGTTAATCATTAACAGTACTAATAGGAATTTCATTTTTTAAAATGCTTTACTACAGCAGGCGCACCATTTTGTTTTCAAGTGTTTTGTTTCCTATTTTGGCTTCAGATGGTGAATTATCTAGTATTTCAATTTGTAGTAAATCATGAAGACTCATTTAATTTTCTCTAGAACACCTATTAATGTGACTAGTTCTTTTGTTATTGTTAGTGGAAAAATATCTATTCTTAGCTAAACCTTTAAATGTGAAAACTGCTTCTTTCCAAAGTTGCCGGTTCACTAGTTTATTTTTGAATATATAGAATATGTGGGGAATACACTTCGTCACATCTGAAGACTGACTTTTTTTGAAAGTATAAAACCTTAGTTTCTAGGAAGGACTAAGTACCTGAGAAGTCTGAAATGGTAAAGTTAAGGTTCTTCTGAATTATAACCTAACAGACAAAAGTAGGTAATTACTATGAAGGATAAAGGCTATTAAAAGTCACTTCTATTCTGAGAAACAATGACTCTGTTGAATATTCACTGGCTTATGTTCTCATTCGCTAAAGAAGGTGTCTTTACATCAATATGAGGGTTTAGTAGATTTGTGATGGTGGTCTCAAGTGAGCTAAAAAGAAATAATCATAATGTGTTTTTATAGTTAATTCAATTGATTCACTGTTAAAATGTTAAGTGATCCATGGTTTTTGTTGTCAGATGTATGCCTGTAACAGTGTAAACACATTTTTTTTTCCAAAATGGTTTATTATAAGTAAACAAAATATTCTGGCTGTAACGTTACAGGTTAAATAACTTACCGATAGCAGAAATAATCTCTTGAATTACATGTTCCGGGACCTTCATCTTCCAATAATTCCAGCAGAATTTCAAGATCAATGTTTTCAATAAAGAAATAAAAATTCCCAAAGGCTATGAAAGAATACTTATGTTCACATGTTTCCTAATCAAATTGAGGCCAGCAACTTTAAAAATATTCTACTCAAGAAGATACAGCAAATCTCCAGTTTTCATAATTGGTATTTTTCATTATTTACAGACAAAGAGGCATAATGTTCTATGTTACTATGTTAACACACTATCAAACTTGAAACCAGTTTAAGTCAAACTTAACTGTACTTAACTAACTACATAATAAGTTCATTATCCCATATATTTTGGTGTAGGCTCACGCACTTAAATTTGACTCTGAAGCACAAGACTTAGAAATAATACAATCAGCATGTTAAATTTAATAAAGCAGTCTTTTTATCAAGTGCTAACAGGTTTATATGGAAGTTGCATTTCCAGTGTGAACACCTATGCTTTCAGTACAGAATTAATGCACTTTTCTTATGATTAGCCTTACTGCGAACTTCACCCATTCTGTATTTTCTGCTCTGGTTATTCCCAAGTTCAGCTGGCCCTGTAGTTTTTTTCATAGACTCTCTGAATGTGATTCAGCTGTCTAAACTTAGGCATGTAGGTCTGTGTAAGATGGCCTAGGGCATCTCATCTGGCCATCTGCTCTTCAAAAAAAATGGATGGGCCTCCTGTAGGTCTGTCTGCTAGCCCTGTGGGGAAGTCTTGGAAACGCTAGGGTGTCCCACATGGCAGTTGGTACACACCTGTCTTCAGAAAACTGAAATGAGCTGTCTGCCCTCTCTCACGTCCTGCCTTGAGCTGATTTTGGACTACTGTAATCCACTAGGTTTGAACCTGGCTTAAAATTAGTATCTAACTTCATATGTATACATATACTTGTGAATTGGTGTTTAAATTCCCATTGTAGTCAATTAGTGAGGCCAGCAATGCCTGCTGAGTGACACTACTTACCTAAAGCAGACATAGTTCAATTGTCTAGTGCCATTTGAGAGCTCTGTAGAGCTTCTGTATGTAAATGAAAGCTATAACATAATCCCAAAGGAGACAAGCATCCTCTAGGAGAAGCAGATGGCTACCATGCATCCTGTAGGAGGAGCAGATGGTTACCAGGCAAGATGTCATAGGCTTTATAAAATGGCACTACAGGTCTCTGTTCAGGCAACTGAATCCTAAGTCAAATGAACATCCAGCTCTGCGGATACCTGTCAATAGCTACTTACCTTCTCTGGAGTGGAATTTCATTTCCAATACCTCATCTTGCCTCACACGCAAGATGTCTACACGAAAGTCAGCATCACAGTGCCTAAAAAGTGGGTGCCTGACTGTAGCAGGCTATTTGGAAAGGGATAGGTACCTTTGTCTACCAAAGATCATTCACATCTCTTGAGTTATTCACTTCATTCTATTGACTCAGGGGAAAGGTTGGTCTGCAGAACAATTCAGTGTATCTGGACGCTGAGTAAGGCAATATCTGGAGACAATCAGTAGGAAAGAATATCTGTATAGGTGTTCACCTTGGACCTAGGGTACTGATAATGAAGCTGAGGTAACTTTACAAAGCTTAATATTTTTAAATGAACTGCTGCTAAGGGTGCTGTTCATGCTTTGCATCACACTCTAGTTGTTATGAGCACCTATCCAGATAAGTGGAAGAATTACCCAGTGGAGTAACTTCAGCTGAAGAGTAGAAACTATTCTTGCTTGTCTTCTTAATGTTCCTTTTCACCCCAGTCTTGCAACTCTGGAATAGCCTGCTTCTTAGGACCTTCTTTTAGAATGGTCCACAAACATAATATCCCGAAATGTTGTGCAAATGGACATTGATGATGCTGCTCATATTTATGAACAAAGGTAATGCCATTTTATGCAATTAGCTGTTTTCTGATTCCATCTGCTATTTCTAAATCCTTCTGGAGACTTAAGTAAGGTTTGCATTTGAGCAGAGTGAAGTCAGGAAATAAATGCCTATTTCCTAGACTGAGATGTTTCTAGTCATGCAAAATGCCTGATGCGAGCACCAAAGAAACCAAGACCAAAGTCTAATGAGTTGAGATGCTCAGAGTAGAAGAGGGCTTTCTTCCGTCTTGCATCTAGAAATTCTTTTCATGTTCCTTGAAGCAGATGTTTTGGACCCATTGATTACGACAGAAAGCTTTGGTCCGTGCACACAAACGGGGTGCCATTTTATATCTTCTTTGATATAAACCAGGGAGGAGATAAGGGTACACAGCCCAGCTTGTCTTTTTGAAGAGTTGGGATCTGGGAGGTTCTGTAGCAGGATCTGATGACAATTCAACATTCCAGAGTGCTATAGTACAAAAGCAGTACTTCCAAACTTTCATACAGAGTTCAAGGAAAAAAAAAAAGAAAGGTGACTTAAAGCAGTCCTGAATCATTACTGGACATCCCAACTTTGACGGACTTTTTCAGCAAAGACATTCTAAACCAACAAATATCTGTGCCGAACTGTTTATTATTGCTGAATTGTTTATCTGTGCTGACTTGTTTCTTGTTCGTCAGGCATTTTAGTGAAGCTATCTATCTGTCTACCTGTCTGTTTATCTATCTAGCTAGCTATCTCTTCTGCTTATAAAGATAAACATGCATTGAGAGAGAACTCCCTATTTCTGTAGCCATAACAAGACGGCCGTCTGCATCAAAGAGCTCCAAATTCCCTTCAACATAGATATCTAAGGTGGTCTCATATTCTCCTAACTTTTCATACCTCAAGGAGTAGAAGGATGAGAATGAAGGAAAGAGATTAAATTTGGTCATCATTCATGAATCATGGGCTCAAGATTTTACTCCATTGGAAGCACACTTTCCTGATCGCCAAAAAAAATGATGTATCTTAAAAATCAACCGATTTGGTTTAAGCAAACCTAAAGAATTCTAAAATCCTTGATTCAATATATAATTACTGTTGTTCAATGTATGATACAAAGACAGGCTTTCCTTTTCACTGATGAGATTTTAAACAGCTACCGATTACTTTGTAAATGATATTTTACTCTAGATTTACTGCTAAACCCAGATATTTGACTCAACAGATCACTCACATTCAGCTTTTCTCAAAGGAACAGAAATCTAGCACTGAGTGGTAAATTTATATGCACAACTACATTTGCAGTCCAATGAAGACTCATTGCCTAAGTATGTTTAGCAATCAGTATTATCCTTGATCCAAATACTATGTCTGCATTCAGTCTTCAACAAGGCAAAACTACAGATGAGTTGAAAGAAGGGGGACGAAGCAGGTTTTCTTATTTAACGAACATGAAGAGTGCCTTCTGTAATGCCTACAGGGCAGGCATTGCCAGGTAGGATTAGAATGACCATTTTCCTCAAAGTTCTTTGTAGCCCTAAAAGTGAAATTCCATGGCTTGGTTGTAGTGGCAGTATCAGTGGCACTCAGCAATGCTTCTGACCTTCTGCTGCAGTAACAGAAAAAGAATTATGGCAAGGCTTCTAAATTCACTCATTCTGTGTCTGCAGAACTAAAAGGACAGGTAAATGTGAGAAATGCACCAGGAAAAGCATGGTTTGTCAGCAGAGGTTACCTTTATCAATGCTGCAGTTCAGGCATCAGCAGAGCAGTACTGTGGTATATGACCAAAGCAGAGATGTGACAGCAGTGTAAAACCTGATCATGAGCAACATGAAAATGTATGAATGCAACCACTTATGTCTTACAGAGGGTCAGGCTAGTGGTTCTGCCCAGGCTGTGAATGTAAAGCGGGTGCTGCATGTAACATCAACTGTTAATATGGAGTAGAAAGGGCTGCAGTTATTTTGCTCCGTTCTGTACCTGGTGCAAGGTAAAAAAAAACCTGGTTTATTTCACCTGCTGAAGACAGAAAAATATGAGTTGACAGGCTGGCTTATAGAGGGGATTTACATTATTCAAAAATTATATCAACACTTTGCATTTTTCTCATTAGGGATATTCCGCACTGAGCTTGTGGACAGCTCAGTGTCCAGGGATTTTAATCTTTTATGGACCCATTTATGTAAGGACTTAACAGCTGTAATTTCATCATCCTGCTGTTTTCTTAATATTTGATTTTGTTATTTTTATTATGCTACAACAGCTCAATGTTTATCAATTAGTGGACATATTTGAAGATAAACTGAATCTTTAATTAAATTAAATGTACTCAAATATTTAATTTCCTGCAGGGATTTATGTGAAAAAAAAATTACCAACTCAGTGATGAAAATAACATGTAGCAAAAAAAAAAAGAATATTCATGCTCAAATATACCAGCTAAAACGTTATTAAAAGTATTGAAACAAATACTCAAATTTGAAAAACCATTAAAAATTAATTTGGGGAAATGTAGTATTCCAGTTGTATAAGCAGTGTATGGCCAAAAATATGGGGAGTTCTTGTCCGCTGTGTTTTGCAAGATCAAAACCTACTGTCTTGCTTTGTTACATGTATGTTTCTCTTAGATGAGAATATAAAACTTCAGTGGCACTTATCAGATTCCATGACATCTGCCAACTTTACTGCCAACACAAAACTACTTTCGTGATCAGAAACTGTTTTCATTAGCTTCAAAGCACAATTCAGGAACTAATTTAGTCAATTTTTTATTCAAATTGAATGATAAAAAAGGTATTTATTAACAGTTGTGTTTTCTAATTTGCTATAATTTTTTTGTTTCTACTGATGCAAATATTTATTTGCATGTTTTATTCCTCCACCATCATATATAATGACACATTTAAACTCTGCAAGAAACATTTCCTTACAAATAGCTTTTTGTATCTTATATTGGGTTTATTCTAATTAGTAGGATTAAGACTGGCATTAGATATTTAAGTATATCTATGCTTTTAAGATTTCAGAATATGAAAACAAAAATAAGTATACAATGCTGTTTTGCATAATGCAATGTGTGCATGTGCCTTTGTGTGTGTGTGCATAAGGTAGCATTACGAACAGTTTTAACTTTAATTAAGATTAGGCCCTTGATCTTGGCTGCGTTCTTGGAAGTGCCTGCCATCAAAGAATATTGCAGTACTTGAATGGTTAGGCATAAACTAGGGTGTAAGGGAATGCAGAAAAACTCCTACTAGGAACAGACTAGTTGAGGAAAAAATCTTCCTCAGGTACATTCTTTTTATTTGGAATATGACACAGCATTCAGAAGATTTGTATTCCATAGTTACTGAGTAGATTTTTTCATAAGGAAAACAACTTACAGAACGAAATTATGAACTTCTGATTTTCATCCGGAAGATGCAGGCACATTTGTGGTTGAACTGGTGGTGATAACTGGATTTTCATGGAAATAAATGATGACTCACTAGGGTTGAGTTCATAAAGAAGTACAAGATTGATCTACTCAGTGAGCAAACAACAGTTCAATGAGGCAAGATCAGCTTAGTCCACAAAGGCTTCAAAAATCATGTAAACACAGGCAAATGGATTAGAGTTGGCTCTAAAAATAATGAAAAATAGCTCATGCACACTGTAACTACAGCTTATTTTTAAAGATAAAAAATAACCAGTACAAGCTTTATTATTTTGTGACAAACCGGAACAGAACAGTTGCAGAAATACATGCAGGAGGCTATTGTACAGAACAACTTTCCTTTCAGATCTTTCCATTGATAATGTCAGAAGGTTCCACTTCGCTTTGTCTAACCAGATGTCAATGAACAAAAAAACCCTTTTCCTGATCTGTTCTCCAGTCTAAAGAAATGAAATATTCATTAATACTACATTTATATGGCTATTCAATTTAGAATGGTTCGTTTTTTAAAGGCAGAGAAAGAGACACAGTAATTGACATCTATGAGCAGGTGTTCCTCATGCCAAAAATACGGCTCACTTTCATTTATTTAAAAAGCTGGAAAATGCGTATTTGTTTGGGAAAGCCATTTATCCAGAGAAATCTTTAATTACATGTGCCATAAAACAGGCGCAAAATGCTGTCTCCTCAGACCTGTAACTTTAAGCCATTGCAAAGCATGAACTGCCTAATTTCACCACAGAATAACAGTCACTACCTCACTCTGTTGCTGCATGGCAGCAGTATATGAACAGCTACTCTTGTCTATGAAGTGAAGTGGAGGGATGCCATATGACTAGAGGCAAAGCACTGCATTGTGTCAATGTCATTTCTGTTAAAGATCTTCTTGTAGCCTGATATCCAGAATGCAATTGCACATTAATGTACAATGGATAATATTTCTGACAATATACTCTGGATGGCCTTGAGCTGATTACTACTTCTTCAGAAAACAGTTGTTACTGAATTGTTTCCTTTCAATAGAGTCTGCCTGAGGAAGAATAGCAAGCGAGACTGGATCATTAGTGCTGGATATATCATAACTTTGTAATTGCCCTACTTTGGTTCTTGAAAACAATTCTTTGTCAAGGACAGGAAACAGCTTGCCTGTAGGTGCAATAATGGAAAAAGTAGAGCTGATCTAGACAAGTGTCTGTAACATTATCTCATGCTTACATGCTAAAACTTTAGCTAGTTAACAATAACAAACTCAGGTTAAAGGCAAATGGTATCATCAGGACTGATGCTCAGTCTTTCAAGCAGGGCTGTACACAACACCCTTTCAATTTATTCAGACACAATATTGCTGCTGATTTGGCAAAATATTTGACTACAATCCACTATCTGAAAGGTGAAAAATGACTGGCAGTATTGGTATCCCATAATAATGTTATTACCTAGTATCAGTCATGGATCCTGTGTTACAAGCAGCTTCAGGGTAGTCTTTCAAACCAGAGCTGAGCCTCAGAACTGACAGTGGAAATGTGCAGATTTGGGACCATTTAAACCCCATGAAGATGTAAGACAATAGGGTGATTAGGGTGACAAGGTGACTTGATAATTTGCTGTGGAACTCCATGATAAGCCTAACCCAGATTTCTAGGTGATGAGGGAATGCAAGGATCCGCTTTCACCTCTCACTTAAGAACGAAATCTAAAGCATGCCCTTCCTTCAGCTTTCTGAGGTGTGCAACTGTCAGTCCTTAAATGTTTTAGTATATGGTCAGTAAGGTCAGCCAAGATGGTCATCCTGTCCTACAGTTCTACAGAAGCAGCCACATGTATACATACGTACCTGTTACTATGTTTAAAATTATTGCAAAGTAGAGATTCATTTTTCTGTGACTTTTATTCCTCAAAGAGAGATTTTCATAACAATTTACTTCAGAGGCAAGAAACACAGTTCATCCAGAAAATAAATACCTTGTAGGATCTTGCCCGTGTTTAGGAGCTCCAGCTGCAGAGATTTCTGAAGGGTCTCTGCAGGAGACAGTGTTCTGAATACCAGCCCATCACAACAACATTTAAACAAATAAATAACTTCCCAACCCTGAAATACACCTCGAAACCCAAAATACCTTAAGCAGATGAACTAGGAGGAGAGCAATTGTATTGGACTATCTGTTTAACTTAGGAAAACCTTGAAAAACTTGGAAGAGTTGCTGAGCACTGAAACCAAAAGCTCCGATGAAAGATGCATAGAATTGCTTGGAATGACAGGAAGTAAAGAATGTGAGAGGATGGGGGGAAAAAACTGCCTAATTCGAAACTCCAATCAGGAGCTCCCATGTCACCTAAATGAAAGTCAAGAAAATGTCATGGGAAGCTGAACTTACTGGTACAAGCACAGCATGTGGCAAGACTTCATATTTTTTGAAGGATCTTGGAGTGCCAAAAAATGTATTAACTGTTCTACATGTTAACAACCTGAGTGTCCTCTTGTGATTCTCACATGTGTGCTATTTAAATTATCCATTATTTATATAATTATTTACTTTAAACTTACAAACATTTCCCCTAACAAACAGGATTTTGGATTAATATTTAATATATATATATTAAATATATGTATACATACACAAATAATTAGCCCTATTTTTCTTGGTACATATTTCCATGTTGCAAGGCTGCATCATTTAAGTTGACCTAAGCCTCCTTCCCGTTAAGGTTGTTCCACTGGGTGAGATATTGATCATAATCCTCATCCCAGTAAGCTCTGAGGACATTTGACAACAAATTCAAGAGGAACAGGAACAAGCAATTTTTGTATTTGTATAAATCTAAATAGAATATTGTCAACTTTAACGTAACAACCTTTTTATTCTCTGTTTTAGTCCCATATACAGGTGACTAAGTACTCAAATACATACCTCTATCCATGCAACCCCCAATCAGATTTGTTAATCAAAGGTTTCTATTCATGAAACGGCATTCTTCTTCCTCATTCTTTTTCTTTAATAGTGGGTATAACCTTACTGTGATCACTGTACTTAGATATGAGAGATATAATGCTGTATCATCTCATTAAAACATCCTTTAACAGGGATACGTGACCTATTAAAAGGAATAGAAGCAACTGTAGATTTCCCTTTGGAGTTACTGCTAACTCCACTCTGTGTTTTCTACTAAAAAAAATTCCCTCTGTGAAAAACCTGACAGTCTCTACTAAAAACTTACTCCACAGTGTATCAGATTAAGATAAAGACTTCAGTAAAATCTATCTGGTTTTCTCAGTCTTGTATACGATATCCAAGGTCCTTCCCAACATGTTGGATTAACAAGGATGATGCTTCTCCTCAGCACACATGCTATTCCTTTATTTTATCATCTCAAATTTGACAGATTTGTGCACTATAAATGTTTTTCATCTGTCTTATTTGAAAATTCTGTAAAGTTCTAACAAACCTACAGTTGATATGTTTAAGGCACAGTGCAGATATTCAGTGCCACTGACAGCACGCTTCCCCAGTTCTCTATGTCTCAAGAGATCTCAACACATTTTCACAGGGTCAGTTCAGCTGTATGTATATTCTTATTCTGGTTTCACTTAATTCTTGCCTTAGTTACTTGAAATTAAACAAAACTTATCATAGAGTATATAATCAGCTGAACAGCTCACAGTTTATCACTGTGGATAAAAAGCCAGTGTGATTCTCCATTACATACACAGAAATCACAATTACACGGGTCGTATAGCAATTTTGTTCCTGGAAAAAGTGCCCTGAGAATACTGCATATGGTTCAGCTGCACATAATTCAAGAGTAATGCTGAAAATGAAGGTGAGTTCTTGGAATAACCACAAGAGTGACTGGGGTTTGGAAAACATGCTTCATAGTGAAAGACTCCAGGAGCACACTGCCCATTTAACTTCTCAGAGAGACTCTATTAAATGGTGACTGATTTGATCATAGTGAAAGCTGCAATGTCTATCCAGAGAACACATATTGATGATAAAGTCTTCCATCAAGCTCAGTGGAAATAAGACAAGTTCCAAATGTTCACAAATGATGACAACAGAAGTTGCATGGGATTGAAGTTTCTTCTGTTCAGATTGCAGACATCTATGATGTAAATAGTTGGCTTGGCTTTCTTTACAGGCTGGGCACAGCTATGAACATTTCTATCATACTACTTTTTTCATCTTAAATAAATGAACTGTGCACTAAATGGCCTATCACTCTCTACTGGAAAGCTTGCTCAGATGTAGATAGACATCTTAATTAAAGTTTGGTGAGAAGAACCCCTTCATTCATATTAGAAATGTCACACACCTTTCAACAGATGTTAAAAGACTGTGATGGACTCTTCACTGCTTGCTCTTCAAATAGAATAGGAAGCACTTCTCATACTGTATCCCCAAATTTAAACCAGAACTAATTCAGAATACTCCTATACCTTGTGTCAGGTATGAGGTCTGATGCAGTGATCACAATGGTCTTATTTTACCTTAAAAAAAGAATGCAGTTGATTTAAACCAAAAAGGAATTTCCAGAAACATTTCTTCATCAGCTTAACTTTGTTACTTTAAAATCATGCCATGAAACAAGTGTCATGATGTGCATAATCAAACCTAGATCTTTTATTTCTGCTTCAACTCTTCAAATTCAATTTGGAGCTTTAGCAGAAATAAAACTGATTAATAATTAATTCCCTGACAAAGTCTGCATGAATGGACCTTTTGCAAAAAAAGAAAGGAAGCCTGTGTAAATAACTTTACGTCACCAAACCTTTAATACTACTGTCTTGATACTCTTACAGAATTGCTGTAATTGCATTTCAGTGCTGAAATATTTCTTATATGTAAGACTTCAGTACAAGCTGTGCTCATGCCAAAGGAGTTCTAACATTGAACATAAAAATGCTCTCTCCTGTCTAAAAATTCAAATGTGAATAAGTTTTCAGCCTCATAACCACACTAAACTATAAATGCAACAGAATTCATCACATATTTAATATCAAAGTGCTTAATTCATTCATTAGTTACATATATTTTTGGCTCTGGAATGAACCTTCATCATTCTCAAATCTCTCTTCTTCCTCAGTTTTTTAACTGAGCTTGCAGTTTAGAAAATGTATTATAGAATTTCAAACATAATGTAGGTGCAACTTTTTTATGTCTTAAAACTACCATTCTAAATTCTACATGATAAATTGAAGGTTCAACTTATTTTTTTGTAGTTATGTGGGAGTATCTGAGTTAAACTCATAAGCGTGAAGCAGGTCCAGAGGTGCTTTCGATACTCACATTCTCAACTTCAAAGTAGTAATATAAGCTTCTGCTTACAACCTTGTGGGACACGTTTAGCTCTGGGCACGTTTCACTACATAACCTATATATGACCAATGAGAAAGACCTACTGCTTTCCATAACCTATTTTCCCCTTATACAAAGAGTTTAAATTCCTGTGAGTAATGAGAATCACATAAAATAATTTCAAAGCCAATTTTAAAATGGAGGGAGTTTGACTGAAATTATTAAAGTTACTTTGCTTACCTCTTATCCTCTTGTTCCTGTATTGGGAATCTGTCATTCTGACTTGTAAGTGTTAAGTAATTTTCTGCCCATTTCCTAAGTTTTGAAGACAAGCAGCTTGTTTTCAGTGTTTTCACTATTTTTCCAGTATTGTTGGCTCCTTTTACATTTGTATGTGATAAGCTTTGATTCTGACCACAAAAACAGAGAAATCAAATAACTCAGGAGGGCGTGAAGGGGCAGAGGCAGACAGACCACAGCTTAGTGTAAAACAGTTTCATGGTACGGCAGTGATATGGCTGCTCTGGAATCCAAATGCGGCCAGCAGTTAGTACAGGAATCAGCGAGCTGTACTCCTCCAGCAAGGTAATGCTCCATAAAAAAGCAAAATTTCTCTCTGCAGGTTAACTTTTACAAACTTCTGTATATGCTTAGTAGTAATATTCACCAAAGCTTTGAACTGTTTTTTTTCCTGTTTGTGGGGTTTTTTTTCCCTTTTAAAGAACCAAGACAAAATAGAGAAAAAAACTACTTTGGCTCCCAACAGTGTTATAAACAGACACTAATTTATTTGCATAATGAGTGATGTCATGGGAGACTTCAAAGTAAAAATAAATGTCACTATATTGACTTATGCTTGTTCAAACTGAATTCAGGATATTATCTCAAATGATTGATCTGTTTTCTGTTTTTTTGCAAACAAAATTCTGTGGGTTTGGAAATGTTTGAGTTCACAAAGAGTAGCAAGATTGTTGTTGCTAGTCTTCTCTAGTCTATATATTCTGAAATCTATTTTATGACTATCTTTAAAATTTCTTCTAAATTCTCTCCACACCATGCAAAGTTATCAATTTTTAGTAAGACTATCCGATCACCACATTGCTGAAGAACTGTATTTCTCTTAATGTTAATTTCATCCTTCCAGTTTGAGGTGTGATTGAAGAAATTACTAAATAAACATAAAATAGGTTTATAGTTTAAGCCTCCTGTCACATATCCCATATGAAAAGGAGACTTTTTCCATTCCTGATATTTTACTTAAATGCATTGGTTTAATATTCTGACTTTTATTTCACCAAAATTACATGTTTGAGTTCTTCTAAAATCAGATTATTAGTTCCTAAGGTTTGTCTATATGCTTAGCCTTGCAAAGACTTGCAGGTCCTTATCTTCTTGCACTGGATATTATCAGTGTTGAGTGGAAGTTACGCCATTAAGTTCAGTGTGAACAGGACAGGATAAAAAGGAAATTTTTTGCCATTTTGATGCCCAGTTTTCCAATTCCCTTGCTCAGTTTGAAGTCACTTCTGTGACTCTTGTGCAGTATTGCATTTTTAAGACAGAGATTTTTGTCCAAAACATGTCTTTACCTCTGTCTCAAGATGATAACAAATTAAATGAAAAAACTAAGGAGAGTGAATAGTCGTCTGTAGCCTCTTTTTCAAAAATATGGAGATGATGTCATTAACTTTTGTCATTCTCTGAAACGACACTATTTAGAAAAGATTTTGAAGGTTCTAGGACTTTTTTCAATATGTACTGAAGATCAGATGTTCTTTTGAAGTAGAATTGCCTTTGTTCTAGAGCTACTGGGGATAAAGCTTTAAGTTTGGCTTATGAGAAAAAGTATCGTTTTCCCTTAGGAAAAAAAAGAGAAATTCCACATTACCCCAACAAAAAAGACAAGTTACTAAAAAAGGCTGGAAATAAGATATTATTTGTTCTGTTACACTACTTCCAAAACACAATAAATACAGTATAACTATTGTAAACCACCAAGTGATATTGTGTAGCTGGTACTTAAGAAAGGCAAAGTTATCATATGTTTAAAAGTTGTTTTCATGACAAATAGAAAAATGACTATTAGAGATAAAGGAACTAGCAGAGAAGTTTTACTTGGGTCCAATATCATAGATATCAGACCACCCACAAAGGGTTAATATGTATAGTATTGTTCCTACCTATACTCAACATGAGTGATTTTTTTAATGGTATAGACTCATAAGTTACACAAGAGTTTTTACTTTTAAATCAAATCTATTGCCATCTACCTCATCAGTTGCACTTCAGCGGGATACATCCTCCTACTGAAGACAAATAGCGACTCACAGCCCTCTTATCTACATATACTCACTCTGTCACTGCATGGCATCAGGGCCATGGGAATGGCTTTTTACAGCTGACAGTCAAAGATATTTTGCTGGACTTCCTCAGCACATGAACTAACTCAACTGATGAAGCAGCTGGAAACAAAGCCACAATGAGTTCCAAAAACGGCCAAGCAAAAGCAGAGAAAATGTGCTCCTGAACTTCAAGTTTTCTTATTGAAAGTGCTGTCTTCATAAAAACCTCTCAAAATACACATATTTTAAAATTTAACTGACATTTTATGACATTTGAGTATTATCACATCCCAAAGATTCTTAACTCTCTGAAAATCAAAGCAAAGAAAAGTTAATGAGCCCAATACCCACTCACAGTACGGGTGTTTTTTCCTAATTTCAAAAGAAGTCTTAAAGTAGCATAAATATACATCTTTATTTTTATGAGCTATTTGAAAATCATATATATAACATATATATATGTTAAAATGGACCTCCTAAATTAGGTAGCTAATGTATTTATCTTCAGAATCAAAGAGTTAAACTCACGAACAGCAAGATGGTGGATCCACTGACAAGCCAGTTAGCCTCACCTTGACCCCTGGGAAGGTAGTGGAGCAAATCGTCCTGGAAGCCCTTTCCAAACATATGAAGGACAAGGTGATTGGGAGTAGTCAGCACATACTTATGAAGGGAAAACCATGCCACAAAACCTGAAAGCCTTCTATGGTGAAATGACTAGCTCAGTGGATGAGGGGATACTGCTTGTCTTGAATTTAGCAAGGCTGTTAGCAATGTCTCCCATAATACCCTCAACAAAGTGATGAAGTACAGACTTGATCAGCAGACACTGAGGTGAGTTGAAAACTGGCCGAACTGTTGGGCTTAAAGGGTTGTGGTCAGCAGCACAAAGTTCAGCTGGAGGTCAGTAACGGGTGGCGTTTCCCAGAGGTCAATACTGGGGCCAGTAGAGTTTAACATCTTTAGTCATAACTTGGATAATGGGACAGAGAGCACCCTCAGCAAATTTGCAGATGACATAAACTTGGGAAGAGTAGTTAATACAGCAGGTGCTTGTGCTGCCAAAGGGACCTTAACAGGCTAAAGAAATGATCAAACAGTAATCTCAAGAAGTTCAAGAAAGGGAAAGGCTAAGTCCTGCACTTGGGAAGGAACAGCCACATGCACCAGTACAGACTGGGTGCCAAATGGCTGGGAAGCAGCTTTGCTGAGAACACTCTGTCAATCCTGGTGAAAGAGCCAGCTATGTGCCCTTGCGACAAGGAAGGCCAATATCCTTTCCTGGGCTGAATCAGGAACAGGATTGCATCACCTGCAAGTTGAACTTGTGAGGAAGACTTTATAGCAGCTTTCCAGTACTTGAAGGGGGCCCACAAGAGAACTGGAGAGGGACTTTTTACAACCGCATGGAGAGATAGGACCAGGGTAATGGCTTTAAACTGAAAAAGGGTAGATTTAGATTAGATATAAGAAAGAAATTCATTATGATGAAGGTGGTGATACACTGGAACAGGTTGCTCAGAGATGTGGTGGATGCTCCCTCCCTGGAAGTGTTCAAGGCCAGGCTGGATGGGGCTTTGAGCAACCTGGTCTAGTGTAAGGTGTCCCTTCCCATGGCAGCGGGGTTGGAACTAGATGATCTTTAATGTCCCTTCCACCCCACGCTATGATTCTATGGTCCTTTCTCCCCCCTCTGTACTGGGGAGGCCACAGCTGGAGTGCTGGGTCCAGTCCTGGGCTCCTTGGTACAAGAGGGTAATGAACTTACTGAAGTGAGTTGAGCACAGGGCCATGAAGATCATAAAGGGCTTGGAGCATATGAGCTATATGGAAAGGCTGAGAGATCTTGCATTGTTCAGCCTGGAGAAGATGCTCAGGGGCGTATTATCCACGTATATAAATACCCGCTGAGTGCAGAAGTCAAGAATATAGAGCCAAATTCTTCTCAATAGTATCTGGAAAAAGGCCAAGCAGTGATGGGCCACTACTGAATCAGAGGAAATTCCATTTAAACGCAAGAAAAAAAATTCATTGTGAGAGTGGTAAAACACTGGAGCAGGTTTCCCAGAGAGGTTGTGCAATCTCCACCCCTGGAGATATTCAGTAACTGGCCGGATACGACTCTGAGACACTAGCTTTGGGTGACACTATTTAGAGCAGGAAGGGTTGGACAAGGCAATCTCCAGAGGTCCCCTTCAACTTCACCTCAATTCTGCAATTCTTTGCTTCAAGAACAAAATATTGTGCTGTAAGGTTATATTCCCTGCATTGTAACACTCCTTGTGGGATTAATGATAAAGCAGCTTTTCTGTCACCTGTGACTAACAGACAGTTAAGAGTGGTCTTAAAATCCATGTCCTAGGCATGGAGTGATGGTTCCCAGAGAGCCTGGCACAGCAATGTCAGGAAAGTCAGTTCATGTATCTCATGAATTATAGAAGACTAGACTTTGCAAAACTTACATTAAGATCCTTTGAGCACTTTAGGAGACAAACAGTACAGACTGAGAAGTCAGGGGAAGTCAGGGGACTTCAGAAGAATCAGAAGACTTCCTTATGTGTCTGGTAATCCATGAAAGTCTCTAAAAATTCTCTCTTGTATCCATGTGATGTATTGCTTAAACCAGAAAATTATGAAAATAAAATATTACTTATTTTATTAATTATCTGGTATATCAAGTGTTCTAAAGGGTTAGATGAAAGTTTTCTAAGGAGTTAATGGCTTCAAAGTCTTAAAAGTCTTTTCAACAGATACTTAAAATTTCTGGTTTTATGCTCACTAGCATTAACCTTCAGTTCTTGTAGCCTTATAGACAGAAAAAGTGTTACATAAACATCACTGGTATTATGTGGAAGTTACTTAATTTTAAAGACATTTTCTGAAACTTTCTTCAGTACTAAGATTTTCAAAGAAATCACTGGAAGTAATGGTTAAGAATTTTGAAACATTTTTCGTTGTCACATCCACACAATCCATTTTTCTCTCCAATGAACCTCTTAACTTTTTGCTAAAAACGAAATGCCACACATACTCATTTCTAATTAAAAACAGAATAATTCCTCTGACTAAGTATGTAATAAGCATTATATATATTGCTAACTGGAAACCTCCTGGCAAAAATTTTATGATTATATGATATTTATGATGAGAAAATGTGATAACAATCTGTTGAATGCAAAATATTTTGCTAGAAAATATTAGGACTTCTTGTGACTCATAAGAAGTAACACCCGGGACATTTTGGAATCTCCATTCCCACAGCACACGGGCTTGATGTAACTACCCCAAAACACAGCAATCTCATGCTCCATTGCTTCTGAAATGACACAAGGACTTCAGAATTCATACATTCATACATCAAAGATATATTTAGGCCAGGATTTTGTGGCCATTACTAACTGCACAGAAAAGAGTGAAAACAAAGCAAAGACATTTGACACTTTCCCTTATTACCGTCTCATCTTCCATCTACTTTCAGTTCAGGGATTTTAAGAAGCAGATAGCTTTTCTGTGTACTTACAAATGTAGATGAATTTCTGTTCCATGAATTTGCCTAGCTATCTCCTTGAGTAAAAGTAAGTTTTTAAACATATATTATGTGAGATACTGCAGAGTTAATTGAGTTTCTGGTTTGCTGAAAATCTTGAGAAAAATGTTGATTTCCTAAGAACTATAAATTCTCTTAATACAGGATGAAATTAAGGGTTAATGAATCACTAAAGCATTCATAATCAAAATATCTAAAACTGACAGAAGTTTTTTTAGATGCAAGTCTTTTCCATAGATTTTACACCAGCATAGCTGAAAATTTAGAACCATGTAAAATGCTCAAAGTTCCTGTATTCAAATAATAACAAAAAAATCTTTAAATTTTTAACTTAGACATTGTGTCTTGACCTGACATTTATCTGACATGTAATTTGATATATAATCGTATTATATATGTTCTTGCTCTTCTGTACTAGCACAATTTTAGTAAACTGAATTTCCATCATATTTATTTCCTCTAATGCATTTCCAAGGTCTTCCTAATCATGACTATGTCTGATGAATACTGTTGAAGTCATATGATTGATGAGTAAGTTAACAACTAAAAATTTTCATGGAATAATTCTCCAGGCTTCTTGCAGAACATTCAATATGGAAGGCATTGTTATTTTTTCATAGCTTAATTATAGTTCTTCAAAAGACTGAGCATTGAAACAGCCCTTGCAAATATTTGATGACATTGTTCTGCTAGAAAGACACATACCTTGGGCTCCCATTGTTCCTTTTACCAAAACTTTTTAGCATTTTCCCCTTATCTAATTGGAGTAAAAATAGTATTCCTTGCTGAAATAAATGTAATGATATACTCTGCAAATAATATTTTTTCTTTCATCCACCCTGAACCTCAAACCTGATGAGTGGCTCCTGGAAAGCAAATTCTTCTCGGGAATGTTCGCTGATTAGAAACTAACTGAAAACGGAAACTTTCTTCACACATAACCCCAAACTAAAACAGCTCTCCGTGTCTTCCCAAGACTAAACATATGCTCGCACACAAAGGAAAAGGAACTTGGACCATGGCGGACAAGAGCACCACCTGGTGACGCCTTCCCTTTTGTTAGCTTGTCCTACTTCCATGCAGTGAGCCTGGTCTCCTCCCCAGCTCACGCTAGCATGGGAAAAGCATCAGCAATTTTCAAAATCCCCTTGGATGTT
The DNA here is from genome assembly GCF_030867145.1 of Opisthocomus hoazin. Classification (NCBI taxonomy): domain Eukaryota; kingdom Metazoa; phylum Chordata; class Aves; order Opisthocomiformes; family Opisthocomidae; genus Opisthocomus; species Opisthocomus hoazin. Next base: position 47,523,808 of record NC_134421.1, on the reverse strand, counting down.
CCATGTCATAATAAAAAATGCCTCTTCCGGTAGCTTAACTTCCAACTACACTTTCAGGTCTTGAATTCTCGTTCTGAAATCACTTGGTTCTTTTTCCTCCCCATTTGGGAACATCCTACAGTCTGGAAAGGGTTTTGTTTTCTCTTTAAAATTTTCCAGAACTGAATTTCCATGAGTAGTTCCATCCTGATTTTAGACAGAATGCCAGGCAGCAATGATCTGGATATAAAAGGAGGAAGGTGTTATACACAGACCACCTGTGAAAGAAAGCTTTTCTGGAAATGCATGTTTTAGACTTCAAAATTCACAACGACAAGATGATTTTATACAGAAATGTAGATCAAGAAATCCTCCTTTATCAAACATTTTCAATACTTTTTTGACAAATTTTGCTCAAATCTAGTAATTACTGTGGCTGAAGATTGGACTCTGATGCAATTTATGCTTCTAAAGATACCTACTTTTTCCACTGCTATGACGTCTTTTTCTAGTAAAGTTTCTTTACTGAGACATAATCCATAACTCTCTGAAATCAACAGGACCCTTAACGGGCTTTGGATCAGCCACTAATTTACTAAAAATTTGCCTAAAGGACACATCTGTAACTGTAATTATTTTCCTGTTATTAATAGTCAACTGAATTTATTTTCAAAATGCTCTAAAATGATTTTGTAAAAATATTATCTTCAGTTTTAAACAATGGAAAAGATTTTGATTAATTTTATGATCACAAAAACAAATTAGCATGAAAGTAGGCTAAATATTGCTAACATGCCTTTGATGAAGAAAAATTCTGGGCTTCCTGCCAATTTTAAAAGAAAAGAGAGATGTTCAAGGTAAAGGTGTTACTGTTTAGCTAGTGTCTGAGTCAGAAACTGGAAAAAGAGGCCCTTACATTTTGAGTCCTTACATATGCAAGTCTTACTGAAATTAAGTAGGGTAAAAATAAAGCACTCAAAAAAAGATGTTTCTGTAGCAGACAAAAACAAGATGCAGACAGACAAAAATGAGCTGCAGCACTTTTCAAGATTTGGATACTCTTGTATATGTTGAAGTATACATAAACTGTGCTGCTAAAATACATAGTATGCAAGCACAGGATTTTTATTCATACGTTTATATATACTACATTTATACTCTATGTATATTTTCATACAGATGTATACTTATGTACAAACACACAGATACACTCACACTATGTAATTATTTGGTGTACCTTGTACATTTTTCATAGGCCCTAAAAAGAGTGTAAAGAAGAAAAATTCAAATAGGCACTAAATTAGCTTTGAGGCACCTCATGCATGGGGTTTTTTTTTACAAAAACAGCCAGGTACATAACAGTGTAGTATTCTGTAGATAGCTGCATGGGCAACTACAAGATTTACAGGAAAGAAATAGCAAAGGTCATAGTTGCTTTGCAATGAGTAGACATCTCATAGGTACGAAAAGATGTCACCATTTCAGAACATAAATTGAGAACAATCTTCAGATTAAGATCCAGTGAAGCAACACAGCTGTGCTCTCCTCCCATCAGGGCAGAGGGTGTCAGGCTCCTCTGATGGAATCATTCTGCACTAAAAAGGGAAGGAGGGCCCTTTTCTATTAAATATTTATAGAATGTGAAAGTTGCAGTAGGCAAAACAGAGTGACTCACAAGGATGTATCGTCTGATAATCAGATCTCTTCCTGGGACTGGAAACAGAGCAGAATGGTCCCCCCAGTAAGCTGAACAGCCTATTAACAACCTTAGACTCTTTTTGCTGAAGTTGTGTTCTACACATACGTACAAAAATATTACTGTAACACTTTTTTTATTGACTTTTAAAATTAACCCTTATTATTTTACAATTCTTCTGACAAAGTAGCTCATGGCTGAAAAGTGTTTATTGCATTTTTAGTACATCACATATATTGGAAAAATAAAAAGTCTTCCACTGCATTTGAACAAGCAAATGCTTGAGACATACTATGACTTTTAAGCCATAGTAAAATTTGCCATGCAAAAGAAAGTTTTATTCTTCTTTTTTAATCAGCTTATTCAAAACCTAAAATTGCTCAGAGAAAATTAGATTAATCTACCTAGCAAGTGAACATTGGCTATCTGGGTCTGTAACTACTATCTCAGAAGTAAGAAGGGGCAGAATGTATATTAAAAATACACCTAATACTTGATACGATTAATGAACATCTACTACTTTTGACAATTAGAACTGTTACACAGTATTTTAATGTATATTCAACATTGTTCTCAACAAAAAATGACTTAGAATTTACCAAACTACGTTAGTCACATCCTTTCTGAGACATAATATTTGGAAATGTCGTTGAAATAGCCTGTAACAGTATTAAACATGGAAAGTAATGAAAGCAGAATTATTCTACCACAAACCACTTGTGGCAAAATACGACAGTGATCAAATCTATTACCTCTTTCACTTGAAACTATAAGCAAGGGTCTCCATTTATTATCCTTGATTATCCATGTGTGGCTGCTTAATTGAATGGATTGCTGATAGAAATAATCTGTTATAGTCTCTGTGCCTCAAAGACATCTCAACCGGTTTGAAAAAGAGAGTTACAATGACATATAAAATATTAGGCCCCTAGGTTTCATACTAGATCTTTCAATTTATTTTATAAATAACAGATTCAAGATGTAACTTCCTGGTAACTTTTCAAAAAGTAGAATATATCCTGCGAGAAGTCCACAGATTGCTCACTTGGAGAATCAACATTTCAAGAGAACCATTCATTTTGATTTTTGTTTTTTTTTTACTCTAAAGGGTGATCTAAAATGTGCAAACTAGAAATATTTAATTATAACAATAGTCCCTATGAAACAGCTAGCAGAAATGGACAAATACTTCAGAAAGAGCAAACTGTCCTTTTTTCTGTGTATGATCACAACATGAGTGTGTCTCATCTGCTGTACTTCCAGATCAAGAATTCTGTAGTTTCCTAAAATTTATTAGAAAGACTGTCTGCAATTTGTTTTTCCAGAAATAAATTATATTTTACCCAGTGATTTCTCAGTTATTTGAACAACTGGAGATGAAACTCTGCAGTATAGACCACCAAGTCACCACTCCATTGCTCAATGGAAAACGTACACTTCATTTTCTTAAGTCATTGTGGCACTGTTAGCCAAGAAGAGAAATTTCAAGTTACAGTAATAAGCATCACATAATAATTGGAATGGTTGATGAAAATTGTTTCTAACCTTAGATTTTTATATACACATCACTTGAATCACAATAGAATTGCTTCACCTGTTTCCTACATCTCACTATTTCAAAAGAATTAAAAATGTACTTTTCTGGCAGTGCTAGGCATGACAGATCAGGTCTTACTCTATTTTCACATTACTGTAAACTAGGAGTAGCTCATAAAACAATGGATTTACACTGATGTAAAACTGATGTAAGTGGGATAAGCAAGCAATTAGGCTCGGAACCCCATATGTAAATGCTTGGAACTCCTCCAAAAAAAAGTCGTGCTTTGGAAGACAAGATTAGTCTTTAGGTGATGTGGTAATGGACACTACAAAACCATAAAATGCTTTGCATAGACAAAATTCACACCAGCATAGTGGCTAAGATCCACAAATTTGTGACCTCAACACTTGCCAGCTGCAACAACATCTAAACTACCAACCTTGAAGGAGCTTCTGTTACTGAAGGAAAAATAATTTGTTCAACTTGTAGAAGCATGTTTACAATACAGGTGGTTGGCTACTGTGAAGATGGAAAGAGTATAGAAACCTAAGTACAGCCAGCTGCATCACTGCGGAGCTCTGTCTTCTACACTAGCTTCATGCTAAATGTTCAGTCAAACCCAGGGTAAAGAATTGTGGGGTTGTGATACTCAGAAATATTTCCAAGACTAACCAATATGATTGCTACTTCTTTAATCACCACAGTCTCTGAGGAAATTCGCAATACACTACATGACAAATCTCTCAGTGAAAAGAACAGGAATGAAGACAGAAGAGGACAGTACTACCTCAATCTGGATCTCAGTGCTATGTCTGAACTCCAGAATAGAACACATTTTTTTTTTTTAGTTCAGATAGACACACACACACACACATACACACAGTGGGAAAAAAAAGCTCGCTTCTATTTTAATCAGGTGTGCAAAGTACTGAGAAACCACAGCGGGCCTTGTGTGTACATTTGCATGGAGTTTCAGGACAGGGCTCCCACGGAGAACAAAGGATGTACAGAATGGATGTCAGAAATGTTAATACTTTGTAGAACCAGTATTTCTTATCAGGAATTTGAAAATAGAGAAAGACTATTTCTGTGTAAAATAAAAATGGAAAAAGACCTAAAGAAATAAAATTTTAAAAAGAAGAAGATTTATTCTTTAGTAACTTTTGAATATTACTGCAAAATAACAAAACTGGGATACTGTTTATGATTTAAGACACCCACGTTTCAGTAGCTAGCACTCTAAATTGATAATTGTTCACAAAAACAGCTAAAACATATCTGTTGGTTTTACATGTACTGGTAAAAGAGAACTGGCACCATAAAATCCTAAACCCCACAAGTTTTTAGCTTTTCTGTCACATCTCGGTGCATTTAATATCCTTCTGTCATATTATTTATGACTTCACAAAGAAACCAGTTATTTTCCATTATCTCTTCAATAAATAAGTAAAGCAGAGCATGCTGCAGCGCTACAATTCATTAATGAGATGCCTACAAAATCGTCACGGTGTCTAGTCTCAGAAGCTTGCACAGCATCTAACTATTAGAGTTCACCTCAGCCCTGAAGAGCAATTGCATTTTTTACACATTGATATGTTCCGGCCTGACAGCTGAGACACACATTTTGGAGTGGATTACATAAAGTAAGTAAACCTTTCCATGACACATTTAACATTTAAAAAACCAAAAATGCTAGCAGTGTTTTCAGCTTTCATTAACAATTCCACCAGTCTATCATAAGAGAGTTGCCTTCCTTTCTGATAAAGAAAGCAGGTCAAAATTATTACTTTGAATTTCATGTGGGAAAAATCCAACATTCCAGTCCCCATTGGAATGAGTTCTTTTAAAGTTATGAACTAATGACATAGAAATGTTAGAATATATACTGTAAGACATAACTAGAATCCTGATCTAAAGCCTGCTGAAGAAAATTAAAGCCTTTCCAGTAGCTCCTGTAGGCTTTGCCTTCAAACTCAAATGATGGTAGAAATAATTAACTTTTCCACCCATTCATCTATATTGCTGCTTAGAAAAAAAATGGACAGGTGAAAAATGTTTCTCTTTTTTATTACATCAGCAAGACTGTCTCAAATTTAAAGAAAAAAGCATGAAATTATGGGTACACAAATTTTTCCGAGGTTATCTGTTCAATATAATCTGTGTCCTCTTTCCTGAGAAAGATGCTGTCACTCTGCTTGAGTGGACAATATCATTAGGAAAAAGCATCTTGGGGAAAGAAGCTTGGAAACGGAATAAGGAGCAGTTAAACTGCATTAGATCATTGCCCAGAACAGGACCCCAAATCTGAAGGGAAAAAAAAACAGAGAAAAAAGAAAAAGAATTCACAGCTCTGACATGATCAGTTCATTTTGCTGTCCTGTAATGGAATTCAAGTAGAAAGTGAAGTCACTTTTGGCGTGTGCATGCGGGTTTTTGCATGCGATTTAGTGTTGAAGCTCCCACTGCAGTCATTGAAGTTAGCGAGTCTAGAGAGTGAATAAGCTCACCTAAAAGTAGAAAAATATATTTGAGCATCTCACCTAGGCGCATATTTAGACACTCATGAAGTCTGTTCTCTTTTTCTTCAAGCATGTAATTCAAGAGGAACAGAGAAAAATCAGCATTATTTATATATGAGAAAAGTAAAAAGAAATTTCACAGGCAGCAAAAGCAATCGGAGATAAAACGATTGGTGAAATTCCTGGAAGAGTAAATGCCATAAGAAAAACTTTTTTAGTCAACAACGCATCTCAGGCGATAAGGATATGTGTTTATCCACAAAACTCATTTACACATGCTATATGATTACTGTTTAATAAGCTCTTTCTTTCCAAGAAACAGTTATGACTATGCATAAAGTCACTCATGCAGTGCATCCAATGCAACAAAGCTGCAACATGCTCTTCAATGGAATAAAACCTAAGAATAAAACCTACTCTCTCTCAGTCCTTCTTCCAAGATTTTCAGAGTATTGGCATTTGTGTCTCACATCAGAAAAGAAATTAACTGCAAGTTTATTTGGTTTTCATTAAACAAATAACGTATCCAATGGTCATTATGTATGGGAGGAACCTAAGAAAGTGTGGGCCTTCTCACTGGGAGTGATGGATTTTTATGTGGAAAGGCAAGCAAGCATAGAAGTGTGTATAATAATCATTGCACCATCGATATGTATGGGTCTTAGCCAGCCATTCCTTTTAACTGATTGCTTGACAGATTCTTGTTAGGGAACTGAGTATTTTTTCTTTATGCTCATTTTATATATGACCTTATCCTAAACTAGTTAAGCAGGACAATCCCAAAGTATTTGCAGAACTATCTCTTTAAAAGTCCTTTATACCAGCAGGATAATGAAGAGATATAATATATGGCACATTTTTCACCAACTATTTTAGTAAACAGAACAAACAACAGATAAAACCTTTATTGCTCTAAATAGCACTGTTATACCAGTCCAAAATTAGTTACATCAGGCTCTGGCTGTCATGTTCTCTGATCCTGTTAAAGTGTGATATCCTTTCAAGGTTGCCTGAAAGTTGCTGTGAGTTAACAAGACTTTAGTAAGCTAAGGAAAAAAATATGCCAGCTTGTTCCCCTTTTAACCATAAGAAATTCTGAGCAAATTCCCTACTCCAGTGTTGATTATCACCAGTTTCTGTAAAATACGTAGGGAGGGATCCCATGTATGACTCCATCTGCATGTTACCAGAGGAGATGCTGTACCATTTGCTTCCCATAAACCGCTTCCTCTTGATTAACTGCAGACAGAATAAACCTGTTGCATCAGAAGTTGGAATCTATTATCTTACTATTTTTCTGATGATGAAACTATGCTTCAATAAATATAACTAAACTCTACCTTTTACTTTTTTCACCCTATCTCAGTATAAGATACTGATAGCAATACCTCTTGCAGGAATCCCTGTTGCTCTGCCATGGAGTTTAGTTTAAATCCTGAGAGTTTGAGGTAATTCATATAAATGATTGTTGTCCTGGTCAATATCTGGCTAGAGTTGTTCATACATAAGCTTGATGCAAAGTCCTCTCAGGTGAAATCCAAGTCTCTAATTGATTTCCATAGGCTTTGGATCAAGTGAATAGCATTAAATCCTGCAAGGCATTCAGCACTCCCAGGTGGTGCTGCATTTATTCATCTTCCATTGAAATGCTTATTAAGTTGAAGTCTCTTGAAGCTGACATAAGCTCTCATCACCTTGTAGATTATGACCTTTCATTACACAAATATCTGAACAAAACAGAGATGTAAGAAATAACTGTGAGTTCAAAGCAGCTGTTTTCCTATTTGCACAGTTTTCAAGCTCTATGATATTCTTGGACCTGCTGAACCTTTGGCACCTAAGAATAGCTATCTTTTATCCATTGCCCACAGTTCTTTAAAAGAACTTAGGAAAACAAGTATGAAATACTTTCTTTCCCTAATCTAAGCCTGATCTAATCCACAGTTAAGTCATTTCCATTAACTGAGAACATGAGAGGGAGAGATGAACAAGACATTTAGCCCAACTCCCTAACAGTGGCCAGAAGCAAATGACTTGGGTAGAACATAAGCAAAGGCAAGAATACAGTGACGCTACCGCCATTATACCTTCTCAGCTTTCAGCCATCCACAGCTTAAGGACTTCCCAAGGCAGATGTTGTATCTTTTGTATTTGATATGCCTTAGTGGATGTTTTGTCATCAATTTTTCTAATTGCTTTTTCAGTCAAAAAAGAATGGAACAGTAACGGCTAGAATGTAGCCTTTCATCGTAAGATGAAATCATTCTCTCACAGCATTGTTTCTTAAAAATATTCTCCATTCCACATATGGATTAAAAGTCAAAATTGCTTTGAACTGAAATCCCAAAAGCAATTCAGATCAAACAATCCAAATGTGTAATTTCAGTTTTTTGCTCTACATTTCTAAACAAAAATGAATAAAGAATAAGTGGTATTCATTCATAGATATTTGGAAGCAGGAAATTCATAAATTATATTTTCCAACTACATTTTGCTTTTATCAAAGTCTCACTTAAGAAAAAAACCTTCAAAGATTCCTGAATAGATTTTCTATTACCTTACATGGCAAGAGTTCTGGATGTTTTTAGCAGGGCCTGTTGCAATAAGACAAGGGGTGATGGTTTTAAACTAAAATGGGGTAGATTTAGACTGGATAGAAGGAAGAAATCTTTTACAATGAGGGTGGTAAGGCACTGGAACAGGTTGCCCAGAGATGTAAATGCCCCATCCCTGGAAACATTCAAGGTCAGGCTGGATGCAAAGATGTCCCTGCTCATTGCAGAGGGGTTGGACAAGATGACCTTTAAATGTCCCTACGATTCTATGTTTCTATAATTCTATGTTTTATCGTGAAACTTCTAGAAGAAATACAATGTTTCTTTTGGACAAAATTCTAAATGTTTAATTGAACATATTCGCATTAAATTGATATTATGTTAGCCTGACTGCAAAAGTTCTTGGCACTTTTTATAATTCTGTGATCAAATTCAGTAACCAGAATCAGTAAATAAGTTAACGATTCTTATATTACAGTAACAAAAACTTTTTAACAGGTATATTGCTATTCTACCTTGCACCACAAACCTGTTGTAGTGAACTTGACTGGGAAATTACAGTACATGGAAGAGTTAGTGATCCACATAACAGTGAAAGTCAGTAAGCATAGTAGGCCTGCGCTGCATGCCCATCCCAGCCTTCAGGTTGTACTGTGCTGCACAAATACCTTGTCTGCAGGATAAACCTGACCAGATCATTGTAACAAAGGAGCCTGCAGGCAACTCAATATCAGTGATTACTGTGTGGCCTTGCCTTCATCTAAAAGTGCAGCAAGAAGTTCCCGTGAGAACATCCTTTATGAATACAGCTCTTTTATTGTGAAAAAAATAAATTATGTAATAGCACAAAGGACCAAAAACAGGGTTCTTCTCTCCATGAGCAAGGTCTTTGCAGAGTGCCCTGGGAAAATACATCCAATGCTACATGAATGCATGGTTCCCAGCATCTGAAGGGACATAAGATTTACTAGCTATCTATAATCCTCTTTTACTTTATCTTATTAAAACAGTTTTTTTTATTAAGCCATATTTTGTTGGGCCTTTCTTGTCGAGATCCAGAAAGAATTCTTCACCATCTCTCTCTCACCTCACATCCCACCACTCCACCCCGGCGCAGAACAACAATCACTATCAGGCTGCTCCTTTGAAGGAATAGCAATTCAGATTTCTAACACTGTCTTCATCTATTTCTCTCTAGCAAAGTAGTTAGGTAAAAAAATTCTCTGTAGACATGTTGCATGGGTCCCTGTTCTCAGTTTGTTTCCTAAGACAATGGAAAAGTGGTTGGTGTATTAAAAATATCACTTCACGTCTCACAAGTATGTAAATAAACTTGTCTTCACACAAGGACTTGTTCCAAGGACAACTTAGAACTAAGCAAGAAGGTTAAGAAAGAGCCTACGTTCACTCCCATCAACATCATCAGTCTCCAAGCTTGTAAAAAGCATTTACTTGAACAACAATAGAAGGACCAATATTTTTTAATAGAATTAAATAAAACATAATTAAAATTTAATAAAGTTTAATTAAAAAATAATAAAAAATATTTTCCCCAAATTATGAAATAACCACTGTTCCCCTCAAAAGAGAAGCAAACTTTCTGTAGTGGTGCAGTGGTGCAGGACAACACTTTTGCTTTAGAACTTTTTTGGAAGTTTATGATAAAGCTTCCCAATTGAGGGAAAAAAAGAAGAAATATTATTTCTTCTGCAGGTTATTAATCTCTCTCCACAAAAAAAGAAAAAATTAATACGCTATTTAATGCATAAAGGCACATAATTTCATGAAATCTTGCACAGAAGAGAAACATAGTGAAGGAAAGGTGGTTATTTCACACTAGTATAAAACCGTACTAGCTGGCAAATTTGGGATTTGCTGCTCTGGAAAAGCTGAACATGAAGACAAACTAAAATGAGTGAAACCAAATCACTGCTGATAACAGGATTTCATACCAAATTACAGAATTTCCTCGCCAGAGAGACTGGTCTGAATTGCAGAGAAGTGAACAAAGTTCAGAAGGTAAATGAGAAGGACATAAACTCTGAAGCAGTTTTGACTGTAACCCTCTCTCTTGACCCTCAAGCTTCTCCAGTGCTCCAGTCTGGAGACAGCTTTAGAGAAAATGGTAATTTTTAAACTGAGTTAAATATGAAAATGAATATTGCAATGAGGAGAGTGTCTCCGCTGAAATTTATTTTAGTGTGTCTAAGATTTTCAGTCTGCTTCAGAGCTATACATTGGCAATGCCTAATGGCACTCTAGAGCTCTGACACCTCCTGGAAGTCACTAGAATAACGGCATGGAGGAATATGCCTGACATCTCTCCATTGCGGTACTTTAAAAATGGACCATGATGAAACCGCTAACAAGACCAACCTGTGAATCAGTCTTTAGGTTTCCCATTCAGAACGACAGGAATAGTTTACAACCCTTCAAAGTTAAGGTTTTCAAGCCCTTCATATCTTCATTCAAAACCATTGCTCTCTGAAGAATGACTTATTTCCTGCAGAAAATTACAGTGGATACTTACTTAAATGTTTCTTTCAGTTTTCTAGAGGCTTCTTCTAAACCAGTAGAAACATTAAAACTCCTTTTTTTTTTTTCAAATTTAAATTTTTTTTGTGTTGTTTGGAAAAGGCCAAAAAATTTGGAAAAAGCACTGAAGTGGCCTTGCAGGTTACACAAAACAAAAATATTTTGAATTTAAATGTAGCAGACGCATTGCCTTTTTGATACAGTGGGAATTGTCAACAAAGCCCAAGCACTTACTCTGCTATCATCTTTGAAAGGAATATAGAATCATAGAATAATAGAATCATAGAATGGTAAGGGTTGGAAGGGACCTTAAAGATCATGTGGTTCCAACCCCTCTGCCATGAGGAGGGGCATCTTCCACTAGACCAGGTTGCTCAGAGCTCCATCCAACCTGGCCTTGAACACTGCCAGGGAGGGGGCAGCCACAGCTTCTCTGGGCAACCTGTCCCAGTGCCTCACCACCCTCATGTTGAAGAATTTCTTCCTAATATCTAATCTAAATCTGCCCTCTTTTAGTTCAGAGCCATTGGGCCTTTCAGAGTTATATAACTGGGAACAACGAGAACAGATCGAACCAGCTAGACACGGAGGCTGGGATTTATCTCATCCATTTCACCCGGTATTTAAATATTTAAGTGTCTGCTAATCATAATAAATTTCATTTATACTCAGTGCAGAGGAATGAGCACCTCCAGATGCCTGCTTCTCTTCATTACCTCCTAAGTGAGACAAGGATGACTAGTTCAGAAGGATTTAACTTTTGCAGGAGTAAGTTAAGGTTTATAAATACCTTCCAGAGATGGTAAGCAACTGGCAGAGAAATAAGTTTGAATTCCACCTCCAGATTCTTCTATAATAATTCTATTGTATAGTATGTCCTGGCTGTCTCCTTTAAAGAAAATATGTCCTACTTGTCTCCTTTAAAAGACTTGTACATCCTGATTGTCTTTAAAAACCCACACCCCTGAGATACAATCTATATATTCTATAGCTATATCCTTCCACACAAACATAGGGACTGGGAAAAGAACTGTATACAGACAACGTGAAAGGCTTATTTAAGGAAACCTTTCTGCTGTATTTAGATTTGTTTGCTTTGAAAACAAAGAAACTTCTGAGTACAGCTAGGGAGCTGGAAAATAGGTATCAAAGTATATTAAGGCAGAAGATACACCACTGACATGAAAGAGATGAACCAACCTATTTTCAGCCTTTTGATGTGAGCATCTTCCAAATCCACTTCTGTGTATCCAAATCCATAGTACAAACCATTGCCCTGTCCAGCATTCCACATAATCTAGCACTTTTCTCTGTATTTATTTAATTTGTTTGCAAAGACATAGCAAACAGTGCAGACTAAATGTGGTGGCTACATAGAGAAAGTTCACACACCTTCTGGAAGTGTTGCAAAACCCACAACCTCTTTCCTACTACATGGCCCAACCGCCTGTAGATCCACTCCATGGATCACTGCCTGACAGACATCATGCTGTACTCATGGTGTGAAGAGGGCTTGGGGCAGACAGTGGCCAGAGGCAGTTGCATCAACAGGGATTTGTGCAGCTCACTCCAGGCACTCTTTTCTGTCTTCTCCTAGAGAGCTGAAACAAAACTGCTACCTATTTCCCTCTCCCACAACTAGGATTTTATTTTACACGTGTGCACTGCGGCACAAAGGTGTCTGTATTTTAAAATCATTGGTAGCGTGTGCCAGACACAGTTACTCAGCATCATCTGTGGTCTGCAGCTGTGCCTGTCCCCAGAGAAGGAGAGAGGCTGTCACAGCCCTGCCGGTATGGCAAGAGGCTCAACCATGCTGAAGGGCTCACCAGCATGACTAGAAACATTGCTTCTCCCGTGAATAATATAATGCATTAAATTTTGAAAATGTGGGCCTTGGAAGAAAAGAAACTGCAGGTTAAATGAATTATAACGGTTTAGGTGTTTCAGCAGCTACCATTTCTGCAACGATCTGTCTGATGGGGTGAAGAGAGAGAGATGCCAGAAGTAGCACATGGTCCAAGAAGGATGGCATATGTATCACCTTATATGTTTTTTTTTTTGTAAGGAGCTTCCTTTATAATATTTACCTCTAAAACTCAGCACCTTTTGACACAGCTTCACATTCTATATGTTGATTACCATTCACAAGCAAATCACATAAAACTTGAACTTCCCTTTCACTCAGAAGATAACGAATACTGAGCTTGTCAAATCATTAAGCCAGTCTGTGGATAGACTTACTCTATACTATCTGTCTGCAGGGAATCTTCAATGTGTACTCTTTGAAGTTTTCTATCCAGGTGCCAAAAAGGTAAATAGTAACTAAATTCTCAATCACTGTAGAATTTACAATGCAAATATTCAAAGTTTCATTTTCTATAAATACTTATCAAATAAACACAAGAAATAGCTGCAGCTGTAACTTAGCTAGTTCTCATTATGTGTATCATATTGGTGTACACACTCTCTCTAATTCTGCTTGTCCCTAGCCCTTGATATCCATGTCTCAGCATGGATTTGATCAATGGATGTAAATAAAAGCATCAATAACCAAAGCCAACCAACAAACTTAGAAAGGCTAAAAATTCTCATCCTGTGAGTGATACAAGATACCATAGTATTTAAACTACAAAGTTGCTGTTAAAAAGAGTTGTTACTAGACACTTATTGGTACTGCTCTGCTTTCAGTAGAAAGGCCGCAATTCTTAATCTGCTGTTTACCAACAATTAAGTGATTAGATATCCTAAAACAAAAGAAGTATCTACTCTCTTCACAGTCAGATTTGGAAAGCATCTTCAACCTCTCTGCTTTTCACTCCTCCGTGGGAAGCAGGAGAGTTTGGGGACCAGCATGTGGCAGCTGTAATCCACCATGTCAAAGAGCATCAATTTTGTTCCTAAGCAACCCTGCACAGTGCAGTAGTTGCTGTCCATAGCTGATAAGGGTGCTCAGGGAATTGTTAACTGGCTGCAAGTGGGAGAGATGAAAGTTGCAGAAACTTAAAGTAAGGCCTAACACAGTAATAAACACAGTAATAAAATTCCTCTTTTGGGTTATAAAAAAAGGAGGAGATGAACATTAACAACAATGAAAAGTTAAGAATCCCACTCACATTACATATGCTGTCATACAGAATACTCTTCTGGTGCATCTCACTGAACGAGGCAATGAGTTAGGATGCAGCAGACACTTTCAGACTGTGAGCTATTACACAATGTTAAATTACGTCCTTCACAACCTCACAGTCTGACTCTCAGCCATTTACAAGGAATGCCTGGACGGCCAAGCTTGCAAGTGATAACATGAAAGACTGTTCCCTGTGTATCAGCCAAAATATCTTGAGAATCTGCCAGTACAATGCAAAAAAACTATGTCTCTGGATACACAATTGAAGAAAGTTGGGGTTTGGACTCAAAAGATTTTTTTACCAAAATAATAATTAATAAAAGCATGTCATTGTATTATCATAAAATTAGATCATTATACTTACCTTTATGAAGTTTCACAGTTATTTTCTTATACAAGGCAATTTAAAACTGTAGTGGAATATACTTACTTTATTTTAATTTACCAAAATACTCAGACTAACTAAATAAATTCCTAGAAGTTTTTACTGTTTGTTATACCATAAGAAGCTTTACCTTTCTAAGGAAGCCGAGTCTTCAATAATCAAACAGCCAAATTTATTTATGCAGACACAGATTTTATAAAAATTTTTATTTTAATGCTTATATTATGTAACATTAGATCATATTTTGAAAAAAAATATACAAGTGTTCTTAATATTGGGAGTTGTGTTTCATATGTTAATTTTTGATGTGAAGCTTTAGTGCACGTGGTAGTTAGTACAAAGCTGAGCTAGACACCATCTGGTTAAGAGTCAATTCACGAATCACAACGTCTCCTCAAAGAGAAAGAGCTGTGATACAAGATGCTTACCTCAAGAAAATAACTTTATGCAAGGAGTCAGGAAAAATCCGGGAAATGTGTTTTAAAGATGTTTCATTTAGGAGCACAGATTAAGGTACAAATCAACTAGCAGAGCTAAAGACCATGCTCATATTACTGCAAAAAAAGCAGCAACTGCAGGCAAAGTACTTCTCAAACCTCCCACTTCAGTCTACAAACAATATACACACAAAAATCAAATAGAGTCAGAATATTAGAGAAAGAGATGAATTTTCAGTGGTCTAAACTGAGAATAAGTTTACCTTTTCTTACCACACTTCAGCATTTTAACACAATTTCTGAATATAAGCTAAACATCAGACCTATTGAAACCAATAAATCCTCAGGTTGGATGTTTCTCTGAAAAAATGGAATCTCCTACCTGACATTGTTTTATAATTTTGCACCTAGTTTCTAAAAGCATTTTCATTAATTTAACACTATCTTCATGTCATAACTCACATTTCTTACATATCTTTTCATGATGAACTGTTCGTTTGAAAAACACAGAGACATAAAATAAGGATCAAAAAAATATATTTTCCCTTGGATGCTTTACATTACTGTTTCAGTCATATCACCCTTTTTTTTCTTGAATTGCTTATCCCTCTTCACTAGGAATACCATACACACAACACTCTATCTCCTTCTACAGTGTTATGTGAATATAGGGCATATTGTATTTTAACAGACATGAACCCTTGTAAGATCCATTTGATTCTCATAGAGGTAGGACACAACCAGAGTCTCAGTACAGTACTATGCTTATCCTAGAAGTTATTCTTGTGCACATAAGACTATGTTTTCTAAGGTGACTAGGTACCTATTTTCCCACCTTTCTTGCTTTCAACTGTTCTTCTTTGTGTTTCTGAGCACCTAAGCCCCTATTGAGAATTCAAGCTGGGTGCCTATCTGCATCTCCAGATACCTAAATGCCTTTAAAAATCTTCCTTGCAGTGTTTGACTTTAAATACGCAAAATTTGACTTTGTTCATATTAATGACATTTTTGTAGATTTCTAGGCAACCTCCCATTTTCTATAACAGTGCTGGATCAAGCCCTAACTAAGTACCTCTACACAGTGGCTCCAGACTTTCACCTGCAGGCTGGAGCCCTACAGACAAGTAGGGAACTATATTGCACAGTGGAATAGAAGAAAGGAAACTGTTTTTCTAAATACACAAAGAACAGGATTGTTTAGATGGATAACAACTCTGTATCTTTAATATTTACACACATAGCATTCTTTTAATGTTTTGTTAGCTTTTTAACTGCTAGAATCTGAACTGGTGGCAGTAGGAACTCTACCGATGACTGGATCCATTAAGATGTGCCTTGTAATAATGAATGTATAAGGTGTGTCAAGGTTGCTGTAAGAAAAAGAGTGCAGTTTCATTTGAATTATATTACAGCTGAATCTTGTTAGATTTCTTTTTTTTAATGAAGCTAAAATATTCTAGGACTGATGTATTGGTCACACGATCACTATATATGCTAATGCTAAATCTGCGCCTTCTTACACCAGATACCTGAATAAATATTTGAATCCAGTATTTTTCTACAGGACTCTTACATCTGTTGCACATCAGGTGCTCTAGCCAAAAGCATTTTTTTGTATTTCTTCTCAATTTGCATTTATTTATGTCTATACTGTGGAAATAATGCAAATTTATTTGTGTAATTTGGTGAATTTTTTTTTTTTTTGGTCAAAACAAAACCAACAACTTTTTTACTTAACAGGGGGCTTTTAAAATATTACCAGAGGCACAGGAAGATCAAAATCATATGCTTCAGCAAAAAGCACTCAAGAAATAATGGTAGAATTTAGGCTACTAATTGCAATAGGGATTGAAGTCCAAGTATGGTAACTATTATTGTTCAGGAAATGTAGCATAGAGATATCATTTCAAAGCACTGTCTATGAATTTGAAAACCTTTCCTCCACCGCATGAACAATGCAGAAAAAAAGATGTTTTTAAACTATGTCTTGCACAAAAATCTGTGCTCCTATCTACTGCCCAATAAATGGTAGGTACAGAAATGTACAGAATCTTTTCCATCACTCTGTCAGCTCTGTTGTCAGGTAACTGACGAAACTTAATAAAGCTGAATCTAAACTTTGTTTCTGTATTTCTAATTTATATTCATTCTTTTGAACAATCCATCCACTTGACCCCTGCTGAACCAGATTCTTCTCTCATCAGCTTACCGTGATGCAAATTAAAAACTGCTACCAGTGGGCCTTAATGGCATAAATATCAAGTAATAGGAGTAATTCATTAGACATTCTTTCAAATGTCTGAAAAGTTAATTGTCACCCTGAAGTTGTAAGATGTTCTCAACTTATTCTGGACATTTTATTTCTGCAGTACTTGTAAGTTCCCATGTTCAGAAATACAGTTTCCATTTCCAGATTTTTTTTGCACAGCAGCACTATTTCTAATACTGTCTTCATAGATTTATATGCCTTTTATATTGTAAATTTTTCTTCTTAGACAGAGGCACAATGATGTGAGTCAAGTACAGATTGTCGTCACTCAGTCTGAACTTCTTGAGTTCGATCAATTAAGGATTTTACTAAAATCACAATATTCACTGAGGATAAGTTGAATGATAGGTCATAATTAATAGACCAGGCACCAGTCATAATTACTCTCTGAGTCAATTTGTTCTGCTGTACTAAGTCAGCATATTTCTTTGCTACGTCCTGGACCACACCAATCTCATTGTTCTTATTCATGACTGACAATAACAACAAGTAAACAAAATTCCATTTGTTTCCACCAAAGGAGAAAATAAATTAGATTCTGAGCAGAAGGATCTTTTTGTTAAGCATCACCCTCATGCTCTTCACAATCGAAGTACGGAAATTCATGCTCAAGAAAAATGAGTGAAGTAAGCTAACTCCTGTTCCTGTAACAGATCTTCAGGATTCTTTTGAATAAGAAAGCTGGCCCCCAGTGAAACTTTATAAGAATATAATGACTCCCATTCTCTGTCAAGCCAACAATAGCCTGTCCTGGTTTTGGCTGGGATAGAGTTAATTGTCCTCCAGTAGCTGCTGCATTTTGGATTTAGTACGAGCAGAATGTTTGAGTAATCTTTTTATTAGAGAACAAATATATATATATATATATATATTTTTTTTTTGTAACTGGTATCAAAATGACCCTTACTTTTCAGTATTTCAAATTCTCCCTGGAGCTCTTTTTGAATATCTAGTAATGTGCTTTGAAGGTGATTACACTACACTTTGTCCCTCCTCTGTTCTGTAGTATTCTGACTACTCAGGCTAAACTTCTCTGCTGTGAAGAGAAAATAGATTGAGACATCAAACACATTCGTATCATACGAAATTCACTAGGTTGTATACAAGAATACAAAAATGGAAAAATGCTATTTGAAACAGGTTGAAAATATCAAACACAAAATGAGTCAACACGTAGGTAGAAGATATAGAAATAATATTCTAAGTTTGCTAATCTTTACCTTTATAATATTCATCATAAGAGTATTTCCAAACTTTTAATGAAATTGTTCACAAAACAAAGATTTCTAACTTTGTGGTCTCTTGTCAGAAACATTGAACTCAATTTTTTTAATGCAAGTTCTGAATATATGCATGCTTTCAAGCTAGCACACAGAGACCATAAGAAACTAAAGGCACAATGGTCAGAAAAGGAAAACAAGATAATGTGTGTGGCATTTGGGTAAAAAGGGATGCTGTGGAAATCTTATGATGCTCATAAGGAAAAATTCTATCAAACAAAGGTCAGAAAAAAAACCCAGTTATGAGGAAAGTTCAGATCAAATGAATTACAGTGTTGATGAAATAAAGATTTGGTCTAGTGTTGAAGGATGAATGAGGAATCTGGAACAAAGAAGCAGCAAAAATAAAGCCAGAAGAGTCTTACTACGAATCTTAAACTTCTCTTGAACAAGGGAGGAAAGGTGCCAAGCCAGCAGACAAATCCCCAAACAGGAAGACTATGGAAAGTGGTAGTTTGAAAGAAAAGTGAAGAAAACTAATAGATTAAATATACCCATAGGGATGCAATAACAACAGAAAAGGAGTGAAGATCAGAGAGAACAGAATGTGCAGGAAAATTACATCAATTGCCCTATTCCCCTGTTCACTGTCTAAGGATTTCTGTTATCTCTTCCAGTCACCTGTTTGATTATAAAGTCTTCAGGGAATTTGATGTGTCTTAGATGGGATTCCTCGTACATTACAGGCTATATTAGCAAATAATGAAAATGAATAGTTGCTTTATCTTTTCTGGAAGACACACCTCTAGTTTATACAATCAAAGCAAATAAATGAATAGTCTTGTGTTTAAACTTCCCTTCATAAAGTATTGTGCTCATCTACATAAGTATTGTATGACTTGACAAAGCTACTCAATGTAAAGCATATAAATACAGAAGTTTAATATAGCACTGAGATTGCTTTAGAACTAGTCACAGAAGAGCACTGTGTTCCTTATTTAAAATATAATATCTTTACATACATAAACAAAACATAAATTACACTATAGCTCTGCCTGATTTGGGAACCAACACTAGCCTTACGCTATCAAAAACTTACCAGCTACTCCAGCTCATTTGCTGGCTACTGACAGGGCAGAAGGAAAGTTGTTAGATTATCATGTTATAAGGTGACAGCAGAAAGTGACATAACTGTGTCATTATGGGTGTAGATGCTCACAAGCCCCCACGTAAGTCTGCCAGTCCCAGTTCAATAGACCTGAGCTTTTTTGCTCTGCCAGGTTTCACACTACCCTGTTTGTTGACCTTTATGCCCCTAACTTCTAGGCTTTTCATTGTTACCTTGAATCTCCGCAGACGGCTTTGTGACCTCTTTCAGTGTTATTCTCTTGTCCCTTCTTGTCCCTTGTTCCTACTTTACTTTTGCTTTTGCTACAATTAATGTTGATAAAACACTAATTTGAAATTTTAATTCAGGCAGCTCGTTTTCTGGCAGAACACATGGTGTTATTCTAGCGTCATCTTTCTCTCTCTTCTCTCTCTCTTTCAGCCTTTATCTCTTTCTCACTCTCTCTTTTTCCCTTTCCTCCTTTCTTCCCTTTCTTTCATTTCTTTCACATAACATCTCTGCGTACAACTATGTACTACTTGATTTGAGCAGTCAAGAGCAGTTAATAGCTGGGATATCTTTGGAGGCTAAAATGTAGCAATATTTGAAGTCACTGGCACTCTGCAAAGGAAAATGTTATCTATATTTTTTAAAGACAATTTAATTGCTCAGCAGTCACGCAGAACTGAGAAATATAGCTCTGCTTCCAAGATAATAACTCCCCTAATTGCAAAGGCCCTTACTCAATACCCTTGCTACATAGCAAAATACGAGAATGACACCAAGACTCAAAAACTCAACTTTATGTTAATCTATTATTCGGTATTAGCTTTCATGTATTTTTGTAACATTTCACACAACCTGCTGTGTGCTATTGCCATTTAAAACATAAAGACTTCATCTAGCTTTGTAACCAAAAGAAAAAAGTTGTTCATATAGAGTCCATTTATATAACCCTAATTCAGCTAAACTAAAATTAAAATTGAATGGGAGTTCTGTATCAGTAAACAGATGAGAAGCTTTAGCACAGAGCTAAGGTAGCAGTGCTAATTACAATCAATTTTAACTGATCCTTGCTGCTTTTTCTTGTAATTTCCCTCTCTTTTTGTGTAATTATTCCATCAACTAAAAAGAGTTCAAAGCTTTTATTATGTTAATTCTATTTAAATTTTTCATATATATTTAACATCTAAACATAACTTTTATATGGTTATCACATTATTAAAAGGATGTCATCTAGCTAATGCATTGATTAAAGATTTCCCAGAAACTGGTGGTCTGTCATATCCAAACTCATAACCATATCTGAACTTCTGAGAGTGAAACTTTAGATCTCTGTACAACCTGCTCAAAACGTTCTCTGTGTAAACTACCTTGAAAAAGGAGTCAAGCATGAGTGTATTCTTTTTAATCCTTTTTTCTCTCCGCAGGACCTAAATATTGTATGGCTGTGTACTTGAAAATACGTTTTCAGTCTCTATTCAAAGATATTGTTAAGGATGTTCAAATCTCATCAGTACTTTTGAAGATTTTACTCAGAACAATACCTCAAAACTCAGAACTACAGAATAATATTTTTTTTTAATGAAAGAAACCATCAAATCATATCAATGCCAAACAGATGCCATAGCCACATCATAATCAGTTGCAAACTGGCCATAAAACTGAAGACAAAATTATGTTCAGTACCATGGACAAGAACTGCCCAAACCATCCGTAATGGTGAAACCAATTTACTCAAAAAACACCTTTTGTTACAAAAACCACAGACCAGCACCTGCTCTATTCTAGGAAGATTATACATGCCAAATACTGGTAAAATCTTAAGGCCTAATTTGTCGAAATCATCACAGTTCTAATTAGAAACATGTGGCAAAAAGTATCAGCACCAGAAAATAGAGGACTATGGAACTACTTAGCATGTCTAACTTGTTCCTTCTGCTAACTTGCCCCTTCAGTTCGTCACTACCAGAAGAAACGAAAACCAAAAAAACCCAGGAACCTAAAAAGCAGATTAAAACCCCCAAAGCTCTTGTCACTCCTTTTTAGCATAACTTGCCCTTACAAGTAGCATGAAATATTAACAATGCACTATATTTATCTTCATTTGTTATATCATGCTGAAGATAAAAGCCCTCTGTAAAACATGGTGGCATAAGACAATCCCTTTATCTTTTTCAATATTTTGGATGTGCTTTTCCCAACTAAATTACAATTGCACATAATAAATTGACTTTTTCATAATAGTTTAATAATGCACTTTCATTTTGTTAAATTCAAAAGTTATACGTGTTTCATAAATCTCAATAGTCCCAACAAGATGTGGCAAAATGTTTGACTAATAAAATGATGGGCTTGTCTTCATGAAAGTGAAAAATTTGTCTTTTAATATCTGCAGTTAATAAATAACTAGACAGTTTCTAAGGAATCAACAAATTTTCAGCTTCATAGATGATACTCTACAAACTCAAAATTGAGAACTGGGCAAAAAATTGTCTTCTCAAATTAGTCAACCTTCCAAATCCCTGTTATAATCACAGACAAATGCATTTTAGAACTTGGTGCACAGATTCAATGGATACAGTATGACTCTGGTATCAGAGACTTTATAAAGCAGCACTATCTACCATCTTTCCACTAAACTGCATTGGAGTCTAATGTCAACAATGGCATTTTTTAACTCCTAATCCTCTGGAAGAATTTATATTGCCATTAGAATTATGTTTTAAGACATATGCTTGACCTGTCGTATGTCTCACACATCCTCTGATCATTTCCAGAGTCTGTCACCGGTCAGCGTAGCTTGACACTTGTCATTTACAAGTTACAGATCCATGGAAATCAAATGAAATTTATCCAGTGTCTTAAATAACACCAGGAATAATTTTTGTGATGATTAAGGTATCTAGACCTGTTTTACTTTCATGAAAAAAAATTACTTTGTAATACCAAACTTAATATCCAAGACTACATCAATACAGCACTTCAAATAAAATGGCAGGTCCACATACTTTCATGCATGACCAAATTAAAAGATCACACTTGAGTTCTCCTTATAATTATCACTACTTTTGCAACACTGTAATGACTCCTGTCAGCAAACACATCACTCTATTAAAAATCCACTGATAACTCACAGATATTCATAAAATAATCCAATTTCACTACCCAAAACCAAATATAATGTTCAAGAAAATTGCGAAGAACCCAAACAGTTTCAAGATTTTTTTGTTTTGTTTTGTTGTTTGCTTTTTCAGTTTATGTGCTATTTTGAGGTTTGGGTTATTTTAACCTCAGCAACACCTGCATGTGTAAAACATTTAGAAAGAAGTGATGAGTTGAGTCGTATTCATAAAGTTCTGTAACAAAAACTTACCCTTGCATTTTTTCTATCAACATTTTTTTAAATTGAGTATTTTCTGTTAGTGCCAATACACTTGTTGAAATGTTGGCTGTAACCAAACACCAGCTGCACTTACCCCAGTGTTGTCATGGTGACAATGGTGTACCAGAAGGCTGCAGGGATGCTGGTGAACTTGCTGGCTGATGAACCTTTCTCTGCATAGTACATGACTGTGGCAAAGATGATTATGGCCATCGTGAGTGAGAAGAGGAGGAAGCCTAACTCCGAGGCACAACTTTTCAAGGTATAGCCCAGGATGCGCAGTCCCTGTGAGTGGCGGGAAAACTTAAAGATCCTGAAGACACGAAAGACTCGTAGTGTCACAAAAGCCCCACTGACGTCCTCATTATCTGTCATCACCAGGCCAATGTAATACGGCATGATGGCAACCACATCGATGATACTCATGACACTGCGCACGAATTTGTAGCGACTAGGGGCCGCCAGCAGACGTAGCAGATACTCAACTGTGAAGATCATGACACAGGCAGTATCCAGACAGAAGAAAGCCACAGCATAGCGCTCTCCACAGGGCAGCTCTTTGATGCGACCCGGGCTTACCCCGCAGGGCACTGTCTCCACCACGTTGGCAATCACAGAGACAGCAATGAAGAAACCCGTGACATAGTAGAAGACCAGAGCCAGTGTACTGGTGTGGGGGTTTTCAAAGGCCCGCCACATCCTCTGCCGAGCTGTCATCGAGGGCAGGGAGCTCTCAGCTGCATGATCCTGATCAGCATCATCCTGCAGGCGCTCGGCATTCTCACGTCGGCGATCCTTGTACTCCTCGTAACAGCAGTCGCCAATGATCTCAGGGATGATGCCAAAGAAAGCCAGCTCCTCGTCGTAAGCCGAGATGCACTCCTGGCGGGGATAATGAAGCTTCCCGGTGCGGTAGAAGTTGAGAATGTGGCGGAAAATGTCAGGGTCCCGATCAAAAAAGTACTGCTGTGTCTCAGGGTGGTAGAAGAAGTCCCGCTCCGAACTGCCCAACAGAGTGTCGGGGTAGCGCTCTAAGGTGTCCAGCCACGTCTGGAACTGGATGCCACTCACATTCAGCACAATCAGAGAGTCCTGGCTTCGCTTCCTCTCCTGCCGCGGAGCAGCTGGCATGGGACCTGTGGCCACTGGCATCCATCCTATGGCTGCTGCCCTGGCAAAGGGTAACCAAGCCGCTACGCCCGCTGCCATGGTCCCAAACACCTACTACAGCTACGGCCGTCAATCTAGAAACAGTTCCGGTCCAGACGCTAATATAGAGAGGGAAAAGAAAAATACGAACGCTCACACATTTTTGAGGCAACAGAATTTCTGGACATCGCGGTGATTTTCGGTATTAACCGAAAATCTTTCTGCGTCCTCTTTGCTTCCTTCCCTTTTTCATCCCAGAATATCCTTTCCCAGGGCTGGTTAGCCAGTTGGGGCCATAAATCAGGGCACTCGGGAACCGGCGCGTTCAAAGCAGCCGCTGTAGCAGCCAGACCCTCCGGACACGAGGTCCAGGCGAGGCCCCTGGATGGAAGCAGCGGTCCACAAAGCGTTGACCCCGGAGCCGGCCGGCAGCGCCGGTGCAGCGGTGCGGCCACCTGGAAGGAGATCTTCCTCCACGCGCGGCGCGGCCGGTCCCCCCGCCCCTCCCCTCCGCCCCGCTCCGCTCGGCTCCGCTCGACTCCCCCGCCCGCTGCCGGAGCCGGCCCGCGGCCGCCAGCGGAGTCCTCCCCGGGCGCGCCGCAGCGGGGCCGCCCGCTCGCCGTGGCGGGGCGGAGGGGATGGGCCGGGCGGGCCGCGCCCCCTCCCCAACCGCAGCCCCGGGCGCGGCAGCGGGACGAATCCTCTCCCTGACCTTGATGGTCGCCCCGGGGGCTCCTCCTGACCCGGGCCCGGGGCCGGGGGAGCCGGGGGGCAGGGGGAGGAGCTCCCGGAGGCAGCATTAAACTTTAAGGCAAGTTTTCCTCGCAGGAAACGCGTTGAAGGGCAGAGGGGCGCCGGGGAAGGGGCGCCGGGAGGGGGGAGCGCCCGGGAGAAAGGAAGCGGGCAGATGGGAGCCTCCCTGGGACGGGGCGTCGGGGCAGGGACGGGGGCTGATCCGGGGCGAGGAGACGGGGGCCGGGCGGAGCCGCGGTGGCGGGGGCAGGCGCGGGGGCTTTGGAGGCTCCCGCAGAAGGTGGGGATGCACGGGGCGTCCTCGGGAGCGGCCGAGCGGGCGGCGGAGGGCGAAGCCGCGGGAGCCTGGCGCTGGACGGGGAGAGGGGCAGAGGGTCCCCAGCGGCGGGGGAGGCCGGGGGGCCGCGGAGGCGGGCGCGGGGCAGCGGAGCGGGGTTCCTTAGCGGCTCGGCGGTGGATCACCCCCCGCACACACACACGCAACCTCCCCCCCCTCCGCCTCCTTCCTCTCGCCCCTTCCCCTCGGCTCCGCTCTCGCATCCCTCCGGACGTGCCCAGCCTGCGGCACCTACCTGGGAAAGTCTGGCGAGAGCGCTCAGTTGCATAGAGACTTTTGGAAATGCGGGCTCCGCCGCTGGATCCCCGCGCCCCGCCGGGAACGGCGGGCAAGTAGTTGCTCCTGAGAAAGCTCGATCGCATCCAAAGGGACATCGATAATAAGGCTCTCCCCCACCCCCCCACCCCCCCCCCCCGCCACCGCCGAGCGCCAAGCAACAAGTTCAAGGGGTGGGTGGGTGCGGGGGGAAAACAACGTAATCGCGCCTGGCAGCTCGGCGGAGCACGTCCTTCTCGGGGTGCGGATCCTGCGGCTGCGGGGCTGCCGTCAGGCGCGGCTGCGGCTGCGGCCGCTGCCCCTGCCCCTGCCGTGGGGCTGCGGGCGGCGGCGAGGCCCTGGCGCGGCGGGGGCCGGGAAGGGGAGGGGGGGGGGGCTTCCCGCTGCCTCCCTCGCGGCGGGCGGGCCATGCCGCCCTCCCGCGCCGCCGCCCGCGGGCTCCGGGCGCAGGGGCGGGGGGCGGCGGGGCGGGCATCGCTCCGCCGGCGGAACAAAGGGGCTGCGGGCGGCGGCGGCGGCGGCACGGCGGGGAGCGCCTCCGCGCGCGTGTGTGTGCGCGTGTGTGTGTGTGCGTGTGTGTGTGTGTGCGCGCGCGTGTGTGTGCGCGCGTGTGTGTGTGTCTCTGCGGGGCCGCGATCGCGCGGTCCAACCCCTCCGCCGGCAGCGCCCTGCGGACCCTGCGGAGTCAGCGGCGCTCCGGGTGGGCACCGGGCGGCGGCGGTGGCTTCGGTGAGGTATCCAGGGGGGGTGTCTGGGGAGCTCCAGCTCCTTTGGAGGGAAGGGGAACGATTGACTGAAAGAAGGGGGGGCGGGGGTGGTGGTGAAACGCCTGGGAGCGAAGTGTGGCGGTGCTCCTCACAGCCCGCCCCGAGCCGCTCCAGAGCGCTCACTGCCATATCCGAACGGCTCTTACCAGCTTCGGGAAAGGCGAGAGCTGGGACGGGTGCGGGAGCCTGTTCCTCCTCCTCTCCTCTCCGCTCCCGCGCGAAGCCTCCCCCCCCCCTCCCCCCCCCCCCCCCTTTGCTTTCCCGTCGCTAGATGGCGCGTGGATGACGGGAAAAAGCGAGCTCCCCGCCGGGCTGCCGCTGCGGGGCCGGCCGGGACCCCCGCGCCCCCCGCCGCGGTCACCCCCCCCCCCCCCCGCCGGTCCCCCGCCGGGCTGCACCCGTTCCCCGCCGTTCCTCGAGCGCCGCGTGCCGCTGCGGTAGCCCCCGATAAACGCAACCTGTGTCTTTTTAATTGAGGTTCTGAAAAGACTCGGTGTCTTCTTCACGGGGCTCGCAGCAAGCGCCGGAAGGTGTTCCTCCCCCTGATTCACGCGTATGTTGCGGTTTCGTAGTAGGAGGCTGCCGAAGGAATCGCGGAGTAAACAGGTTGCTTTATTCTTGAAGATCTGCTGGCCAAACTTCCCGCTCCGATAACCTGTTTTAGGCACATGCCCAAGAAACCCGAAACAAACATAAAAGAAACAAATATATACTGAAGCTTGTGAGGTAACCCTTGTCTATATTTTAATGATACGCTCAACTTCAATATACATTAACTTCTAAGTTGCCATGAAAAACATGAGCACTGTATGAGTTCTGTAGTCCCTAAGCTGTTCCTATAAGAAATACCTGAAAGCACGTGAGAAAAGGTTAAAAATGTCTGAGTGCGATTCCCAACTTCGGAAAACTTGCGACGGTGATCGATCACATATATCAAACCATGTGAAATAAAATATCACATAAAATAAAGTATACTTTCTGTAGTCGTTTGTTGGTTTGGTTTTTGGTGCTGGAGTTGTTTGTTGCTTTCTTGTTTGGGGTTTTTTTCTAGCTCAAATATTCAGTGCATTATATCCTATGAATTAATCCATTAATATGAAATTAGTTGGTCGACAGTAGGTATTGAGCTTTCAATGATGCAGATATTCTTCTCCCATGTGAAAGATTAGGGGTTTTTATTTGATGCTACAAAAAAGACAGTCCTGTAGCAATTAATAAAGCCCAATTTATGATCCTGTCAACTCAGCACGGAGACAATAATACAGGACTTACTTTCCTGACAAATAATCAGAAAAGGTTTCATTTTCAGCTACAGATTCTTTTTACAGTCGATAACTGCTCTTATTTTTTAACATGCCTAGCTTTACAGAAAACAGTTACTGCTTTCGGGTGCTTTTTTTCATTGCAGTTTTTCCAGAATACAGTTCTTCACTTGCAACAAAGGGTTTTTTCCCCCCTTATGTAGAGATGGGAATGGGTTCCACTGAAGAATCACCTGGATTCTTGTTGTAATCCTAAAGCTGTTTCAGAGACTTACACATTTCATCAGGAAACAGAAAAAAACCCCAAACAAACCCTGTAGGTTTGGACAGGGGAGTATCAGATAGTGTTCTAACACTGTGTCTGTTTTAAATCGGAGGTTTGAAACTAGTCCACGTTCGAAGTCTTTTCTGGCACCATTGACTGCTTGGAAAAATTTTCACCTCACCTTAAATTTTTGTGGAAAGCTTGTGTATCAGAGGGGTGTCTTTCAGAAATAGTATATTGGGAAAAAAAGACAAAGAGTGTACTCTATTACCTGCTTATTCTAACAGAAAAAGACAAAGCGTATACTCTGTTACCTTCTTATTCTAACAGGACGTCCGTTAATATACTACTCAGAAGTGATAACCAGGGGCTCAAACTTTCACAGCTTGTGGCTTGAGCTCGGTGCCTTGAAATTTTCTGGCTGCAGTATTCCTTACTTCGTGCATTTCAGAAAGACTAAAATCTGGTACACAAAGTGTACCTAAATAATCAGCTCGTATGAAGTCAAAATCTTGCCTGTGACATCAGAGTTAGCTAGCAAGAGATTGGTGTGGTGTGACAGGGAGGATTATGACTTCAAGTAGGAATTAAATAGCAGGGACTCAAATGAGACAAAAATCCTATTTTCAAGCAAAGAAAGCAAGTCCCAGTAATTGTAGGAAAAGAAGAAAATGGTACTAAGGGGAATGCACAATGGGCTCTAATATGAGCTGTTTCGTAATTCTTTCCAAAGCCATGAGGCAAAAAGAAGTCTCTAAGGTTTAAAGAAGATAACAACTATAATGCATGTTTATATTAAGGCATGTAATTATTTCTTTAATATTTTTCAAGGTATTGAGAATATTTGAAACCAAGAATTTTCTTTACAGACTGCATGTACATGTATATCCCCTCTTCTTATTTTCTCTGGTATTAAGCCAGTGGTCTTTCCTTTTGAGAAAATAACACTACAAATATTTAAAGCCACCTTGTAAGCCTTAACCTCAAGATTCAGCTATACCTCTGACTCTTTCCCTTCTCTTTAGTCTACAAGATAATTTCACTGTTCCTGCATTCTTATACTAATATTTTGTACGCTCAATGCCAGATGCATAAAATCATGCAGAGATCCCCCCCTTTGGGATTAGTAAAAATACTTTCCATAAAAAATTTCCATATTTATCTATTATTTGGTCAAACAATGCAAAGGGTGCTTTTTTATTTTAATTTATAGGAATAAAAATTACTTACTCTTCTTCTTAAAAAAAAAATTTCTTCCAAAACCCACTCCAATCATTACTAGCAGAATGTTCGACTGGAGTGCCTGTTCTACATTATGTGTTGCTTGTTTGAAGGTCTGAGTGCTTCTTAGTCTGAGAAAAAACAGGTTTGGAGTTTTGGTGGTGTGTTTTGAGGCTTTTTTTTTCAATTGAGGGAACATTCCTGAGGCCTTGCAAGTTGAAAAGTCTAGTGTAAGGATTTCTAGAGTACTGGTCACAGCCCCACTGAAGAACTGGGTCATGAGATTTAGAATGTGTCTCACAGAGAAAAATGTTAGATTCTATAATGCAAGTTAAAAAAATAATCCTTTGGTCAAACATACAATCAACATAAATACAGATATTCATACACTGCACTTTCCTTGCCTTCACAGATTTGTCTTGTCTAACACTAGCTGCTTTTTGTACTGTAGGCCAGACAGAATAAGTTGGAGGCTTTTGATATGGGCATAATTTTCCAAAGACAAAAAGCCATCTTTCTGGGAGTTTGCTAAAATAAGCTCAGGTCACTCTGCAGTGCAAGTGCTTGTCATTCTTTCTATACGGAGAAATGGCTTGCTCTGGATGCTAAAAAATGACCTCTCAGTCGTCAAGGATTAAGGCATACTGTGGGGGAAGTGCACAATGTGCACCGTTTCTTTTAAATTCTGAAGCCAATTTGAGAGTTAGTATAGCCATCATTAACCTAACACCCCTCCACCCCCCACCCCCCCCTTACTTCTGTGGAAAAGATTTTTTGTGTTCTTATTACAGATTTAGTGGATAGAAGAAGAAGGCAGAGCTGTGGTTTCTTTTTTTGCTTCAGGTGAGGTTAAGTCAGTACTTGGAATAATCTCAAGAGAAACTCACATTCTTCCAAAGAAGGGGCTGATTTGATCTCAAATATTTGCACTTTATCTGCTCTAAACCAACAAATACTGATTTAGTAATTGCATATGTTTTTCTTGTGTACAGAATATTATATGAAAGATTAATACTGTTAAACTATGTATTATTCATATTAAGCTCTGGGAATTCCTCTTCAAATTAGTGATATTTTAACCACCAATGAAATGGTAAATAAAAACTTACTAACTTTAGGTAAGTACATATTTCTCATTTCAAATTCATTTTTTGGCTCATATAGTATCTTAAAAAGAATAGTTGTTTCATCCATAAGAGGCCCGATTTCAACCAACGTAGCATTAGACACCTGTGCTGCCTAACTGAGGGCCTACTCACCCTGACTTCCTAGAGTCGACAGGGAAAGAAACAACTCCAGAGCGCAATGCATCCTGCCTACAGTTGGAGTGTATGTAGGCAGGCATCCATTGACTATGAAAGAGAGACTGAGATGGCTGTGGTCCTGAATTTAGGAGTCTTAGACACTTTAAATTAGGCAGGATGAGCCTGAGACTGAAAGCCTGAGCCAGTCTGCTAAGTCAATGGGAAAACTACCCTGGACTTCAAGTGTCTTTAAGGTCACATCCTTAGAAAGAGAAACTAAGAGTTTCTCTCAGAAAGAGAAACTAAGAATTAATGCAGAAAACTAATGAACCACTAGAGCTCTTACTCCTGGTTGTGCTGAAGCACTTTGGAAAGTCTTCTTCGACAAAGGTGCCTCTTGCCAGACTTGTGTCACTGTAGCCACATTTCTAATCACATGCAGAATCTCCAGTATCATCAGATACCTTTCACTCCACAAACACTTGAAAAAGAGAAAAAACAGTAGGAAACCCTCTTAGAATGTATAGCACGGATTAGAAACACTCTCTCCTCACGCTGAAGTGTGAGGTGCTAGTAAAGTGCTTTGTTCTGACAAATCTCTGCATCAGTGTGTGACAACATGCCACTTTGACTAGTTGGTTCTTTGTAGTATGTAGAGTTTGGTACTTCTGTTTGCCCTGTTTCTGTGTGCTGATTCTCTGACAGATGAGTCTCATTGTTTCCTCCAGCCATTGGGTAAAATCTCAGACAAGATTGAAGTTATTTTCTCTAATCTAGTTCTCAAAGACCGATGCACATAAAGTCCATATTGCAGCAGGTAGACAATATCTGCAGAATTAACAGTCTGTTATTTAGTCATGACCATTCCTTCATATGTTCCTTCATGTTTCAGAAGAAAATTTGGCTAAACTGAAGGACCAAACCACGTCAAAGCATAAATAAAATTTACAAGTCCATGTCATATTAGTTAGGGCCCTGAATCCTGCTTTGCACATTAAATTAAATTATTTAATAACTTCTCCAGCCTTACAGCAGTGAAAAGGGTAAATCTGGTGAGAATCGAAGTCTCAGCAGGCAAGGAACTTGCCTGGAAATGTTTATCAAAGAGAGCTGCAGGATCAGCTAAACAAGAACTGTTTGATTCACAAGGAGTAACACTGAAAGGGATATGGGCAGCCTGTGGTCCAGTGTAACCATAGATGAGACAGACTCTGCTAGGGTGGTGACATAGTCTTGGAGAACCCAGTAAGTTGGCACAAGCTGGGAAAGCTTCAGCCTTTCCATTTTCAAATTAGGTCATTTTTCTTCTTTAGAAGTGTCCATAGACAAGGGCCAAGGTAAAAAATAAGTTTACATTTCAGTAGCTTCCAGAGTCAAAAAATATGAAGAACGTTGCAGAATAAATTTTCTCCCCCTTCTCTTAAGGTTTTAAGCTCCTTACTCCAGGCCATCCATAGCCCTACCATCCTTGTCTGTCTACTTATGCTTGGAAAAAGTCATCCGGTTGGTGAAATTATGAATTTTTTGCTCAGTGGAATTATGAAATCTTTGTTCCATTTAGATGATACCTGATAGAATAGATGCTGGATGTTGGCTGAGCAAAGCAACAAAATGCTAGCGTCCTTTATATTTGCTTCTGCTTTACTAAGATGGACAATATTGCTAAAAATTTTGAAATTGTGGTAAATTTGTGGAAAATGCAGATAAGCAAAGGAAACTTAGTAAAACTAATACTTTTTCAGGAGTTCCCATTATGATTTTTCTTACCTCAGTCTTGGTAATGGATTTTGACAATGTTTTGAGAGTTATATATAAATTAAAATGTAATGCTCCTTAGATTTTGTTTAAGTTTCCTTATATATATTTTTCTAACAGACCTTTCTCTATGTCCTGCACTTTAGGAGCTGTTTGCCTCATAGACAACAGATTGTATGGTAAAATGATTTATCAGGCAAAGCAAAATAAAAAATGTAGTGATTTTTTTTTTTTACTTCACAGTTTTTCACTTCACTTTTTTTTTTTTTTTTTTTTTTTTTTTACTCTATAACATACTCCCAGCATGGCAGTCTTTCAGTCTGTGTCCAAACTTTACCATTTTAGGTGTCCTCCTTTTTCTTTGTATTCCAGGAAATGTAGGGCTTGGATATCAGCCACCTTCCTCTGTTCCTGCAAAAGCCTCACAACGTTCAATGGCTCCTTGCCTAATTAGTCCCATCTCTCTTATACTGTGTATCCTTTCTACACTGCTTTGTTACTAGATTGACTCTGCTATTCAGTAGCTTACGTGGAGGGTACCCAAAGAGGGGTAATGCAGCTCTGACTGAGAGCAACTGGAATTGTATCCTACTCGTTTCTAATAACTGGTTTCTGTTCCAGCAAAGCTTCCATGATTTCAAGTCTCAGTGGCTTTATAGGAATCCTATATGAAAGAGATGAATATGTGCAAAAATATAGTTAATAGAAACAGTGTGTCATTCACTGGCACGAATGAACATAGAACATTTTTCATAAGTTAGTAGATTGAATTAGCTTGCATTACAAATTACTTCCTTAGTCCAGCCAGCTCTTAGCAAAGGAAGGAGCCTGAGGTCCGGCAGACTGGCATGAAGCTGCTAACTTCAAACCTGAGAATATCTGGAGAGAAACCTGTAGGGGCACTTTGTATGCCAGTAATTACTAATAGCCCCTGTACCACAGTTCAAAACAGGAAATAGAAACCTTCTTTCATGTTAATGATTGCTTTCTAATTACATAAACAGCAGTGAGAAAGCAATCCTTTGTAGAAAGCCACTTCTCTAGCTTAGAGAGGAAATAAATTTTTTTGTGGCGTTCCTGGTGGCATTGCTGTGGTGAATGTTGAGTTCAAGCTTCCAATAGAAACAAAGGGGGAAATAAGATGTCTTAGAGTCTGTTTACAAAAGTGAAACGTTACCCATGATAGTTTTCATGAACTTAATTTAAAAACTCAAGCTTGAAAAAAAAATTGCAAATGGTAGCATTTTTTTCAGAACATCTAAAACCAGTCTTATTCCCCTGGAAAATAATGAGGGTAGAAGAGTGGGTAGTTAAAAAGTCCTGAGAAACATGTTAATTAGACTTGATGTCATGGTATTAGTGGATGTCATCTGGACGGAGCAGCCTTATAATCAAGAAGTTAGCAGGCATAAAATCAAGAAGTTACAACTGAGAACTGTCCTAAATTTACTGGTCATTATGCTCTACATGCTTCCAAAGGAAATATGTCACAGAGATACATTAGATTTATTTGTTATTTAGCTTCATCACAAAGTTAAATGAATATTTTATTGCTTGATAAACAATACTTTACCTCAAGGGCAGTTTTCACCACGGGTTATTCAGTTATAACTTATGCTGCTAAGATAATCTGAGAGCCTGCACAAAAATTATTGCTGTCCACGTTAAAAGAAGTATGTTTCAATGAAATCATACTTGCTTCATAAGGAGTCTGTAGCTTGGTTTACCAATTAAAAACATTATTTTGCTGTAGCAGCATTGTTCATAAACAGCAAGAAAATAATTACAACCTTTTTAAAGCAAGATGATAAGGAATAAAATCATCACAATGTCAGATCTTTAGTTTCCTTCTGGTTGTGTGTGTAACATTGCCCAGTCACTTGAAAGAACTGCTATATGGTATAACATAAACCAGCCTCAAGACTACAGCAATTACAGTCTAGATATTTGACATACACCATATGAAACAAACAAACAAAAAATCTGCTCAATCTAATACACATTAAAGCAATAGAAAGCAGAAGGGTGAAACACCAGGCACTAGGGACGTTTCTGTAAATACAGCTCTGTTAGAAGGAACAACTTGAAACCGCTTTGGTAGCTCAAGGTCTCAGAATCAATGACAGTTCTGTTACGGGTCAAAGTCCATTTGCAGCTTCTGCTCTGCTCTCAGCCTCAGCAAACCAGTCATATAGTTCACAGTGAGTGGGATTGTCTAATTTTATCTGTTACACTGAATGGAAGTGTTGTCTAGATGGGACATCAATCCTTCCAAACCCCATACCGTACTCTTCTAGTTCATCTCCCAGTTAAAGCAATTAGGACAGAAGATAATATAACATTGAAAGCTTTAAAAAAATGAGTAGTACTGTGTGCAGCATAACTAATGATGTCTGGTTTCCCTCCTATCTCTGATGTCTAAGAAAGTGTGATCTCATTAGCCTCTTTCACAAGGAATAATAATAGGGTGTCTCTTGTCCATCCACTTGCCAGTTCTCATAAAATTATCAAAATTGCTTGTCTTTAGACTGTTTACCTCTCTGAAATGATGTTCAAGAGTAACTGTGAGTTTGACAGACAGACTGACATGGGAAATTATTGTATTCACTCAATTAGGTGGAAATTTACTCAATTACCTAGAAAACCAGGCTACAAAGTGCCATCTTTCCTTATTTTGATATGTTAATTCTGAGAATTTCTAGCCAGCTCACTGTAGAAAAGAGAGATCTGGACATGCTGTTTTCCAGTCTCTTTATTGTGGACTTCCACGCTTCTCTCCTTGTAGGTGAAACTCTAGTTACACTGGGCAATTACAAGGAATAGCACAAAGTTACTTGTGCCTGATTGCCATGCCCCTGAACTGCAACAAAGAATTACAGCTGAGAAGTAGGAATCCTTCTGTGGCTTTCCCACAGCTACTCATGTAAACAATTGCAGCTGCTAGTCAGAGGTGTGTGTAGATCAGAAGCTGTTCTTGAGCAATAGTACTTTAGTGGCTTATGCCCTGCTTAGACCCTAGTCAACATCAGCTCAAACACTTAGTAGCTTGTGGGGATCTCAAGAAAAAAAATCTGTAAAGGACTTGTGTGGTTATGTGTGTATGCACAGGTATAATGCAGTGGAGGTTTAAGAGAACAGTATCATACAAAACAAGAACAGTACAGGTTATTAATTATCATAATGGTACTAAGATGAGAGTAGTTATTGGGAGGAAACAAAAGGCCTTTAACTTGTAAAGGTCCTGGTATTTTTTGTGGCATTGCCACAATCTGTCTCTTTGAGCCTGCGAAATACCCATTAAGAGCTGATGTGGAAGTGAACCATTGCGTGACAGCTCTGTAACATGCTTAAACATTAGTAAAAAACATACTCATGGGAATCTGTTACTTGATGCAGCTTCTTACACGTTGGGGGTTTGTCTGGCTATCCTCAGGCTGGCAGAGACAGGCCATGTAGCAGCTCCAGGTGAGTGTGAAACAAGGTCACAGAAGAGGAAGTTACGAACAGGTAATGATCTCCTCCCCTCCCCCCCCCTCTGTTTTCCACTGTATAGCAACTAAACAGTCTTACTTTATTAGTATTGCCTTGATAACAAGTAATGTATACAGTTCTGGTTTTGTACGATCTTGTTGCATTTTGTTACCACTGCATGTTACTGGAGACAGAACAACAAAGGAAGATTTCAGTGAGCTTCATAAAGTTTGGATGGGGATAGAGCTTAGTATCTCCAAGGTAAAAGCTATCTCTGATCCCAGTAACTTGTAGAACTGGGAGAGCAACAGTTTAGAAAAAACACACTTCCCTGAGCGGTTTCTAGTCTACAAAAATATTGAAGGGCAACCATTCACTTGCTGTCCTGCTATTTCTTCCTGCCATATCATTTTGTGGTTGGGGCCATTGGGCAACTTTTTGTACTTTAAAAAATGTCATATTTTCAGTGACATTTCATAAATGTTTAAGTGTATTCAGACCTTGAAGACCAAAAAGTGAATGAGCCATCCTTAAGTATCGTAACAATTTGAACTCTCGTTGCTGGGTGTTAGGAATCTAATTTTGAGCTAATGGTGAGCATCCCCTGCAAAGTGCTGCACATCTCCTGCTCCTGATGAAATTAATGACAGCTAAGAATATTTTGCACTTCAGAAGAGTAAGTTCTTATTTACCACGCAAGAAGATACAAGAGTGGGTCATAATTATTAAGTCTAAGCCCTTGTTTGTCATTCCTATTAACTTTAGCACCATCAGGAAGAGGTCTCATATGAATTATGTATCTGTTTTTCCTTATGCTGCCACAGGGGTAAAATTACAGCTCAGAAGATAGCTGCCTATGTGTAGATGGCATTTCTTAGTCAGCATCAAGATGTATTGATCTGTGATGCGCTGTATAAATTACATATGTTAACATTTCAATCATTAATTTGGTATAACACCTGATAATATAGTTCTCTTTTTAAGTAATATATATGTGCAGTATTACAAAACTCCAAACAAAGGGTAAAATATCTAGAATTTTAACATTTAAAATACAATAAAAACAACCCAAAATTATACTTACAGAAAAAAATCCCAGTAAAAATGATTGTTAAACAACTTAATTATAGCAAATTTCCAAGAATTGTTTTGCCATATATGAAGCACTTTGCAATGATCAGACACCATATTCTGTATGCAATATTAAGCAGGAAAATTCAGCAAGGATTGATTTTACTATTGCAAGCCACACTCACTCCAGTTTACACTGTTGCACTTCTGATTAAAACCACGGACGCAAACAGATTTAGTAGGATTTTAACTTTTGTAACTAAGAATTTTAGTGCCTTCACTTTTGTTAGTGAAAAATGGTTATTTCAAAGATAGAACTAATGGTTAATATCATTCGTATCACTGAGGAAATCTTTCTGCTATGAAAGAAGCACTTTTTCTACTGTAAATATTCTCCTCTTTAACTAAAAGGGACAAAGGCAATAAAGAGTTCATGTTCTTTTTTTTTTTCAGAAAGATACAATGTCAGATCATCAGTGTGCCTGCCTTTCTTCTGAGTTCTTAATCTCCCGCTAAGTTTCATTACATATGGAAAGCTCAAATACAGTATCTGGTTAAACGCACTCAACCTTTCAGGAGTTTACAAAATCTAATGTTATGTTTGAATAATAGACATTTTGGCATTTGGTTTGGTGGAATGTAAATATCATGACTCTAAGTAAAACAGAAATGCCATAAGGAAAAAGTTGTACACACATAGACTTTGTAGAAAAGTAAGAAAAGTACATTCTTCGTGTCATTTTAAGCTTGATCTAAAGAAGTTTTCTGTAGACAAGTACATTTTTCATGGTAAAGCTCTAAAGATAGGTAGATTACTGCTATTGCTTTCTGTTTTTCTTTGTTTTGTTTTGTAATGGATATCTAGTTGACGACCTGGTAGCTTTTCAAATAAAAGGATTTATGTTTGGTAGTAGAACTGCAAATAATTGGTTTTATTTCGTTTTTTTTCCCAGTTCACTGCCTGAAAAAAACCTCAAAACACTGTGGTATGTTGATCCAGAGCTAAAATTCATTGATTGTGCTAATGAAAGAAGAATGAAACCAAATTAACTTATTTAAAAAATTTTATTAGAAACATTTCATTTTGTGTTTTTACATTATTTTAGAAATTTTCCATAATTTTGTCATTTAACAAAGCAAAAAGTAATTTCAAAAAAATGAACAAGAAATATCTTACCTAGAAAATGTATAAAAAAAAGACTTTCAGATTTCCCCTTTCAGCCAAAACTGTTAAAAGTTAGTTCAACACAAAGGATGTTTTTTCAGAGAATGGAATGTTCGTGGAAAAAAGATCATAAAACACAGATTCACTATTTGCTGTAGACTTTTCAAAGCTCCTTAATTAATTTAGCCTGTAATATAGGATTTTGGTAAAGTGAAAATTTAAATTTATATCCACTGTTTTGGTTCCAGTCTGTAGTGACAGTTAATATAAAATTTGCTGTGCCTGTAAGTACCCTGAGCTTTAACAGGGTTTTATGTGGGCGCAGGAATGTTCAGTACAGAATTCTTACTGAATGACCAATGCCTGATTTTAAAATTCATGATTCCTCACGTAAGGACCCATCTGTAAATGTGAACGTGTTCACAGTGAGTGTTGTCTTAGGAAAGGAACCTGCAGGGTATGGTAGCCAGTTGGAAAATCCGTAGTTATTTGTAGCATGATGTACTTGCTTACCTTGCAGCTTTATGTTGTGCTGATCAGTTCAGTCTATAACTGGGAAAGCTAACATTTTTTTTTCTCTTTGATCCTCCCAGTAATTGCATATATGATAAACATCACACTCTTAAACAAATATTTTGACCCTGAAGAGCCATCCAGAACATCTACATAAGTTTCAGAATGGTAATGTGAAAACTTACTTGTGTCTTGGACACTGTTTACCTCTATTTTGATATTGGCTGAGTATTTCGTGTTTTACAGCACCACTAATATATGTAATAAGCTAATAAGAGTTCTGATTATATTTCTGTAACTCTTACTCCTTGACATAAAGTCTTTCTCCTACTGTGTAAGTAAGATTAATTTGTAATCTTATAGGCTGACTTACATCTCCCACAGTGATCAAAGTAGGCTAAGTACTTAAAGTCTTAAATACAATCTGGGCCTAAATTATAAAAATTAAACACTCTTCTCCATGTGCTGCTTCCTCCCATTTATGATATGCCTGTATCTAACAGAAAAGATTGAAAGATTGCCTTATTTATTGTTCAGAAAAACACATATGACAAAAAAAACCCCAAGGTTTACTAATATCAACTGTAAAAAGCAGCTTTTATTACTAGTGGCAATAGGAAATCCTAATATTTAGTACTGTGTATTGTGCATGAACTACTGAATTATCGTCCCATGGATCTTTATGTATTTGACATGTACAAATATTAACAATTCCATGAGGTAAGTAAGCAAAAGGTAATTCTCTGGATGACATATGCTTATTTGATGGCAAGGCAAGGTTATAATGAAGACTGTTAGCCACACAAAGTGTTACTCAGTGTTAGTAAAGGGAGGAACCTCAAGAGATCTGCAGAGGCTTTCTAAAGGCACATTGCAAGGTGGGATACATCTCACCTAAGTTTAACCATCTAAAAATTAAGGATTTATTCATAGGTAGTGCTCTAAGTTCCTTTTATTGTTGATAAAGGCAAGCAATTGCATCTCATCTTTACTTATAATATCTTTCAGTATATTCTTCTTTACTCTTAATATTTGCAATGCTTTTACATAAAAGAGTGATAGGAAAACAGATTCCAGGAGACTTTTATAAGATATTTGTAAGTTCTTTGGCAGGAAAGGTGGTTCTGTGAGAGCAAGAAGAGTTCTTTAAAATAATCCTTGCTCTGTAAGACGTACAAAAGATTGTGAACTGAAACATGAAAAGTGTCCTCACAGTTGAAATTATCTACTGGTGTGCTGCCAAGCTGTTTATATCCTGTGTCCTAAATCAACATCACTTCCATGTCATATAATCGCTGTTTAGTCGTATGTTATTGCATGGAGCTTCCGTGTGTTTAGCGCAGAGTAGAAGAGGGAAACTACAATTGTCTTTGATAGGATTAAGCTATACATCTAATCCTTTTTGTTCCAGATGTCAATACCTAAAAATAGTATCAGAGCATCAAATGCAGAGCTTCATACATAATTTTAATCCCTCGTACTGTGCTGTACATCACAGATCTGGAAATTATGACATGTAAAAGCTTCTAAAAGTGTATTCTCATTGCTTTTAAATACAGTACTGTTAATAGTAAACATTTTACTGAGTTATTTTGGAATACCCCATGTGAGGACTAAATCAATTGCAAATTGTTTATACAAAATGACGGAGGGAGCTCAGCATTTCATGGCAGGTGAAAAGCATGTCGCACATACTGACTTTCCATCTGTGGCTGCATACCTAGACAGTGCCAAACTGAACACTAGGTAGCATGCAACAGCTGAGAAGACAAAATGTGATGTGCATTTAATTTCACCAAGAGAACTGTCACATGCCACAAAACACATCAACTCCTACTGCAAAATAACTATTTTGTATGTGTGTATCCATAGCCATAGAAGATATATATAACTATATCTTTCTTGTTTGGATGTGCTATATTTCTTCATTATAGAGATAATCTTGTGTGACTCTAACAGCTGTACAATTTAGGTATATGGTACTATGCATGATTTGCAGGTGCCGGATGACAAAAATAATTTAAAGTCTGCTAATTTTCTAGTGCACAGAAATCCCTCACTGCATGGAGATTACAAAAAAAGTACTGAATTGAAATCTGTGTATCTATTTGGCTTTTAAACCACCAGTCACTCAATAAGAAATAATAAAAAGACTGTACGTTTGAAGAGCCTGAAATGCTTTATGCTTTGCTGCTGCAAATTTCGTCAGCAAAAGCAGCTCAACTCATCTAAAACTCATTTCTGAGTTGTGCTGACATTAATGAAACCAACAATACTGGTGCAAAAACAATGACAGAAAGAAAAAAGTTTTTTATTTTAAGCTTCATTGAAAATAAAAGACAAAACAGAACATTCATCAAATGGGGACAATTTGTGATTAGTAGAAAAATGTCATCAAAATTTAAAATGATCGTACTTCAAGTGTTAGTAGATCACAGGTAGGCTACCTCTTTTATTGTAAGGCATATTTGCCAGCTTTCAGAGGAAAAAAAAAGGAATTGTGTGCAAATTTTTTGTAGTTACTGCAGAAAGACTTGTCTTCTACTCGCTTTGATGATGTAAAATGTATTTCATAGCTTCTCCTAAACACAATCTGCCTTACCTGGATTAAAAACATTCCTCTCTGATTTTGCGTTTATGGCAATGTAATTAGTGTGCAAGTGTATCTCCACTTAGTTTCTGCAGGTCTTGAGTAAATATAGTTGTGTTCTCATTTTCATTTTTTTATATATCAGGAGGAAACTATACCATGCACCCACTTTGTGAAAAAGTGTCGTGTAACATTATGTGAAAGATGCTTATCTTTTGACAATCTGAATGAAGTACTTGAAAAAGGGCTACCTTTGTGAAATAAAAAATCTCACCTAGTTTATCTAATTGGGTATGCAAGCTCTTATTTTATCAGTAACAAGAATTGTCATCTAACGGTGTTCACACTTGTTGCCCTAAGGATGAAATGGCAATCAGAGACATTGTTCATTCTATTCGGGCTTCTGAGTTGTCATGCAAATCAGTATGCAGATATAGTCTGAGGATGAAGCAAATAACCTCAGTGATGAAATGAAACATGAAACTCTCATTTGAACCTTTTGGTGTTGCTTTACTGAGCTTCATTGCCTAAACAACAGTATGCATATTATTATCATAAACATTCGACATCATTGTCTTGGTTTATGTAATGTTCTGGTAGGGAGTTTGCTGTGACCTTATTGTGTCTTTGTATTTAAAGACTTGAACAATACTTTTGTCTTCACTGCAGCCATTCCATAACTATGTATCTCAAAAATTTTTTCAAACATATTAGTTAGAATGGGGCAGTTAATATAGATTTTAAAGGAAATTCTGTTATTGCATCAGTTGGTATACATTTTTATACACATCATAACTATGCATGCATATATACATATAATTTTATGTATATATGTCTATGTTTTAAATACACATTTACATTTGTATACACTGAAGAGTTTCAGAAAGGTCAGGTTTTTATGTTTCTCTTCTTCCCATTACTTTTAGAAGAAGACTTTCAGCCCTTAAAAGAATCTAAACTAAATTTTCAGCTCTTGATGCACAAAAAAAGGAATACTTACTAGCTCTCTTTTTGTAGATGAGTATAGGTAAACAGGTAATGAGGGCTGAAATCTGCAAATATTTATTTAAATGAAACATTGAATTTTCCATGGCAATATTCTAAGTCATTTTATGCTCACTTTGCAAGAATATTCTAGGAAATTAATTTGCTGAGAGGCTGCTTAAAATATGTATTGTTACTGAATAGTGGATGATGCCAGTGAAAGTCATACTTGGATTTCTAATATGCAATTATTGAAAATGAACAATAAGCTATTAGTTCTAAGCTCTACTCTGCCCTGCAGAGAACAAAAAAGAAAATGTGACTGCTGCTTATATGATAGCTGCAATACTTTACCTGTAATCT
Source organism: Opisthocomus hoazin (assembly GCF_030867145.1). Lineage (NCBI taxonomy): Eukaryota > Metazoa > Chordata > Aves > Opisthocomiformes > Opisthocomidae > Opisthocomus > Opisthocomus hoazin. Next base: position 47,481,864 of record NC_134421.1, on the reverse strand, counting down.
CCTGCTCTGCTTTTCCGGTTATAGTTACACGTCATCATCATCAAAAACATAGTTTGTTCCTACAAACATTTTATGAATTCGTAACTTAACGCTTAGTCAAAATGTTCTTATAATATGACCAAATTTGGGCAGAAATATTTGTAGAATGGGAAATTTATGAAGCCAGACTTTTGGGACAAGACTTGTGTTCACATAGACGATAAAGTGCATCAAACAAAAGACCTATTCCTACTTGTTACTACAGATAAATTATAAAAAATCAAAATCAAATTAATCTTAGCTGTATCCTGTTTTTCCATACTTGTAGTAAACTGCTTTCTACACTATTACCAAGTATATTTGCAGACAGAATTTGGCTAATGTTAATGAATGAATAAATAGTATTATTCTATGAATCTTTTAATTAATCTCAGCCTTCTGTTGAGAGCTGTACCATGTAGTATGTATGAGACTCACGCTGCTGATGCTTGCCTTGTGAATGCCCAGACCCAGGCCTGTGGGTCTCAGGTGCATGCAGCAGAGAACCATAGTTTCTCAGGTGCTCTGTAACCCGCATGTCAACCTGGTTTGGTCACAAATCAGCAAATACAAGTGACTGTACATCAAGGGATGAATTATCATGCGAAGATTTGTGCTCAAAGGACTCCAGCAAGGAGGCAGTCTACATAGGTGCAATGTAGATTATGGCTTCTTGCTCACCTTGAGTGACTCATTGTGTAATTTCCTTTCGCAGCTAAATTGAAGATGCTTTTTCACAAGTATTCAAAAAAGAAGAAGGGAAGCTATATTCAGCAAATAAATTATTAACTCTGAATTATTCCCTCAGCTATGTGGCACAGTCGTTGTGCCCCAGTTTTCTGGCTTGCATATGAAGCATAAAATATCCCTGTCCTCAAAGCCTCTTCTGATAGAAATTGACGAGATGGCTGAAGTCAGACCTGGGCCTTGTGAGGTAGCATCTTTCAGCAAAGAATATATAATTTTGCAATTTTATTTTTTCAAGATCTTGTCCTGTTCCTCTTGAATTGAAAGTGAGACTTGCCAATGACATAAAGGCGGGAAAGAATGACCCTGTAGTTTCTCTGACATGGAAGGATCTAGTTATTTGCATACATCAACAGCAGAACATGCACACTGCCATCATACTTGATACTGTGGTCTCAGCATAAACTTTTAGCCCTTTTAGCTGCTTGCTTACAGGAGTTTGGTACGACTCAGCAGCATGACTTTTCCAAGAGGTCAAAGGGCTGAACCGAATCTAAAACCTGTAAGACACCTACGTCAACTAATGCAGAGATTTTACTGGATGATACACTGTAATGCTGAGCCTTACTTACATAAGTGAGTATTTTTATTGAATTGTAAGTAGTTTTACAAAGTAACCCAGGTGTTTTCAGGACAAATTAAACTTCGTACTGTCTTGACTCATGTCACTGGTCCCAGCTCATTCATAGTAGAAATTTGTCAGGGTAAAAATTACTTTGCTCTTTTATTATATATCTGTTCAACCACAGAGCTTATTATCTTTGTCTTGCAAATATGGAGAAAGAAATAAGAAAGGAACATGATCTTCTGAAAACAGGACAGTAAAGCAGGGTCAGAACTTAGATTTGGCTCAGTAGCTTCTCAGCCCCAAATCAGTTTCCCTCTGCTAGACAGTGTGTGTTTCCAGAAGGTCTGCTTGTATATCTGTATCTCTACAAAGATATCACCATATAGCCACCTTTCTGTATAACTCTTTTTAGAAGTAAAACAGAGGTTTTTCTAAATCAATGTTACCAGATCTGAGATGGTATGTAGAGTCAGTTAGATTCTGTTACTGAGAAGAACATTGACACTGTTTGTTAGTGATTAGGAGCACAGAAACCAGAGAATGAAGTGTATGTACGAAATGTTTTGGAGGGGAAGCTGTTTGATTATGCAGACACTTAAATGCATATATCTGCCTGGATAAATGCATTTTGTGTTGAACTTGATTCAATGTAACAGGGGAAAACCTCACTTTATTAACAAAAAGAGTTGACTGAAAATGTAGTCAAAATGTCAGTCTTTTAGCACAGTTAGAAATCCATCCACTGTAGAAATTTACCAAATTTTATTAATTCTGAGGAACACAAGAATATTAAGAAACCACCAAGGAATAAATCACAGAGTACGTATTTTTAAGTCACCTATGGAGAAAAATGTTTTGACTGGATGTTTTTCTGTGAGACTTAGTATTCAGCAATTACTAAAAGAGAAAGAACATTTTACTTTGGGAATTTCTTTCACATTTCTATGAACATAAAATCTTAGTCTAGAATTGCAATTAACTTCCAATGTTTATTTCAATTCTCTATAAATTTAAAAAGTAACATAAATATTTCACGTAATTTAATAAAATAGTTTAATGTAAATATAAACTAGATTTTTATAAGAGAGATTTTGCAAGTCTGCAATATGCTGATGCTGATGGTTAATTATAATCATCGTTCTGTTTGACTAGGAAAGTATATACGGGATGATCTACCTGCAAGAGCATCGCAAATCAGCTGCTCAGTGGATGCTCTGTGCAGAGACACATATTACACTATAGCGATCACTGATATTAGACCTGAGCGAAACAGTCATCTGTTAGACAGTCTTGGCTCTGAAAGCTTCCTGAGCAATTCAGAAGGCGAGGGAAACAGTTCCAAATATTCATTCCCCATACTGATGTCTTCCACTCCCGTGGCAAAGCAAATGGAGGTATCAGCTACAACACGTGCTGAGGAGTGAGCCTGTTCCCTCAGTGCAGCCTGTGCAAGTCAGATCAAACGCTGTTCTTCTGGAAGTCAGGAGATGGAAAACGATGGAGAAGCAGAAATTTCCCATTGGCTGGAACTTCCTCAGTGAATCAGTATGAAGAACAACCAATTTAAATAAGAAGCCATAGATATGTAATCTACTAAAAGTCAGTACATACCCAAATTTAGCCTTCATACTGATCCCCTTATGTCCTTCCTACTGGCTCATGTGGTGATCGCACAGCCTATTTGGAAAGTCGTTGAACCTAAATGTTCTCCATTACACAAGGTGCAAAGCAGGTTTGAACTTGGCTCCTGGCAAATACTTTAATAAATTCTCAGGAAAAAAGCCACTGCATAGCCAAGTATCACTATACTTTTTTAAGATCCTTTGTTAGACTTTTTGTGTATTCATTCTTCTGCTATTATCCTATTTCTCTTTATCTGGATTTCACTGGTATTTTTTGTCATTTCTAGAAAGCCAGAAGCAGAACAAGAAGAAAATTCACTCAAGGCTCAGGCTTGAACTCATTTTGCAATTAGGGATTTATTGCAAGGATTTTGGATTTGTCCAGCTTTACACTAAACACGTAAATGTCTCTAGCCCCATTTCTTCCTTGTAGTGTGACAAACAGAGATCCTCCCCCAAAGTAAATATTAGGATGTATGCAAGGTTGCTGCTATGTCTTCCTAGAGCTCTGCTCTGTCACTTACTTTTTGGCCAGCAAAATCCTCTTTGTTTCTCTTCTTTGTGAGTTTAATATTGTTTATAAGCGAAGGGCCTAAATGGGTTTAGTTGCCTCAATTAGTTCCCAGGTAGGCAATGCTTTCCTGAGCTGTTTCTATATGCTCTCTGGGAATTAAGCTTCCAAAGTGGTTTGCTGGAAATATGTGGCATGACCTGGAGGTTACCAAAGGCTTCTTCACTAACTGTGGGTTAAAAACTACCTAAAGGTTTAGATTAAGGTTCTGAAAGAATCTAAAGACTACAATTGCATAATTCAGAACAGAAGACATATTTGCTAAGTTTTTTAAGCCAGTTTTCTTCTTTGTAAAAAATCAATTTGGGGAACAACTCTCTTCCCAGGTACTCCAGGCTAACCTGACCTTAGAGGAACTGACATCAATAACTGAGACAAGAATAGGCTCCTATTCAGTTTGAATCGTAGATTTATAGAATAGTTTTGATAAGAAGGGACCTCAAACATCATCTAGTTCCAACCCCCCTGCCATGGGCAGGGACACCTTCCACTAGACCAGGTTGCTCAAAGCCTCATCCAGCTTGGCCTTGAACAACTCCAGGGAGGGGGCATCCGCAGTTTCTCTGGGTAACCTGTTCCAGTGCCTCACCACCCTCACAGCAAAAAATTTCTTTCTTATATCTAATCTACATCTACCTTCTTTTCAGAAGAGAGTTACCTACCACTATCACCCACTGCCTTTTCTTAGTTGTGCTGTTTGTCATACAGGGAGCAGATAGGGCTGCATTACCCAGCTCCAGTGGCTCTGCTGATGTGATGGGCCTTTCCTCTTCAGTCTGCAGAGTGTTGAAGTGGTTCTGCAAGGGCACCTCCAGCCACTTCCTCCTGCTGGTCCTTGCCGCTGCAAGCTTCCATTCTTCTACATCATTGGCCCCCCTCCTTTCTATGTGTGCCAGTGGAGGAATTTTTGGCTGTTTGGCCATGGGCTGTGGGTCTAGTGCAGGCTGTGCTTGGAACCAGTTGTCTGTCTCCTACTCAACCTCCCTGATGTTACACAGCCTTCTCATGGCCTCCTGCAGCTCAGCCACTTGCTGCAGGAGGCCCTCCACCTGGGCACACATTTTGCAGGCTGGTTTGCCAACTGCCCCTGCCCCAGGAGAAAGATCTAGGCACTTTCTGCAGCCTGAGGTCTGCACTACAGCCTCTCCCCGTCTGGGAGGCGGCATGGGCCACCTCTGGGGTAGATGGTGCAGACCCCCCAGCCAGAGTTGCAGCCTGTGCTCTCAGACAAGCACCCACCATTCTGCCTTGAGGGTCGGGTAGGATGAGTGCCGTTGACCTGTGCGGATGGTCACAGAATGGCGCCTGGCTGCTGGGTTATGTGTGCTTTAAGACTCCCTCTTGCTTAGTGGAATACCCTTCCTTCAAAGACGCGCTGTCCCTGCACGCCATTCCTCACCAACTGCCACACCACGCCCCAGGTGATGCACCGCGCTCTGTTTGCAGTGCTCCTGGTTGCTAGCGCTCCCAGGGCTGCTTTCTCCTGTTCCAGTTACATCTACAGAGATGCACAGGGAATTTGTGTGTTATCAATGCATCAGAAAACAGTCCCTCTTCTTAGCCCAGATTCCCTTTTCCTGAGGTTCAGCTTTGGAAATTCCTTTTCCTTCCAAAGGTTTCTGTCACAGAGTCATCAATCTGTGTTTGCAATAACGTGGGTTTGGATAGAAGGAGACAGACTGCAACTGCAAGTTCACAGATGAGGTAATTCCCATTTTGAAAAAGGAAAAATAAGAGATAATAAAAAAGGAGAAACTATGGAGCAGCAATAGCCAATACATAGAGGGCTCAGATGCACTAGTTTTCTAATGTGTTTATTATGTCAGAAAGTTTTAAGATAGTAACTAAGTGATAAAGTAATTTTGAAGTCATGTATTTTCTTACAGCTAATGACTGGACATTGAATCTGAAACTGCATGAAAGGGCTCATCATTTTACCTCTCCTGTCATTACCTTGCGAAAAGAGGTTAAAACTTTAAACCACAGATATCTAAAAATATAGAGGAAAGTAATTACTTCTAAATATTTTGCCTGTATTGCTAAATTAAAATTATGTTCTTCCATTCAAAGCTCTGGCCTGCATCATTGCCTTTTTTTCTTATTCTGTTACTCTGTGGCAGAAGCAGGCATCCTGCTTCTGCTAGTGACATTCTCTGAAACAGTTCCCCTAAGATTTTAACAGCATCTGATTTACGGCATTTAGTGATCCTCTGTAGGAACAAATGGATGAAGTGCTTTATAGTTTTAACTTCACTCCACTTCTCTCTGCCTTTAAAGCTCTAATCCCTTTTTATCTAGCAACACAGAGCAACAAACCAACCACAGTTCAGAAGAGATTTTTCCAGATGAATGAAATCTCTCAGAACTGTTTAAACCGAGGCCTTAAAGGAAGATGATTTTGTACTGTGAAGCAGAGGTCCAAATCCCTGGTGTATGGAAATCAGCATAGTGCTACTGAGTTCATTCAAAATTGGTAGAACTCTCCTCATTTGTGTTAAGTGAGGGTATGACCCAAGGCTTTCTGTGGAGAACTGATGGTCTTCCTGTATATGTTTAAGCTTTGAAGACTTTCTCTGGAGTTTTTCCTGATAAAGATAGCGATTTTTCCCAACACAGCTTTTTCTAGTAGCAACTGTATTGGTAGACAAGTAAAATAGGCCAAGAAACAATCAGTGGTGGCAAGTTGCACAGAGTTTTCTCCCTTCACTCAGAGGCTTCATGCATCCAGCTTGTTGGGAATAGTCCCTTGCCCAGCTATTCCATGAATGCTGCTTGGGCATCGTGTAGGACTGTCCTGGTTGGCACAGGTCAAAGATAGTTTAGGGACCATGCTAAGAGTTCAATAGCATGAGTGGCTGCATACAAGAGCTTTTGTCTGTGACCTGTTTAGAAATTGCTTTTAGATCTGGTACCGGTCATTGTTGTATAGGAATCAGCTTCATTGGAAAAGTGATTTGTTAGCCTTTAAAATGGTAATTGTGCATACTGGGTTCTGTTGATTTCAGAATCATTCCGCAAGTCTGGTGTCTCTTGCACTGAACTACTTTGAAGATAGAGCTAATTAAAGTTATATTACATTACTGACTGTGATAAATAAGTTTCATATTGTCTTCTGATAAAAGATTTTTTCTGGAGAATCAAGAAGATTGTAGAATCATTATAAAATGGTTTGGGTTGGAAGGGACCTCAAAGATCATCTAGTTTCAACCCCTCAGCCATGGGCAGGGACACCTTCCACTAGACCAGGTTTCTCAAAGCCCCATCCAGCCTGGCCTTGAACACTTCCAGGGAGCGGGCATCCACAACTTCTCTGGGCAACCTGTTCCAGTGCCTCACCACCCTCACAGCAAAAAATTTCTTCCTTATATCTAATCTGAATCTACCCTCTTTCAGTTTAAAATCATTCCCCCTTGTCCTATCACATGTCCTTGTGAAAAGTCCCTCTCCAGCTTCCTTGTAGGCCTCCTTCAGGTACTGGAAGGCTGCTATAAAGTCTCCTCAGAGCCTGCTCTTCTCCAGGCTGAACAACCCCAACTCTCTCAGCCTTTCCTCATTGGACAGGTGTTCCATCCCTCTGATCATTTTTGTGGCCCTTCCATGGACCCGCTCCAACAGGTCCATGTTCCACACTTCTCTTGATGCAGCTCAGGATATGGTTTGCCTTCTGGGTTTTGAGTGCACATTGCTGGGTCATGTTGAGCTTCTCATCAACCAACACCACCAAGTTTTACTCCTCAGGGCTGCTCTTAGTCTGTTCTCTGCCCAGCCTGTATCTGTGCTTGGGATTTTCCTGACCCAGGTGCAGGACCTTGCACTTGGCCTTGTTGAACTTCATGAGCTTCTCACTCTCCAGAAGATCTTTTCTCAAGAAGATCCTATAGGCGTTACACAAATTGAGTTTAGAAGTCTTCTTAAGGTCTTTGTTGCTGACTGTGTATCCCCACTATTATGTTAATAACACAGGTCTTCAGTTAACACAATAGTTATAGCCAAAGTTCTGTGTAAAATGGTGAGGCTTGATCTGTACACTGAGAACCAGGATGAAAAATCAAGTATGGAAAAATACGATGTTTTGCAAATACCAGTTTCCTTTTCTATATGGCCTAAATATCTGTAGTTTCTGTAAACACTGCAAATTATGTATCAGGAGAAACGATCAGCCACAACAAATGTATGTATTTCAGTCCTGAAAGCAAAGAAAGAAACAAACAAATGTTGTCAGGTTGTGCTGCAGAGTTCTTCATGTTAAATATTTCACAATTCTGCACAAAAGCCTGAATTTACCTGCTCAGGGTAGAGTAGTAAACAAGTTGCTAGATTCTATTTTTCAGGCAGAATTACTTTAGGACATAGTGCTGTAGTAAAATACTCTGTCCTTCCACAGGCGTGCAATCAACTGCATATAGGTAACTGTAATCCAACCTATATGGCAGCAGGTCTGTCAGAAATTTATTTCCTTTGATGCAAACCTTTACGGTAAAGATGAGTGTATTTTTGGTTTTGCATGCTTGCTTGTTTTATTTTGTTATTGTTTTTTTCATTTAGCTGAATACATCTCAATTTCTGGTAGTTTCATTATTAACTGGCTAATACTCAAATTGTTGCTTTCTTTAGGTCAGTATGGAGCTTGACTCCCACTGTCCTTTCAACTTCCATTAGTAACTATTTAATTGAAGCTCTTCAAACAGTGTCTGTTACTCTGACTGGGATGTGCTCAGTTTTTGAAAGAAAATTGCAGCTGTTGCATTTGGGCATTTACATCTGTAGCCGAACGTCACGTACTGGTTATGAGTGAAATGGTGATACCTGAGGCCTTGTGGTAGTTTTTTTATGTACATATGCATGTATGTATGAAAATCCAGTTCAGTATGCCAAGAGCTACAGCTGCAAATAATTGGGGCTCTTCTAACTTCTTTGCCAGACTAGGCTCAAACTTAGATCCTGAGCACATAACCACCCTATATGTTAATGTTAGCATAATGTTTCTGGAGGTGCTGAAAGTCTTCTGTTTCTGCAGTAGACTTTCCAAAACCAATCAATTCTTGATAGTGGGGATTAGGTCAATTTTTCTCTTATGCTGGTGACCCAACAGGAGCTACAATCTAGGGAGCTGTTTTAGCTGTTCTGCATAGAGCATAACCAAAGAAAGGCTGGTTAGACCACTCACTGTGGATGCAGATGATATAAGTCCAGTTCTTTTCCACCCTTCCCCTCACCTTGAGGGCATTTGAATGCATCTTTTCCAGGACAGTGATTTAATCATGAGAGTCTCTTTGGGTCTGCCTCTCAGATTTCTTAAATCTATTTCACTTGTACAGCAAACCTTTTATCTGAGACAGGAATAATTCTTTCACCCGTCTAAGCTCTAAAACCTGAATCAATCTCTTGTCTGACTATGAAGAATTCTTTCAAGGGGAAAGATTTTCCACAGAGCAAGGAAGGCATATATCCATACTGTTTTCTTCTGGGTGGGTGGAGATATCAGCTCAGATTTATGTGACCAATGAGGGATTTGAATGCATCGCAGGTGAAAAGGAGCTATTGGATTACTCAGCTATTGGGTAAAGGGAGGAGAATGCAATGCTGCAGAGGATGTCTGAGAAATGGTTGGCTCTGGTGTTTTTTTAGCATTTTGTCATTGCTAGGATGTGAATCCTGAGTGGCTGCTCTGTTCAGTCCTTATTAATGCAAGAAGAGTATAGTGATCACCTGTGAAACACCATGAATGAAAGGGAAAGAGGTTCTTAGCTTACTTGATAGCTGCTGTGTGTGAGCATTGCTTTAAAAGCATGAAGAGATGTATCTGTTGCTAACGCAGATGGAGAATGCATTTAACACTCAAAACAGGCAGGGATACCAATTCTCCCATTTATTTTCTTGTTAATTCCTCAGCACCCCAATGTTACAATCATTGGGTGATTACTTCATTTTTTTCATTATGTAGGTGTTATAGAAGTAACACTTTCCCAAATAAATTGCTATTTTAATGGATTTTTTTGATACCAGAAATGTGTTGACACTAAAATAAGACAGATATTGTTGTGCTTTTCTTGGTTCTTGCTAAATCTCTGGTTACATACTTCCTAGGTTACCTACTCCTTGCATACTCATATGGTAAGTGTGGTCTTTTGGAAAAATTAAGAAATTGCATCCAATAACCCATTACAGTCTCTGCACCTTACCCTGCATTAAAAAAAAAAATAATATAATGCTGAGACTTGTTTAACCTTTGACAATATTTCTTTATTGGAACAGCATCTTTTCAAACTTGGTTAAGACTGTTATGAAGGAGTTTTCTAAGGCCTGCTGGGACTCTTGTCTTGAGAATACTTTGATGTCTGATGCAGAATTACTGTTTAATTAGCTGTAGAATCAGAATAAAAATTGTTCTGTAAATATAAAATAGGAGGCATTTTGCTATTGCCATAAAGCATCGTTGTGCTTTGATGGCACAATGAAGCCTGCATGAGGGGTGAGATTGACAGCCCAGTTCAAGTGTGTCTATACCAACGCATGTAGCATGGGCAATAAACAGGAGGAGCTGGAAGCCATTATACAGCACGACGGCTACGACTTGGTCGCCATCACAGAAACATGGTGGGACAACTCGCATAACTGGCATGCTGTCATGGATGGCTACAAACTCCTTAGGAAAGACCGGCCAACAAGGAGAGGTGGTGGAGTTGCTCTGTATGTGAGGGAGCAACTGGAATGCATTGAGCTTGGCCTGGGGGCAAATGAGGAACTAGCTGAGAGCTTGTGGGTTGGAAATAAGGGACAGGCTCATAAGGGTGACATTACGGTGGGTGTGTACTACAGGCCACCTGACCAGGAGGAGGAGGTTGATGAGGCCTTCTACAGGCAGCTGCAAGCAGCCTCACAGTCACAGGCCCTGGTTCTCATGGGGGACTTCAATCACCCTGACATCAGCTGGGAAGACCATACAGCTAGGCAGACGCAATCCAGGAGGTTCCTACAGAGCATCGATGATAACTTTCTGATGCAAGTGGTGGAGGAACCAACAAGGAAAGGTGCTCTGCTGGACCTTGTATTAACAAACAAGGAGGGACTGGTGGAGGATGTGAAGGTTGGAGGTAGACTCGGCTGCAGTGACCATGAAACGGTCGAGTTCAGGATCCCGCGTGGAGGAAGCAGGGCGATAAGCAGGATCAAAACCCTGGACCTCAGGAGGGCTGACTTTGCCCTCTTCAAGGAGCTACTGGGAGGAATCCCGTGGGCCAGGGCTCTCGAAGGCAGGGGGGTCCAAGAGTGCTCGACGCTGTTTAAATGTCACTTCCTCCATGCTCAGGAGTGGTGCATCCCCCTGAGAAAGAAATGGAGCAAAGGAGGCAGGAGACCTGCATGGTTAAACAAGGAGCTTCTAGTGGAGCTCAGGCAGAAGAGAAAGGTCCATGGAATGTGGAAAGAGGGGCAGGCCACTTGGGAAGAGTACAGGAATGTGGTCAGAGCGTGCAGGGATGCAACGAGGAAGGCCAAGGCCCACCTGGAATTGAAGCTTCCAAGTGATGTCAAAAATAACAAGAAGGGCTTCTTCAACTACATCAGCATCAAAAGGAAGGCTAGGGAAAATGTGGGGCCGCTGCTGAATGAGGCGGGTGTCCTGGTGACGGAGGATGCGGAGAAGGCAGAGCTACTGAATGCCTTCTTTGCTTCAGTCCTCAGTACCAAGACTGGCCCTCAGGAATCCCAGGCCCCGGAGGTAAGAGAAGAAGCCTACAGAGAGGACGACTTTCCCTTGGTCAAGGAGGACTATGTGAGGGATCGCTTAAGCGATCTGGACGTCCACAAATCCATGGGCCCCGATGGAATGCACCCACGAGTGCTGAGGGAGCTGGCAGATGTCATTTCTGAGCCACTCTCCATCATCTTTGAAAGGTCCTGGAGGACAGGAGAGGTGCCCGAGGACTGGAGAAAAGCCAGTGTCACTCCAATCTTCAAAAAGGGCAAGAAGGAGGACCCAGGGAACTACAGGCCGGTCAGCCTCACCTCCATCCCGGGAAAGGTGATGGAGCAGCTTATACTGGAAGTCATCAACAAGCAAGTGGAGGAAAAGAAGGTTATCAGGAGTAGTCAGCATGGATTCACCAAGGGGAAATCATGCCTGACCAATCCGATAGCTTTCTACGATGGCATGACTGGCTGGGTAAATGAAGGGAGAGCCGTGGATGTTGACTACCTTGACTTCAGCAAGGCTTTTGACACAGTCTCCCATAATATCCTCCTATGGAAGCTCAGGAAGTGTGGGCTGGATGAGTGGTCGGTGAAGTGGATAGAGAACTGGCTGAATGGCAGAACTCAGAGGGTTGTGATCAGCGGCACTGAGTCTAGTTGGAGGCTGGTAACAAGTGGTGTCCCTCAGGGGTCAGTACTGGGCCCAGCCTTGTTTAACTTCTTCATCAACGACCTGGATGAAGAGTTGGAATGTACCCTCAGCAAGTTTGCTGATGACACCAAACTGGGAGGTGTGGTAGACACACCGGAAGGCTGTGTTGCCATTCAGCGTGACCTGGATAGGCTGGAAAGCTGGGCAGAGAGGAACCTGATGAGGTTCAACAAAGGCAAATGCAGGGTCCTGCACCTGGGGAGGAACAACCCCATGCATCAGTACAGGCTTGGTGTGGACCTGCTGGAGAGCAGCTCTCTGGAGAGGGACCTGGGCGTCCTGGTGGACAACGGGTTAACCATGAGCCAGCAGTGTGCCCTGGCTGCCAAGAAAGCCAATGGGATCCTGGGGTGCATCAAGAGGAGTGTGGCCAATAGGTCGAGGGAGGTTCTCCTTCCCCTCTACACTGCCCTGGTGAGGCCTCATCTGGAGTACAGTGTCCAGTTCTGGGTTCCCCAGTTCAAGAAAGATGAAGAGCTACTGGAGAGAGTCCAGCAGAGGGCTACAAGGATGGTGAGGGGACTGGAACATCTCTCCTACGAGGAGAGGCTGAGGGAGCTGGGCTTGTTCAGCCTGAAGAAGAGAAGGCTGCGAGGGGACCTAATATATACTTACAAATATCTGAAGAGTGAGTGTCAGGAAGATGGGGCCAAACTCTTTTCAGTAGTGTCCAGCGACAGGACAAGGGGCAATGGGCATAAAGTGAAGCACAGGAAGTTCCGTCTGAACATGAGGAAGATCTTCTTCCCTCTGAGGGTGACGGAGCACTGGAAGAGGCTGCCCAGGGAGGTTGTGGAGTCTCCTTCTCTGGAGATATTCAAGACCCACCTGGACGCGGTCCTGTGCAGCCTGCTGTAGGTGACCCTGCTTTGGCAGGGGGGTTGGACTAGATGACCCACAGAGGTCCCTTCCAACCCCTACCATTCTGTGATTCTGTGATTCTGTGATTCTGTGATACAGGGGCTGTGCAGCTGTATGTCAGCGCTTGTCCTGTGAGATGTCACTTGGACAGGAGAAGGTGAAGAGTGCTTTTTTAGCACTCTAGCTAAATCTTCTCCAGCTCCACTAAGTAACATCTAATTCCATATTATCAGCCTCTTCGATTTATTTTATTTCCCAGATACAGATTTCAGTGTGCACCTGGAGTTGCTGATTAAGTCGTTTTTGTACTTAGACTAAGCAGCCCTCCTCCTCATATGACTTGTCTAAACAGCCTCTACCAAGTCATCTTTTATCATGGAGATGAACCAGGCTTCTTCAATATGTATGTAACCTAAGGATATACCATCAATCCTTCTTTCTTAATAAATTTATTTGGAAAAGAATCTGCTTCCATTTGGAATTAAACACAAATGTCCAACATTTCTCTGAGCCTATATACTATTTTAGCTGATCTTCACAGCTATCTTGCTTTGAATAAATATTGACCTGAATTGGTTAGGGTTTTTTTTTAATTTCTTTTTTTTCTGGCAATACTGCATCAGATGCCCCATGTTAGTTTTAAATGTAAGATGTAGTCTGTTCAGTTCAACGTTGAATACTACTGGACTTTTTTCCTTGAATATTTTTTCCCTTGGAATATGATATCATCATGTGATGTACACTGATGACAGCAGTGTTATTTCCAGAGTCTCTGGGCAGCCTCTATGTTGTTAGGAAAGTACCTATTTTATGATGCTTCCATCAGTCCTCCTCTCTGCTGTTCATAGTTTCCAGCTGTTGCTTGCTATCGTGCTCCTTCCTCTACGGCTCTACTGTTCTGTCTTGTGAAGAGATATTGTTCTCCCCGTCCCTGCTTGTGCACTATTTTTGTATTATGAGAGTGCTCCTGTTGCTATTTCAGTTCTGTTTGGCTCATCTTCTGTGTATTGAGACCACCTGACACAGGACTTCTGCTTTTGGAATGGTAAGTAACATTGCCTGCGCTTGAATCTCAGTGACAGTGTCTCTTCCCAGAAGCAGACTCCTTGTACAAGTGTGACTGTGCTTTCTCTTATTAGTTCTCTTTTAAAGTTCACATACCTTCAGCATTCAGCAAATCTATCAGCTGTTGTCATGAAAGCTTCGTTTTTCACGTTTATTCCTAGAATTTTATTATAACAAGTGATCCTGTCTGAAACTGTTTCTTGAAGGAAGTCACAAGGAATAATAGACTACTCCAGCTTTTGAGACATGCTTTCCTGTCACTAAACTTAGACATGGTAACAAGGAAGGAGCCAACAACTACAACTTAAAAAATAGTTTGATAGCAGTTTGCTTCTTAATTAACTTAGAAGATCCCAGTCAGCAGCTTGCCACTGTCAGTTGTTCTACTTGAATTGGCTTTTCTGACCCAATAACAGGAAACTGTCCCCTAGAAAATTTGTCTAAGTTATTACCTTTTTTTAATTAGTCTAATAACAAATAATATAATATAATAAAATGATATTTAAGAAGACAGTTAATTTTGACATTTATTGTACAAAACTGTTTTCTCTGAACGAAATATATTAAAATCCAGGAGGTGAGCTAACTTGTTCTGACACCAGCACACGTGAGAATGGCACACTATATAGCCCTGACGCTATGTAATCGTATTATCTTATTTAAAACTGGATCATTAACGTTCTTTGCATTTTTATCAACTTCAGAAGGTAACCAGCTTATGCTGGTATAGAATGTTGTATCTGGAGGAAAATTGCTCTCCTGTGAAATGACAGAACTGATTAATCTCCGGTACGGTAGCTTCTGAAAACAGTACACTATCTAGTTAACAATTTTACTCACAAGAAAAAAAAAGGTAGTGATACATATTGAAGAGTAATTATGTAACTGAAAAATAAGTTTAAGGAAAACTGACTTTTAATCTAAAATTTATTTTTAAGGAAAAAGGTCAATGTTATTGTCTGTCTTTTTTATGAAAAATGGAAGAGGAAAAATTAAAAATTCTGGGCTTTTTTAAGATTTTGATGAGTTTTATATATCAGCATTTTCTTGAAAAAAGTTTTTAACCAATACAATTTTTTATAAAAAATTATTTTTCTAGGTTTGTTTTCTGCTTCTGAATTAAAAAATAGAACCAAACCCACAATGAGGTTTTTCAAAAATTGCTTTTCCCAGGATGATATTTTGGAATGGACCTAACACTTAAAATTTTTGCAAGAAACGCCAGTCCAGCCCAGTGCCTACTGAACTCAAACACAGTATATGACTCATAGAGTCATAGAATAATTTAAGACAGAAGAGATCTCTGAAGTTCTTCTAGTGAAGATCCTCCTCAAAGTGGGACTAACTTCAAAGTTAGATTAGTTTTTACAGGATAGAGCTTTTCCAGGAAAACCTTATACAGGACTTAGTCATCTGTGATAGTCTGTATGTTTAAGTGTGCATTTTACGTATAAGACTTACCACCAGGAAAGAAAGTGAAGTTAGCTCTTACAGTTTGGGATGGCTTCCTGCATCTTCTCCTGTTGTGAAAGAGCTTTCAGTTTGAGGTTCAGAGAAAGGAAGGTTTTGCTGTTCAGTATCCAAATAAGCGGTCATTTAAATGCAGTTCACATTCCTAAAAATGCTATTTTTTTTCTTTGAGTTCAATTAGGAAGCCTGCTGTAAAAGTATGGATGAAAATCATAAACATAAGGATGTCCTTTACATTTTGTGCAAATACTTCATTTTCTCAGATTCTCCATGTGAGCACGATGAAGAAGGGAGAAGGGAAGAAGTGACAGCTGCTGACCAACTTCTTTGCCATTCATGAGGGTTGAATGAGCAGTAGGAGTACCGAGTCAGGGTTGTGTGGCAACTAGGAGCACTGGCACAAAAGTGTGGAGGGAGTACAACCTGGTTCAGACCTGTCTGGTGAGAGACTGGTACTATGCAGACTTACTCTGAGTGACTTCTGTGGGTGCACCAATTCCAAACCCCCCAGCAATCAACTTTTGCCTATGTTCTTATGACTCAAGCTCCTCAAAAATATTCGTGGAAAATGTGTGTATATACATATAAATAAAAAAATCTGTTCTTGAATGTACACTACAGAAAGACAGAGAAGAAATGAAACGTGTCATAGTCTGCATCTTAATTAGATATTCTCTTTTGAATTTCATCTAAGTATGCAAAAGCAGGTCTCAGAACATGTCCTATTCATGATGCAGTTCCTCAACTCATGTATTCTAAAACCCGCTAATACCACTTCATTTATCAGTTGATATACATTTGATTGAGAATTTAATTTGAAGCTCTGAGAACCTACTCATTGGCACATGTCCAAAGCTGCCTTTATACACGTAAGGATTTTATTTATCATTTCATAACTTTTTAAATTAGCAAATATATACATAACTTTACAGATATTTTGTGAAATGACATGGAAAAACAGTTATGTTAATGGCTATTAACAAATTAGAAATTAGAACAATGGAAAAATGTTAACAGAAATTTGTACCAATAAACAGTATTTTTCCTTATAGGGTCTTTCTCTGACTGTCATTGGTATATCTATCTGTTCTCTATGTAGAAAGATTATCTGTTGACTTCAATAGCATTATATCAATTCATGAAGGCAACCATTTCCACTTGAAAAAATCATAAATATCATTCATGAGTGTTTTCTTCCACAGATGGAATTGCAAATCTATTCCTTTCTCTGTACATTTTTCATCTAAATTCCATTTTAAAGTATTATTTTGATCTAACATTAAAGTATGAATAAATTTAGTAATTCATAATCTTATGTGGCTGTATTTCACATATATTCGTATGAAAGAAACATTTATCTTTTTGTTTATTTTTCTTTGTTTCTTGCCTTCAATTGGGATGTGAAGCATGAGATGCTTATAAGATTACAATTATCTACTTACTAAGAAAGGTTATTTATCAAGTGTAGAATTACTGAAAACATAAAGGCATTAGTCTCTTTCTCCGCTTTGTTTTCTATGCCTGTTTTTTCCTGTTCCAATTCTTTAGCTAGAACTGAGTTGCTGTCTAGACAGCTGTAATGCCATCACATCTTTCCTTTGAACAGATAGTAAGATTAAGTATTGATTTGTCCTATATACAAAACTCCAAATTATAAATGAAAACTTGCTTTGCCAAAAGGAAACAGTGCCAGATTAAGCTCATATCTTTTAATATTAAACTACATAATTTTCAAGATAAAGGAAATAAAGTAAGTTTATTGTAAGTTTGCATACTACACTCACTGTACAGCAAGTCTATTACATAGCAGTTCTACTGAATTTTATATGCTCACGCTTTAGTAAGTCATCTGACATGATATCACTTGGAAAACTATTAGTTTAGCAGCAGAATATAAATAGTAATGGAGGAATGGTAAAGTGATCAGG
This sequence comes from Opisthocomus hoazin, assembly GCF_030867145.1. Taxonomy (NCBI): domain Eukaryota; kingdom Metazoa; phylum Chordata; class Aves; order Opisthocomiformes; family Opisthocomidae; genus Opisthocomus; species Opisthocomus hoazin. The sequence goes on along the minus strand of NC_134421.1, from coordinate 47,464,610 downwards.
TATTGGCTAAAGAGTAGACGCAAACAGAGCAAGCTAGAGTGAGACTGCCAGTGGAAGTTTCTGATACGGGTCATGGGAACAAAGTCAGTTAATATTTCCATTTGTGACCTTGGAAAAATAAGTAGAAGTAAAAAATTCACTGATAATGATATTAAGAAGACATTCTCAATAGATCTAATGCCATATCCAGAAAAAAATACAGAAAAAAAATGGATGGCCATAATAAAAATGTTTTTAAATGTAACAGCATAAAATGCATGGGACTATATGCATAATAAAAACAACCAACAATCTTTCTGTAAGAAGGAAGAAACCTTAATTTCATATAACCAAGCAGCAAGCTGAAATAACCAAGCAGAAACCTATATTCTGTCCTTAGAGGAACAATAACTTCATCTTCCCTTTTTGATCCAAATGTCCCATTAGACTGCATCTCACTCTGCTCCTTGGCACAGGACCCCATGACTCTTGTGACCAAAGGTCCCACTGTAGATGTTGCACAGGATATCCTTAGAGAGGATATCCTGGGTGTAGTCAGACACTGCTGGAAGATGAAAAGTAATGGATTAAATTTCCTCCATCTATGGAAGACCTAGAACATTGTTCTTTTTTCCTGCATGTTTTGAGTGTCTAAACAAAAATAGGCACTTTTGACAGCCTTTTAAAACACTGAATCCTGCTTAGTGTATGTAGAGGAGACCAAATTCTGAACTCTGATTCCAAATTTGAAAGACAAGTATTGTTCAGTTTTCCTTGTGGCCAGTAGTATCTGTCCTCCTGCTCAAAGAGGAGTTTTCATGAAATTAATTTACATTCACTTTTAATGTGCCAGGATGTGTTTCACGTTGTTACAGTCAGGTACTATGCTTCAAATGAGGCAGTAAAAAATGGCTCAGACAACACAGCTTCATTAAGTGCTTTTCAGTAGCTCTACATGGTTGTGCAAGTGCTCCTAGTCTGTTTCAAAGAAACTAGATCAGGTGAGGATAAAAAGAAGAAAGTAATTTAAGTTAATGTCTTTCTCTTGCATAAGATGAAATCAAAAGCTCATACAGGCCACAGTTTCATGATGCAAAAGCTTTTGCAATAACTGAAGTTTACAGCATTTCTTCCTCTCCATCCCTTGCCGTTCGATCACAGCTCTGCCTTATGGCTTGTTACTCATTTGCATTGCAGGATTGTTTGTAACCCCAATCTTTTCCATGATCTAGTTCACACAGTTGTATTGATCTGGATTACAAGCAACACTGCAATACAAGTGAAATAAAATCTCTTCTTTTGTTTGTAATATGAGTCTATTTTATGATGAGTTCAGAGCAGAACTTCACAAGCAGTTGAGCTGACACAACAGAAGGGGTCGACTGCCATGACATGGACGTGGGAATATTTTACAGAGTCACCGAATGGCTGAGGCTGGGAGAGGCATCTGGAGGTCACCTGGTCCATCCCCGTGTTTAAGCAGGGCCAACTGGAGCTAGTTTCCCAGGACCATGTCCAGATGGATTTTGAATTTCTCCAAGGACAAAGACTCCACAATCTCTCTGGACAACTAGTTCCAGTGTTCAATCACCCTCACAGTAATAAATTTTAAGCTTCACTGTCATTAAATATTTTGTGTGGTGACAGCCTTCTCTAAATTATATTTAAGAAGCATTTTAGAAGACTGGCTCCAATGTCTGTGTGACACTACCTATGTCAGTCTGGCTGGGTGCATCTATACTTGTAAATTCAAGTATGCTGCAGAATGCTTTGGGGCATGGGAACCTAATTGTCCTTGCTAGGCAGCTCTCAGCACACTCCCTAAAAAGTCTTGGCCCATTTCAACTACTGATGTGCCCCAACAACTCCCTGGCACGGTCTGTCACTCATAGCAGCTCAGGAGAATACCCATGGGCAGTTTGCCTTCAGCTACCCCAGTCTCATCAATTTCTTAGTGCAGTTGCCAGCCGTTCTGTGAATGATCCCAGTGCCTTCAGTATTCTCAGGAATGCTTAATTTGCTGATATATGTGGCCTGTGTCTGCAGGATATCTGAATGTGTCCTCAGCATTGTGACCTGAGCTTTAGTCCATTGAACTGCTATACACACCCATGGCTCCAGGCTCAGTATGAGATGCATGTTAGGGTGATGGGGCAGGCAAGAACACCAAAACTACCTCTTTGCTTCTCGTCTTGATTTTCTGGGAATATTTTCATTAACTCTTTTCTTCTAGAGCTTGTCCAGAACCTGGATTCAGTTTGTGAATTTAGCTCTCTGAATGTTATCCCTCTGGGCAGGAAAAACAATTTTATTTAATTTTTTTAATTACCTACGTCGGAGTGGATAACATTGTGACTCAGACACATGATAAATAAATCAGCTTGCTTAATTTTAGTATAACTTTTTGATATGTTTTTAATCTTCAAAGAATACAGTTTAGGATCAAAAATAACTCTGAGCAGAGATTTTTGATTGAAAACTGCAATTGCTATCTGTATTTCCAATGGATCTATTTCAGAGTGAGAACGAGAAAATGGGCTTTTTGAAACCTCAATATTTATTTTTAATTTCACATGCATTTGAGACCTCCTGCTGGCCTATTCCTTTGTGTTTTTCTCAATTTATATTCACTGTAAAACTGATTTTGGGAGAGAATCAATCAGTAGGTTTGGAATGCTGATGAATTTCTGATCTTTAACTGTATGCCTCTTTAGTGCAGTTATATTTATGCTAAAATATATATAACTCAAGAATGAACCTTAGTAAAATTAGGTACTGCTGTTTTAATAAAATAAGGACATCTGTGTTTATTGCTTTCATAAGATCTGCAGGACACTATAAAGAATTTGAAGTTATAGTACCATAACATAAAAGTGTTGTCCTGTGAAGATCTAAATAAAAAAATCCAACAAGTATATTAAAATAATGTTCATATTTAGAAAATTCCCTGTGTACTCCTGTTAGCATTGTTTTTCGATTGAGTGTGCTACTGGTTAATTACATATATCTCTTAACATCATAACCTACAGAAGCAAGAAGTGGCAGCCCTCAGCTTCTTCTTTTATTCATACCTTGCAGCTGTCTTTGTACCACAGACATTTTTGAAACTTTTTCTTGATGTCCTATATTATTTTGCTGTCTTTTTAAGCTTCTCAAAGTTGCTTATTTACACTTTTCATCATGTACTCTGAGTTCCAAAAGAAATGAAATTCTCCCATACTTCTCCTTTCACTAACTTACTCTGTTCAGCCAATTGTTATATGATAACTTCCAATGTGGTGATTCATCTAAAGTGAGCACACCATGCAGACATACGGATACCAGACTACTGTCTATTCTTCTTAGCGAAATTAGCTATCGATTGTGGTTGGCTTTGTCCTTTATTTCTCTTTCTTACTGCAATAGCAGGGAAATGTAAGATGCATATTTATTGACTGGCTGATTATAGGCTTATGTGTAGCACTTTTTTTTTTAAATGTTAGCTTTGCTAAAAGTGTACCATGGACTGACAACTACATTAGTAAAGTAGGAACTATGCTTTTGAAAATGTGGAATGTCCATGTATACAGTACTTTTACAACTAAATCAGAAAAGATGGCATGATTTATGGAGCAAGGAATTGTGCATGCATGAAAAACCATATATTTTTTTTCAGATCATGTTCAAATCTGTTATTTTTTCTATGGGCTTAAATTCTTAGGAATTACTTCCTTTTAAATGCATTTTATGCATAGCAGAAGCAGTAGAGAGACAACACATTCTTTATGAACAATTTTCAATATAGAATACAGTGTTCTTAAAATGCTTAGCATTAGCACGTTTGAATGAAGATTTGAAATACTATAATAAAGATCATCCTTTCTGTTCCATAAAAGAACAGCACACTTTCAAGTGAATTTAATGCTTATAGAAAGTATAAAATTGACTGGTACAGAAGTGAAACTCTTATTTATTGTCACTGACTATGTACAGAAAGGCAGAGGCAGAACAGGAGTCCCTGCTGAAGCAATGAAGTGTCTTATGTGTGATATGGAGAACCATTTCCAAAAGTTTTATCTTTATATCTCAGCAAAATCAGCCAATGAGTCTGTTGCTTGTGCAGAAAGGTAGTTAATATGGGCATGTAGCTATCAGAAACTCAAAATGAGAACTGCGCCAGGAAGTTACATCAATGGGTTTGTACACGTGGTCAAACAAACCTTCAGCAGCTACTGACCTTTCCCTTTTGACCACTCCGCAGCTCCTGGAGGAGAAAAGCTCTGTGGTCACTTCTCTGTTGCCCGGATAATATAGTCATGCTACACAGGACAGCAAAAATGCACATTCAGCTAGGAAAACCTGCTAAAATTTCACTCTGACTTCTTCAAATCCCCCCAAAGCCACAAACTGTTTCATTACTCTGCCGAGGATACAACTTTCAACTCTGCAACTTTCAACTGTTTGAGATCTGGTACATTTATACTATTTCCCTTGATTTCCAACATTGCAGGTGGGTGGAATAAAACATGCCTTCAAGCATTGTTATTTATGCTTTCCAGAAATGCTGAAATTACTGATCTTTTCACTAAACAGATAAGACTACTTTGACCGTTTGGCCCTTAAAGGCCTAAGGAGAAGCAGAAAAGATATTCCTCTGCTTTCATCCAGACACATTCCTTCATGAGAATAAAAACATCTGCTTGCTTGTCAAAGATAGCGTTGAAATATTTACACTATTAAAACGAAAATTCAGCAAGAAGAAGAAATCAACTACAGAGAAACTTGTTGGGGGAAAAAAGCAAAATAACTGATAATATGACTAAACAAGTAAGCACTTGTTAAAGCATGCTGACTCTCTATTGCCATGCAAGACCAAATGACAGTGAAGAGAATAAAATGAGCTTGGATACCAAAATACTTTAATCACATGTATATGCCATTTTACAAATTTCACAACTTCCCTGCCCCACAGGAAAGACAACATGGTCTCTCCATGACTGTCAACTTGTTGCCACCAGCACTGGCCTTCACACTCTGTGGTTCTTGACACCTTCATGATTTTCCCATGTCGTTTATACTTATAGTCCTCTATTCCTGTAATGGAGTGACTCTTTTCCTATAGGGTTAACAAAAGTTCATGTGGTAAAACTATTGTCCACTAGCCCTAAATTATGCTAATTGCCACCCTCTCCTAGAAATATTTGGTCAGACTGAGGTATAGCTAAAGTTATAGAAAAGTTATTCGGTTGGAGAAGACTCTAACGTCACAGGTCTTTCTGGAGGTATCTGGGAAAAAATCTGGTACCATATTCAGACAATATACAGAATAGGAGAATGTGGGTAGGAAACGGCAGTATACAGCAAAATAGTATCTCAGTATAATTATTAATCCTTTTCTGTTTAGAGGTCTAATATTTTGCATATATAATTAACAAGATATTTCTTCAAATAAGTGTATCTATGCACTCTTTTGTGGCTGCATTGAGTTCCCTGGTTTCACAGGCCATATACTAGTATTTCTTCACAGGATTTCCCAGCAAGAAGTCTAGCAGCCCACCTTTGGGATTAGTGCTTTTTCTTTATTGCTTCCTATTCTGACTTTCTGGTTTAGGAAGGTCACACTACCCATAAAATTAATACAGTGAAGGGAGAGAAAGAGACTGTATGATCTATGTCAGTTAAACAAGAGCAATATACTACTGAATGGGAATTTGTTAACAGAATAGTTAAAACTCACATACAGTTTAGCTACTGAGGACACAGACATTTTTAGATTGTCTTGAAAAAAGGTAAAATGCGAGAAGTAGAACCCCCATCTTTCCAATGCCAGTCTTTCAGTTTGTCTCCTCTTGTGATTTAGTGAGGACACGGGGCTTTTAGGTTTCCATGATTCAGAGTCTGGATTCTTTCCTGAGGATGAAAAGACTGAGAACTGCAAAAGGCTATAAAGATAGCTTAGATTGAAGGACTTTTGACTGCTGGCAGATTTTAAATAAGGTCCTTGGGGTGAAAAGCATATTAGTAGACTCCATGGTCTAGTTTTTCACTGACTACACTGAAGTGTAAAAATATTGTACAAATGTTTTGCGCACGCAATGATATCCTGTAGGTTGCCATACATAGAAGCTTACGCTTTAAACGAGGTAAATCTCAGTACAACAAATAGACTTCAACAGTTTATATAGACAACTCTCCAAACACCTTGACTGAATTACTTTCACTAATAGAGTTTTAGAAGTGTAAGCTTTCAGAAGATTTAAATACTCTTACTCTGCATCATCACTGTTAGAACTTAATCTGTCCAATGAGATAAGCATCAAGTACCAGCATTTCCCAAATAAAAAAGAAAATTTTTTAGTATGATAAAGCTGAAGTAGAGAAACAAGCCATTCCCATGAGACGTTAAATGAAAATTCTGAATTTCTATTTCTAGTATTATATTCATGGCCATGGGGACTTCTGCTTACACCAAACAAATGAATGGTCAGATTAAAAATGTGTGTTGGCTTTCTCTCTGAAGAGACTTAAAATATCTAAAAACGCACTATTTTACAAGTTCAGTTTCTTTCTCTGCTTTGTACGACAGCGTTAGGAAACCGTATTTTAGGTTACGAACATTAATTGCTATCTGAGTTTTCACCTGTTCCATAGGGACGTCCACAATATCTTCTTGATTTTGTTAGACCAAAATTATAAAATGCTACTGAAGTAATTATTCTGCATTTGACTGTTTATCAACAGTACCCACAAGACTTTATGCATTTTATTTTATATTTATATGTAATTAGATACCAGGTAACAATTCTTGAAGACGTTGTAAATTATTTTAGTATTCAGATCATTTCTGTATTGCATGTAACAGTAAAAAACCCAGAAACTCAGCAAAGTCTTAATTAAAAAAAGGTCAAAAGGTAAAAAGAGGGAGCTGCTGTATCAAGGAACTTTTACTGATGTCAGCTATGCATTTTACTTATTTCTAGTTAGCTGGGACATTCTAACAGCATATTGCCTCAAATTTGTATGTGCATTGCTGTATTTCAAGCAAGTGTATTATAATATATTAGCACCAATTATATGAGTTTAGAATATTAAAATGGTATTTTTTATCTTGTGTGTATTTATTAACATAACAATATGTGGTAGGCTACCTATTATACTATTGTCATTTGTTCCACAGTAGCTAAGGATTTTGTCAGGATTTACATTATAATTTCCTATTTTCAGGGGCTTATAATTCATCAGTATAACTTTGCTCTGGGCTGAAAGTTGACATGAAAATTCTGTGTTCAGGATCATATATTTTGCAGCAAAAGGGACACTGTAAAATCAGAAATCATTTTACTGGGGGATTATTTTCCTTTTTTATTATTTTTCAGAACAGCTGTGGTGCTGAAGATGTTAGAGAAAAAAATATCAGTCTATTTCTCCCCACACTTCCACCAATTGATACCAATATGGTAAAGGCATCTGAATCACACTTTACATAAAACTCATATAATCCATTGCAGATACATGTTGTAACCTCCACTCTTTTTGTGGTTCCCTATGGGGTACATATATTCACTTTCACTGCTAGAGTTTCATGCACTAGAAATGTTTTGCTAGGTCAAGCAACTTGTAAAGATTAAGAATGAGATGAATTCACAAGTGTTTTATTTGCCTGAGATCAAACAACAGCTGTCAATTCCTTCAAAAAAACAAGCAGAGATGAAGAATCAAGGAAGCAGTAGGAAAGGAATGTGAGATAAGAGGTGAAGCATCTGCATGCAACATGCAGGCAGGAGACTTCCAGGGAGGACACATGACAGCAACTGAGCAATGAAATGAGTGAGTTTCTACAGTGATTATCTGAAGCCAAGGCAGAAAGAAGCAAAGCTGTAGTGGATAAATAGGAATAATGATCAAGTAGTTTCCATGATTAGCATACTTAAATATTACTTAGGCACTTGCACAGGATTTTGAATATTGTATTTCATTAATCTGCATATGTAGATAAGTATTCTTTCTTCTCAAACTAGAGATCATATAATAAAGTACATATTAAATCAATGCTGGAGTGCATGTTCAGCTCGTCAAGGACATACAGTGCAGCCTACCTCACCTAGACACCACAGACAATGCATAGACTTTTACATTTGAGGCAATCCATACACAGAAGCAAACATTTCCAGGGCCCTAATTTAGGACATGTTTTGCACGTGTAATTTAGGGTGGGGTGAAAATCACCTTAGAAGTAGGAATTCCTCTTTGTTCAATATAAAGGAAGCCTAGGATAATGAACTCAAATGTAAACGCTGTAAGTAACTCAAGCCTGGTTTGAGTATTTGTGTATTTATGATTTATGTACATTCTAATAAAGAGACTATATTAGCTGTCATGCCTCTTGCTGTCATAACTCCCCCATAATGTATTTAAATTAATGAGTTTTAGAAGCACAGAATTATGGGCTGTTCACCTGAGCCAGGGTCTCCTCAAAGAACTATTTCACTCAGATCTCACTCCCCAGTTACTTTTTTGGGGTGTAAAAGAGACATACTGCTCTTCTTTGCTGGGACTTTTCTTCAATTGATTGACTTCCAGCCTCCTGCTGAAATGCACTTTCCAAAACTATGCCTATATTGCCAGTCATATTTAAGACACATGTAAGCCCAGAGTCATCGATTCTCCCTTCTAGTATCTGTCTCCTTGGTCCCAGTGCAAGCTTAGCCAGCAGCTCTGCCCTCCCTGGAACTCCGCAGGCTCCAAGCAAGAGGATGGTACCAGGGGAATTCTACTTCCTCTTCTTGTGACAGCAGGATAATGCCATTATGGTTTTTAGTTTTTCTTTTTGTGTTTTCACACTGGAAATAAGGGTTTTTTTTCAATTGATTAACATTAACCAATAATTAGTTTTAAGGAAACATTTTTGCCCTTAAACTAAGCATGTTCTTCAGATAAAGGCAAAGAAGTGGAAGATCTGAGCAATGATTGCTGCATAGGTAACACATATAGAAAATGTGACACTGGCAGAGACCCTGTGATAACACGGAGCATGATTGGCAATAACATTAGATGAAAGTTATATCTAACACAGTGCAGGAAAGAATGTGCCTTTTCAAGTACCTTGCTCCTGAGTCTCTAGAGAGCACATCATTACTGCCTTCTTCCTTTCTCTGCATATAGCGGTTGTGATGGAGAACTGAGACATACATACAGTGTGAGAGCTGTGAAGAGTTTCACATGCTTTCTAAGTATTTGGTTGTTCAGACTATGTGTGTAGTAACAATAGAAGTGGCAAATGATCTCTTCACAGACACAGCCTAATGATCTTAGAGCAAGCAGAATCTAAGGATGGTGTTTAACACTGAAGTTTGTAATATGGATTTTAGATTCACTGCAGTGACAATAAAAAGATAAATGAATATTTAAAAAACATGAGCATACAATATGCAAATCAAAATATTTACCTTAGATTTCTCCACTGATATGGCTATATAAATTAATTTCTACATAATTATTTTAAATAGGAAATAAAACCCAGATGTGGAATTATGTGAGCTGTTAGGAAGAAAACAAACAAAGCTTCTGCATGAAAGGAATGATTGTGTTCTGAATTTTATAGCAGCATTAACTTCTGCAATTGTAGCAGAAAAAAAGAAGGAGGATGGAAGAAAGAGAAAAAACAGAAAAGCAGCTTGGTTAAATGCCATTGTTCTATTTTTCATCAGTATTGGCTGTCCATTTTATTTGAAGTATCAGTATAACTAAATGTTTATTTCACAAAAATAAAAGTAATCAATAATGGCTGGTGACAGAATACACTCATTTTCTTTTTTATGGTTTCCCAAATTGATGTTGTTCTTTATATTTCTAATATAAAGAACATGTATTTTGAATAATATCCACTGGTGTTTGTGTGCCTTGCACTGAAACAATCGAAGGGAGTGGATTTTCTCTTAGCTTCAGAGCCAAATTCAGTGCTGCAGCTATGTTCACCCATCAGACCTGCCTGTATAAACACAGAAGCATATCCACAAAGTCAAATCTTTGTTTTAAAACAATATATGTGTTCTTTGGAAGCAGCCAAAAATCCACTTAAGTATGTACAAGAGGTCCTATTATATCATACAGAGACAGTCAGGAGATACCAAACGACTCTCTAAATTATTTTTAAGGAAAGAGTATAGCGTACTCTGTCCTACTGTTCATAGAAGTGGACCTCATTGCAATTAGTTGATATAGTCAGAAAATTCCTGAACCCATTTATGTATGTTTTGAATATGAAAAACCGCAACATTTGGCTCCAGATCTGAAATTTGTTTTATAGTTTGGTAATCATAGCATCATAGAATCATAGAATCATAGAATCTTTTAGGTCAGAAAAGACTTTTAAGATCATCAAGTCACCAAGGTCTTCCAAGCCCACCACTAAACCAAGTCCCTAAGCACCACGTTTACGCAGCTATTAAATACCTCCAGGGATGGTGACTCAACCAGTTCCCTGGGCAGCCTGTTCCAATGCTTGACAACTCTTTCGGTGAAGAAATTTTTCCTAATTTTTTCCTAAAATCATTGTCGAATATAATAGTATTAATAACAAACACTATCCTTATTTTTCATCACATCACCTGCATTGATTTTGCTGATAATCCTAGCTAACCAGAACTGTGAAATACATGGCCACAAAAGCTATTCTCCTTTATTTTTCACAGTGCTTAGAAGAAGAACAAGACATTTTTGACCCTTGCATTTTAAAAATGAACAAGGAATTAGCAGTAAAATATCTTCCTCATCTCACATATTCCTGTTTTATTGTAAATAAATTGCTACTGCTCTTTCTTGAGAGCAGTAGCAATTTCGGATTAGATACATGAAAAGATTTAAGCATTGCAGTGGGCAACATTGTACTGACTCTTTAAAGCATTTTGCTGCCTAATGGAATCCACCATCCCAGCTCCAGTGCTTAGGCTTCCTATAAATCCCTGGAGAAAATTAGATCCTCAGAAATAGCATCCGTAATAGAAACAGGAGCTCATTTCTGAAAATAAGATCCATAAGAGACAGCTGGTAGCAAAGGGAGACATTGAGGTACCTAATAAAACACAGTGAAAACAGCTTGAATCCAGATTACAGGGTAATCTACAGAGTCCTCCTGACACTCGCTGCTTATTCCAACCTATCTGACAGAACATGGCTGGAAGAAGAAAAGAGCTTGGTTTTCTGTCCTTCTTTTTCTGATCTGTTCCCTCAAACCTTCCACACAATACAACAATAGCTTATAATGAAATAGGTTTCCATCAGTACTTCCCGTTGAAACTGTCTTTTTTTGCCTGTGAGATAAAGACATTTTTGCTGGACAAGCAAACATAAACAGAATGACTTCCTTGCAGTGCATAGCATAGTCCTTTGAACAAGGAGACTAGGTGCCAGTAAATGATCACTACTCTATGTTAAGTATTCAGCAGAGCAGATAATCAAAGATTCTTTCTCTATCCACTAGCCTGTGAAGTCGTGCTTAAATATTGAATACTGAACACGTAATCATTTTCTACTGAGTGAAATGGCTGAACCAGAAGAGTGTTGCTCTCGCTTCACCAGGCTGCAGAACAGAAACAAGCCTGGTGTTAACAATGCTGGCATGGGTAGTGGGAGACAAAGAAGGGATGGCTTTTTACGTGGGACATCCCCAAAATCTGGAGAAGTGCCTTTCTTTACTGATAAAGCTGGAGTAAACAACATATCCTTTTGTGACAAGAACATACATTGTGTCAGTCATTAAGTGTGCTATGAATGCCTACTGAACTTAGCCTAGTAGACAACGTGAAAAAAAGGAACAAAAACTTTTCATTGCTGTCCGTACATAGTTAGTTCTGATAATATCTAAAAGCAGTCCCTACTCAGGGAAAGCTAAGGCGTTCTGTAGTCATGGCTGTCAAGTGTGAGTTTTTAGAATCTAAATTTTGGATTACAGAATGATAGAATGGCTGAGGTTGAAAGGGACTTCCGGAGGTCATTTGGTCCACCTAAAGCCAGTTGCCTAGCAGGTTGCCCTGGTCACCTAGAGCAGATTCAGGCACCTAAAAGAGTTTTCCAGATAGATTTTGGAGCTTATGTCCTTTTGTGGGTTAGTCCCACTCTATTCATCCTTTAAACATATGTCGCATACTGGTTGAAATAACGGTCCTTCTATAAGAAGATCGTTGTACTGTTCCCAAAGGCAAGAAATAAAGTTAATAAATATAAATGAATCTTATAGAGTTTCAGAAATAACAAATACATAGAAATAATTTATTATTATTCCTTCATTTTCTTTCCCAATTCCATTTGATTTCTCTGATCCTAACAGATGGCCTACCAATTTGAAGCTGTTCTGTTGAAACACACATGAATCATTGTTGAAAAACTGTTGTTGTGACATGAATTAAGCAGTCATTGATAATCTGAAGCTGAAATCTTTTGCTGTCCTCTCTGTAGTCTTCTGTGTTTATGTACTCTCTCCTCCAAAGGCCAGGGTCAGGGGTCAGAACTGATCTTCTGACCAATGGATGTAGCCAGTGCTTTCTTCAAAAAGCGAATCATGAGCAGAGAACTAACTAGGTGATTAATGTGACAGCAGCACCCAACCTGTTGTAAGCCTTTGAGGAGACTTAATCATAGGTTTTGAGCTGACGTTGAGGTTATCAGACAACCAAAAATGTGCTGAATGGTTACAGTGTGTGTGAGATTGGCATAATGCTGACAAGTCACAGCACACCTTTTGTCCCAGTGCCCTGGAACAATACCTGCTGCTTCCTTGCCTGTAGGCAGCCAGTCTTTGTGGCCATAGCTTCTTTGTGACCATACCTTCTACCTGTCTTTTGTTGGCTCTCCCAATGACTGTGAAAGTAGCTGACTGCTACAGCTGGGAATAGCCTACGCCTCAGCGAGATTACAGGGACACAGAAGCACACAGACATTTAATAATGATAATAATCGATAACAGTGGTGATGGTAATAGAGGTACTAGTAATAATACTTTTGAACAAGAGTGATCTTTATTTGAACATAAAAAAATCGTGGCGCTAAGACCATAGCACAGCTATCTTTGTTTCTCAGGTATTTCCGTCTTTTGCAGCTCTGTAAACCTCCTGTCCCTGATTCATCTCTGATATCCATCACAGGCCAATTTGCTTGGCAGTCCGGCTGTTTCTTTGTGATCAGTTCAAAGTGTTTCTTCTACCCCAAAAAGTTCTCTTGCTGCCTGCACTTTTTAGTATTCCAGATGAAATGGCAATCCCAAGCATGAATACAGGCTGGATAGAGAACAGATTGAGAGCAGGCCTGAGGAGAAGGACTTCAGGGTGTTTGTTGATGAGAAGCTCAGCATGACCCAGCAAAATGTGCTCGCAGCCCAGAAGGCCAATCTGTATCCTGGGCTGCATCAAAAGCAGCATGGCCAGCAGGTCAAGGGAGGGGATTCTGCCCCTCTACTCCGCTCTGCTGAGATCCCACCTGGAGTCCTGCATCCAGCTCTGGAGCCCTCAGCGCAGGAAAGACATGGACCTGTTGGAGCGGGTCCACAGGAGGGCCACAAAGATGATCAGAAGGATGGAACACCTCTTCTATGAGGAAAGACAGAGAGAGCTGGGGTTATTCAGCCTGGAGAAGAGAAGGCTGCCGGGACACCTTATTACGGCCTTTCAGTACCTGAAGGGGGCCTATAGGAAAGATGGGGAAAATATTTTTAGCAAGGCCCGTTGTGAGAGGACAAGGAGTAATGGCTTTAAACTAAGAGAGGGTAGATTTAGGTCAGATATAAGGACAAAATTTTTTACTGTGAGGGTTGCGAGGCACTGGAACAGGTTGCCCAGAGGAGTGGTGAATGCCCCCTCCCTGGCAGTGTTCAAGGCCAGGTTGGATGGGGCTTTGAGCAACCTGGTCTAGTGGAAGGTGTCCCTGCCCATGGAAGGGGGTTGGAACTAGATGATCTTTAAGGTCCCTTCCATCCCAAACCAGTCTGTGATTCTATGAATGAATTCCCTGGTTCAAGAGAGTGTTTCAAAGCTGAAATCTTGTCCTCAGCTGGCAAAATTAATATATTTTATTTTGCTGTCTCCATACAGCAGTGGTCACTATTCCAGTGGTTTTCCCTAGCTGGGAAGCAGCAAGGAGTCTCAATCTGGTATTCCGCTTTTTACCTGCTTTTCTCTTTTCTTTTCTTTTCTTTTCTTTTCTTTTCTTTTCTTTTCTTTTCTTTTCTTTTCTTTTCTTTTCTTTTCTTTTCTTTTCTTTTCTTTTCTTTTCTTTTCTTTTCTTTTCTTTTCTTTTCTTTTCTTTTCTTTTCTTTTCTTTTCTTCTCTTTTCTTTTCTTCTCTTTTCTTTTCTCTTTTCTTTTCTTTTCTTCTCTTTTCTTTTCTTCTCTTTTCTTTTCTTCTCTTTTCTTTTCTTCTCTTTTCTTCTCTTTGCTTCCTTCCTTCCTTCCTTCCTTCCTTCCTTCCTTCCTTCCTTCCTTCCTTCCTTCCTTCCTTCCTTCCTTCCTTCCTTCCTTCCTTCCTTCCGAGTAGTCCAGACAGAGCAAGTTTTTCTCTACAGCTAGGGTTTCATTAGTGGACTGTGGGAAGTAACAGATTAGGGACAGAATTATGTCAGAGGTAGTGAGAGATTAGCAGTGCTTAAAGCATAGTATAAGAATTTAGACTTGTTGGAGCCTTGGAAGTTCCCCTCACTCTTCTGTCCCTTCACAAGCTATGTTTCTCTTTATCAAATGTTGTGTTCATTTTTTTTTATTTGGTTTTGTTTTTTTCTCTTCCCTGAAACAATGGAGTTTTCTTTTGAAGACAACGGCTCAGTAACTCATTAGGTAGTACATAAACTACGAGGGAGAGTCAATATTAAGGGGGGCTGGGAAGGAAAGCAGTCATTTTGTAGTACAGACTACAAATAAAGGAGATGATAGAATCACCATTATAAGAAATATTTACATCTAGACTTATTATCAGTATAGTCCAGCTATTTAAAAAGGGATAATGAAATATGTAAGTTCACGGTGTAGCAGAAACTGGCATGTTCTCGTTCAAGAGTTTTCCACTGTTACTAGCTTGGAATTGTCAAGATCTACTAAATATGATCTGCTGGCTTAGAAAGCACCTAAATTCAATTTTTTGCCTTTCCATCTTTTAAATGCAGTTATTTTTTTGGTATCTTTAGAAGACAGATTTTTTTTTTTCTTTTAGAGTGAGAATGGTAGGAGAAAGAAAGAGTTTAAAAAGGTGAAAGAATATCCTGCAATATCAATTCAAAATTGTAATTTGAATATAAGTGAGGGTCCATCCAGACTGATACTCTCTTGTTGTTTGTGGTGACTCCTAAAAAGTGCAATTAAAGAGGCCACAATACGCTAAACTCTGTTATACTATGGCAGTAAGCATTTTGCCTCTGTTCCCATAGCAACAACAACACTGCAGAAACAAGTTGTTCAAGCTACAGTCTCTGTCATATTGGTATGGGGAAGATCTCCCTGGCAGGGTAATAACTATAACTTTCTAGATTTCAGAAGAAATTGTTTAAAACTCTGCTACTAAACAATGACATTACTTAACAAGAGTCTTAGAGTACCAAAGAAGGAGGAACTGCAGATGAGATATACACAGTTATATCTGTAAAAGTAATTTCATTTTTCTAGTGACATCACTTTAAGGAAAAAAAAATATTTTACTGGCTGTGGACACCACAGGCATTTTAAAATACCGTTGAATTCTGATGACCATACTCTTTACCTGGAAAGCTGTAATAAATCAGAAACAGTAGAAAATTACAAATAAGACCAAATTTTGGTTCTGTGAAAACAGCATCCCTTGTGGCATTGCTAGAACTATTTCTTGGTGTGTAGGTGAATGTTTATTGGTGATTTGATTTTAAAGAGTCCAGGTTCTCATAATGTACCAGAAAAGAGAATAATCACCTTCCTCTATTAGACACGTAATGTGAACTGAGGTTCTGTTGAATATTGAAATTCGTTCCTCAAAAATAAGCAGTTTATTGTGGTCTTATTAAATGTTTCCACTATGTTGCATTAGAAGTGAACAGGACAAGTGCTCTGTGAGAAAAAAAAAAAAAAGATAAACCTAAAAATAAAAAAACATGAAAATATAAGGACCTTTTTCTGCTTTCTTATATGGAAATTCTTCACATTAAAACTCCAGGAATTAGTTGAACTACGTAAAAGTTTAATAAAATGTACCAAATTAGAATACATTATCTTAACGTGTTCCATGGTAACAAACACAATAGTGAAGGATGCAAAATGGTTTCAGATACAACCTCTAATTTTCACACCTGCATAATAGTTTAGATTGTCCCTTTCAGGGGAAACTTTCCATATTGTTCTGTTTCCAGATCAGGCTTTTTTGTTTGAGTTTTTTTAAGTCTAAAGATACTCCAGCCAACTATCTTCAAATCAAGGAAAAACGCATGTTTATAATTTTAAATATATTAACTGTATTTGTTTTAAAAGGCCTCTCTAGAAACAACTGAAATATTGAATAAGAAATTTAAGGCTAAGTCCAGTTGAACTTATCCTGGCAACATAATTAGGCAGGTCAACTGACAGTCTTGGGGCTTGCTCCATCCAGTAGGACATTTTCATTAGGGCTACTGCCTTTCTTAAGAAGATTAAAAAAAGTCAGAGACAGCCAGTTGCTGTGATGGCAGGCAGCTGAGAGTTAGAGTTGTGCCTTTCAGAAAGCTGCATATTTTAGGATTGTAGCTGGGAATCAATAAAAAAAACTGATTCTTAGGCAAATTTTCTTTTTTGTTTTTTTTTCAGTTCCAACTCATCAGCATAAGCGTCTTTCCCTTCCATCTAATGTGTAGTACTGCAAATCCTGCTCAGAAGTGCTAGGTCACTGAGGGCCACATCTTCAGAAAAAGACACTTAATTATGAGCTTCTGTTTAAATTTGGCCAATATTTTCTGGGCTTGAAGGCTAATGAAGATTTATGACTTATCATGCTGCAATTATTTTCACTCAGATGATGAATTCTGATCAAACAAGGAGACTTCCTTTTTTTTACATAGCACAAAAACATTTACAAAGAGTTTTTATAAAGGCTATGTATAAATTGTCCTACCACTTTAGACTAACTCTGCCTTCCCTTCCTGCCATACCAAACAGGGTGAACGTAAACCTATTATCCCCGGAACAAGTGCTCGATTCTGAATTTATGATAAATCCAGATTTGTCCGTTACACTACATTGACTTTCCAGCTCGCCAGATGGTTACACTGCTGTGGGGGATGAGAATACAGGAAAAGGGAAAACAGACAGTTGCTTTGGTGGGAAGGCTGGAGAAAGATCATTGCAAAGACTAATGTGTGAATGTTCTAACGCCAAATGCAATCCACAGCTCTGAGGTAAGTCTCTGCAGTCTCTATACAATGTACAGGGATGACGAGATTCCTGAGGAAAGGATTCTGTGACAGCTGCTCCAGTGAGCAGTATGCTCACATAATCTGCCTTGGTGCTTGCGGTGCCCTGGTTCAGTCCCATTTCTTTTGCCCAGATATGTATTTGCACTTGTCGTCCTTCAGGATCTTCTTTCTGATGGCTTTAACCATACCATTTCCCTAGCAATGCATCAGTTAGTCTCATGAATGAGTCTTTTGCTCATTAATGTCTCTCTCATGGTCTGTTTGCCTTTTTTGCCCTCTTCCTTGCAGAAGTTTATAAGCCAATTCTTTGTTCAAACAGTTCCAGCTTTCTGGCATTACCCTATATTCTTTAACAGACTATCTTCACTCCTTCTCGTTCTTGTCCGTTGAAACCCTCCTTACTTCTCTGTTTATCTGCGCCATGGTTTGCTGCCAGGCTTAGAACCGTAGCCCACAGTTTATCTCATTTTCTGGAGCTGCAGTCTTCACGGGCTTGCTAAGTCCGTTTCTTTCTTTCCCTATATTCTGGCTTTTGTCCTTTTTACATCCCATTTTGACAGCTCTCTGCTTCAGGAGGATCCTTTACTCTGATCATGAACGCTGGTCGCAAATGCGCCTAGCTTACTTCCCACTTGCTGGCTGTGGCTGGTCTTGGCAAAAATCTTTCTCCTGCTGTAACTCTGCGGTGGAAAGAACATACCATTGGAGATGTTGGTTTATCGTTGGGTCAGGCTCCGTCTGGGAGGACAGAATCATTAAAAGTTGCTCCTAATTACCACCAATGATTCCTGCACTGGCAATTATTCAGAAGACACAGCAAAGCAGATTTTCATGATGAGTACAGAAAGCATTCTTCTGACACACAGCAGCACCTCCACCACTTCCAAGCCTTCTGCCAAACCACAGAGTATTAAAGCTGTAAAGGACTAAGATCTCCAGAATTTTTTAACATGCGTTACTTTTTGAGATGACTGAACTGCTCTGGCTAAGCTAAAAAAAACCCCAACAAAATAATAAATTTGATTGAAGGCAGGCGCCAAGGGCATTAAAAAGAAATCAGTCTAAAACATACAAGTTTTATAAAGTTATAATGTAACAGAAAATGTGGCAATCCAATGGGAATTCTCCATAAGTTATAAAAATATATTGCACAGCCAGCTCCCTCTTTTACTCAGAATACAAACAATCAAAAAACCCCAACAATTTGCTAAGAACTTTAGGACATTGTAATAGCAGATGGGGAGATGGGGAGAAATACTAGCTAATAGCAGGGAAAGGAGGAAAAACAATTTTTTTTCACAAGAAAAGTAAAAGACTTCTAATTCTTATTGCAAATTCACATTGTTCATGGTTAGTTGCAGGAGAGACTGCTGGTAGGGTCAAGAGAGATTAATGACAGGAGAAAGCTGAAAGAAGTATATTCTTTGCCAGTAAATACAAGCTAAAGCATTTACAGAATAGGTGGGCCTGATAAAACAAGCTATCACAAAGCTTCATTTTCTCTTTGTTCTGAGAGAAACCAGCTACCTGAGCACTTCACCATTATCTGTGTAGTGAAGTTGAGATGAGATTCGGGAGAGTTTATGACTTAGTTTTTCAGCAGTAGTAGTCAAAGTAAAAGGCAACTAAAGGGCAAGAATTGAGCTCAGCATTTTCATTTTCCACATGGGACATTATATATTACATTTGCATTTTATATGTTGCATGCAATTTTCTGAGTATTTCGCTTCTGACATTTATGCCATATGAGATGGTCGAGTATTTGTTCACTTGCATTACTGTTATCACTTTTAAATTATGGCAGATTCTTGCTGACAGGAAGATACAGACTTTAACATAAAGCAAGCACAGACAAAAGAGAGAAAGGACGAGAGGAAGCAACAGGGGAAAGAAAAGCAGAAGGAATAAAAGGAGAGATGGACAGAGGGAGGGAGGAATAAAGATAACATTTTTAACAAACTTTCATTCCTTGTTTGTTCCCGAAGTTTTTATGTAATGACAAGCTACTTCAGAACTCTCAATCTTACTCTCTTATCTTCAAATGGCACATTAAATAACTTAAATAACTTTCTCCAGTGCTTTGAAAATCTGACAGAAAAAGCAGCTTGTACAGGAAAAAGAAAGGAAAATATTTTGATATTTCTGCCAAAGAGGTTCATTATATCCTTCCACTTGGAAAAAGCTGTTCCCTTTTACTCAAGAAACAGTGGAAGTTTGTGAGAGAAGTCAGAGCCATCTGTCTAGGACACTTATGTTACCTCAATTTTCTTTGCCTCAACTTTAGTCTCCCACAACCTTTCTTGTTTTTCTGACTCCATATTTCTATGGAACTGTTCCTACCTCGACCTCTTCTGCACTTTTTTCTTTCGGATTTCTGTGCATAGAAAGGGATATCGGTAAGGTAATAAAAGTGTCAATTCTAGTACATATTTTGGTAATGCTTTTAGGAGGTATTAGAAAAAAAAGGAGGAAGACAATTTACTAAACCAAGAGTATCTCCAGATTTTTCTAAGTCCACAGACTGGAGAGAGCGGCGTGGGTTGCAGGCAGCAAAGCGGAAAGGAATGATAGTGCATGGAGGTGAGAAGTGTCCGTGCTCCAGCAAGAGGAAATGAGTTTCCACTCATTCTGCTCAGGTGCAGGAGGTTGTCAGAGAAATTCACAAAATGAACAACTTTTAATGAGTTTTCTTACCAGATTTTATTAGCGTAAAAACATTACAGTTTCACGGTTTGCTCATTGCTTTTTCAGAAATATTTTACAGGTACATACCCTGGTGATGTACTTGTTCTTGGGAATCCATTGAGTTTCCATGTTTGTTTTTACATTGGCAAAGATAAAATCCTCCTATTAAATTTCAAGACAAGCACTTATCTTCTGTGTTCATACTGTTTAAGATGAGTCTACATATCTTCCGTAAAAGACAGAGAAACACGTTCTGTGCTGGAAAGCTAAACTCTTAGCTAAACTCTTTTAAACACGAACAAAAAAATGCTGTCTGAGATTTTGTTCTTAGGATAACAAATGTATATAAAAAATCTTTCCCATTGTTAAAATATTGCCTCCCTACTTCAGAACTAACAAAACTTCATCTTTCTAAGATTTGTTACTGACAACTCAATACTGGGCACTCAAGCTCTTAAATGTCAAGGGTTGTGTCCCTCCAAAATCTTGAAATTCAAATAATGAATTAATTTGGGATTCTTTTTAATTCTCTCAGATCTGTACGTTTGTTTTCAGTATGCTGGGCTTTCTGTTTAATGCTGTTCTCCACAGATATGAGGACTTGCAAAGTTTCATCACAGAGGCTAAAAAGAACCTCAGACTCACTGAGTGCAACACTCTGCTACTCTTGCTTTAGCAATACTTTTTTTCTTATAGGAAAAGGTTAAATGAGAGGAAGGCTTTTCTAGATATAATTATAACTAATAGGAGGAACTGTTTAAGGCTGTCATTGTGGAGGCTAACATCCTTAAGACTGAGGTTAAAATAGTAGTCTTCACAGCTTCTAGGGGAGGAAAAAATGTAAAAAGGAGTAAAGAGTTCAATCAGCTTAGAGAATCAGAAGGGTATATTTTTGGGGACAGTAACTAAAAGCAAAAGAATTAATGAGAGCTGCTACCTATAAAGAAATAAAATTAAGGGTATAATTACAAATTATGTCACTGCAGAGGAAAAATAGGGACACTACCAAGGGATCAGTTTGACTAAATCATGCACCCTTCATAGAAGTCAGGCATGAGAATGAACAATATAGAACATAGGACTAAGGCCAGGTTATTAAGGAAGAATTAAAAAGTGTAGCACAGATGTGCAGGGACAAAATTATAAAGAAAAATAAGACGTAATAAGAATAAGAGCCAACTATTAAGGGGTGAAAAAAGCATTATTAAATCATCCTACAAGGATCATAGTAGTCAGATGCAGACAAAGGACCAAGGAAATGCTTGCTCTGATCCCGAACTGCTAACCAACAACAGTTTTAAATGGTCTTTTTGTATCAGCCCTAACTAAAAAGATTTACTGCCATCATATACCAGCAACATTTTTCATATTAGTCACATATAAGCAACCAAGAGGTAAAAATGTATCCTTAAATAAATTTTTTATTTTAAATTAATTCTTAAATAATCAAAATAAACATTTAAAGGGTCTCAGAAAGGATGATATATTTGTAGTTATCTGGGTCTTGTTCAGGTGCATAAGGTACTCTCAGAATTACTGGCATTATCTACAGATGAACAAGTCTCCAGACAACTGGAGGAACGCAACCTAGTTACATTTAATAGAGGAAACAACCAAGTAAATGCCAGTTTTGCTAAGGAGGATATGAAGTTACAGAGAATCACGTTACATGATCAGCAATGTCCTTCTGCTTTATACTGGAAGGCAAAACAAGAGCACAGCCAAGAAAGTACATAAAGGTAAGTATATAATCCTTCTGCTCTACTCGGCATCTTCCAGTCTATATTCCATTGTTAGAGGCAGATAAGTCTGAGAATGCCAAGAAGCTGTCTACATAAAACAAAATGCAAAGGGCGTAGTAGTTACTCAATTTAAGTGCTATCAATGGTGTCACATTTACTATTTGTACTTTTTTCACATGAAAAAAATAGTGATGACTCATGTAAAAGCACTGTTTGATTGTTCCATATCATCACATACACATGTTAACGATGTTACTTCTGGTAGCAAAACAGCTTAAAGACAGCAAAATACTGATTAATTATATAGTTTAACCCAAAGACGGGGACAGAAAGAAATTTGGGGTCAGATTTATCTGGCTAAATACAGAGGTTTACTGTGTAAACATCTACATTTCAGCTCATTGTTTACACTTCATAACTTACGCAAACAGATTCTTATTGTGCAAATTCAACTTATCCCAGTGTAGATGTCTGAAATAGAGCAGACAAACAGTGCCCTAGAAGTGTCTCGTTTTCTCCGTTGACCACAAGGGGAAGCAAGAATAAGCATCTCAAATACATAGACGTTGGAGATATCAACAGAGAAACGAGAGCATTTCAATCTTGGGTGTCACAGTGCCAAAGCACAGGAAAAACAGCTACAATATCTCATGAAAGACAAATGGAAAAATCTTTATCGCTTATAATGGGATAAAAGTTGGGCTAAAGATTTTGCTTTGTACTCCTATTGTTTACCTGGAGAGGAAAAGAAAAAAGAGTGGCCATGTTACTCAGAGGAGTGCCTTCTTCTTAAACTTGAAATTGATGTTTCCAAACTAATTCAGATTAAGGAAACATGGACACTAGTTTAGATATTCCTGAAGGATCTTCACTCGTTACTTCACAATGCAATGTGCGGGTTTACAATTTTCTTTTTTTTTCCAATGCACTAAGCACTAAGTTGAGCAGTAAGGGAAGGAAAAGGATAGCTGATTCTTACAGGATTTTGAGGGATAGTGCAACAGCAAGCTAAAAGCCAGCGCTTAGTGCATACACTGTGCTATGGAAAGCACTTGCTTGAGTATTGCACATCCTAAATATTCCCTGAGGTTCTCTGACTGCCTATGTCTACAGTGAATCCCACAAGTGCGTTAGGGAGTGCACTCATTCACTTTTCACTTCTCAGAAATCACAATTCACTGAGAAATATTTTTCCATGGCGCTTGAAGAGATTGCATCGATACCATTTACTGTACCAGAATGCACGTTAAGAGAGTGCTCCTGACCTCTGCCTTAAGAGATGGTGAACAGTTAAGGGAAAAGCGCAGACACTAAAACTTGCAGAATTCCCCACTACTCAGCAAACTTTTGCCTCCCTGACTTATGAAACAGCAGACTGACCAACTAAATCATCACAAGAATTCCCTTACTTTCTAACTCAGCAGTCACAGAATGACTATTAAATACACCTCTGGGAAACTTAAGGTTTATTGATGCATGCTTGGTGTGCATTTTAAGTCCAGCTTGTTGTACATGTCCAGAATATCGAGTGACTGATGTGCTCTGCAAAAAATCTTGGAGAGCAAAGTTTAATTCTTAGGTGAAGGCTGTTATGAGAGACAGAGGTTTGCTTTTCACCATGATCAGCCAGAATCAACAGTAACTTCTTGTCCATTAGGGGCCTGAAACCTACTCTAAGTAAAATGCATGGTTGCAGTTTCGCATAGCCTTCTTTTGATGACTAAGTAAAAAAGGAAGAAAGAGTTTGCAAAGAATGGGAAAAATCTTTTTCCTTGGACAAGCTTGGACCGACAAGTGACATACCACGCTAGCTAAATATGATAAGCACAGATGTATACAGATTAAAAAGTGCTATAGAATTTATATGTTTCATTTGAGTTTCAGGTCAATATACTACTTTGAGAATTAGACATTGCTTTAATTGTACTGATTCCTCAGTTAGATTCAGCCTCCAGTCTCCATTAAAAAGAATATTTGTTAAGTCCTTTCCTATATTCAGAGGAGCATAAATTTATGGTATGTATGCCACATGATACCCCAGCCTCAAGTGCCAAGCAGTGTCTGCCACTGCAGATTATTCTCCACACCAAAAATATGCTTATACTTTATCAACATGACAGGAACGTAACTCTTGTGCAAGAAAAATATTGTTCCCTTTTTAATATGTCGTACATGGACAATGACAACTAAAAAGGACTGAAAAAGAGCAGATAACAAAACTATTATTTGAAAGAATGTTAACAAGTGTCTCTGCTTTCCTGGTTTTTGGAACACATAAACATGGAGGACCCTATGCTTATTCCAAGATAGTCAGATCTGGGAAGGTTAAAGTCTCTTGAACTCAAGTGGTGAAGCATTAGAAACAAATTTAATAAGAAAAGCACACTTGAATGCCAAAACCAGTGGCAATGTTGATCCACATAGTTTTGGTCTAATGTGGGATGTTTCATATCAGCCACAGATATATTCTGTAAGGAGTATTTCATAGTTTTCCACTGCCTGCAGACAAAACACAGACATCCAGACTCACGGTGAAACATATGAACATCAAAAAGTCCAATAGTACAGAGTTTTACATTAACGGAGTTTTGTTAACCTCTTGCCTAACCTCTCCTGTATTTAGTTAAGTATCTTAAAAAGTGCAAGGAAAAAATAAACAAGTAATAGACACCAAACTGTTTGGTAGCAGAAGAGAGTACACAGGCCTACCACTGTACTCTTTATTCCTGAAATTTTAAGTTGATGAAGTACATCACAGTTTGGCCCAGGCATATGAATGTTATCATTCTTCAACTCATACTAAAATAGGAACAGTTGTGACTGGTGTCACAATTGACAATTTGTGTCAATTGGGAACATAAGAGTAGAGTTGAAACAGATGACACTGATAGGTGTTGCTATGGACACATTTAACAATAAGCATGTCATAATGGCTCAAATGTTTGAATGCTGTCAGCGGTATATTAAAGTTACAGGAGTTTACTGATCTGCTGGAGTAACAAGCAGAAACATTTCTAGATTTCCTCACCAAAGCAGTGTAAATAAAAACCTTAGAGAATATGTGTCATTTTCAGTGTGTTCAGATGACATCAGGGCCAATTTTTGAGACGACAGTGAATAGGAAATAGCACGTTTAGTGAAATGTGAAAGCCATCGTAATGCAAGAGCTTCAGGACATTGAGCTAATGGTGCACAGTGCGAGAGGAAAAAAAAAAGCCTCATTGTAGTTACTATATCACCAGCCAACAATTATAAATTAATTTTCAAGGGAATAAATAAATAAAGTATACAATTGTTAAGACTGCAGAGGCATATGTTAGAATTACTAACTGCTACCAGTGGATGAAGTGTTGAAGGTGTTCATTTTGCTCAGACCAAAAGAAATGCAGGAAAAAATGTTTAAAAAAGCTGATGTGCATACCACAGCTTCAAAAATGTTAGTATTTTATGGTACTTGCGTTATATGTTTGGGAAAATTGAATTTCCTGAAGAACTATAGAGTTGTGTTCTGGCTGACTTTGGGCACTATTCCAGGATGTATCTATGGGCTAAAACATTTCTTATTTCCCTTCTTATTTTGTAAATAATCATCCTCCTCTCATGCCAGGTTTTTTTGAGTGAGGTGCTATGGTTAAATACCTGCCAATTGCCTTGAAGACTCCAAGAACAGCAGTTAGACTAAGCCAATGCCAAAAGAGTTAGAAAATATGGCGATATCACAAAGTGTGTTCTTGTGCTTTTTCTGGTAGGTCCTTTTGTTTACTGTTTAATTGTAGTTGGAAAAATGTTTGCTGTCAGATTTATGTATTTCCTTGTTTCAATAAGCTACATTCGGTGGCTAGCACAATTAAGACCAGAGGCTTTCCACGGTGTTTGCAAAAAATATGTTTATTTTCTCCAAAATACAAGCAATCTTAAAAGAAAATGTGGCAGCTAACTGGTGTTAAATTGCACCAAAGTATCTTCCAATTATGACATAATTCTGAGTTACACATCAAAAAAGGGTCGCTCTAAATATAATTTTATGAAAAAGAACAGTTCAGTATCATGCTGAAGTCTTTCGTTAGAAATCAAATTTTCCTGTTTTTCTAACTTCATAATAGCTTAATGAAAATAAATTTAAATTAGTATTTTAGAGTATTCAGGTGGGGTTGTTTACAGTGATTATTTTCCAGTTGAGTGGCTGACTTGGAAAAGCTAATTAGTTTTGCAGTTCCCAACCATATTCCACTTCATAAGTAACCAGGAGTTAGGCTGTGGGAGCAGAGAGAAACAAGGAATGGGCAGAGCATTCGCTTCATTTCAGTTCTCAGCTTGAAAACTGGGGCAAGTGGGACAAACACCACCATTTGCAGTGACACAGTCAGTGCTAAATAACAACTGGAAAGCAGTGTCACCCAGGAGCCTTTTGCACTGCATGTCAACATTAGCATTATCGGCCCATCAGCCTCATAAGTGGCGTCACATTTTCTCACACCCAACAGACTCAGCACTCGCAAGCAGCTATAGCTCCCATAATAGTTGCTCCTATAGAGCAAGAGTGAAACAGAGATACTTCACCTCCCAGACCATATTTACCTGTGCATTTTACAGGACAGAATCTAGTTCAGCAGGCACATTTGCAGTCATGCAGATGTGTTTCTGGCACCAGTAGGTTCTATAGAGCCTTTGAAAGCAGGGCTTGTTCTTTCATTGCTGCTGTCTGGAGATCTGGGTACTGAAGAAGTGAAAGCAAACAGACATGGACCTAGCGATGGCGTTTACAATAAGGCAGGTACATGGTAGGACTGCAGCTAAAGGCAGAGACTGTTTAAAAGCCTGACTCTGGACACTGAGATGTGACACCAGGAGCCAAAGATGTCAGAAAAACTGAAAAATGCAGTCAGGAATAGCTAAAAGATGTGGACGTGAGAAGTTAACAGCCTCTGAGAATGGACACTCAGGGAATTCAGCAGATATTTGAAGATAAAAAGAGAAGCTGAGGGAGCAGAACCCATTCGGAATTTAAATATAGGCAATACACTGGGGTGGGGTTGGAACAATGTGAGTAATTAAAATGTTGAATTTACATCTATAGAATAATTCAACATAAAATATTAATGGGGGCACAATTCTGGCTCCTTAACCTCTGAATGCCTAGAAATCGGTTGTCACTTACAGAAATCATTCCATTGCTCTTTTTTTAACCAACAAATATATTTTAAACAAGAAATTTTATATGTGATTTGAATGCTATTTTCGTTTCTTAGTTGAACGTGATTCCAGTGTTATCTGTGGGCATAGTGCCAATAAAGATTCAGGAAAGCCTGTTGATCACTCACAGAAAGGGGACCACACACTTATTACCTCATACTCGGTCTGGCATGTTTACACCTGCCATACAATTATTACAAATGACAGACTGGGCCAGCTGTGATTTTTTTCACCTCAGTCTTGCTCTTAACATAAAGCAGTATTGTTAGTGTGTCCACATTTCATCTTTTTGCCAGATCGTTGTGTCTATTGCTTCCTTTGTTAATGTATGAGCTTTTAATACAAAAGAAAAGTCAACATAGATAAAAAGGTCATTTTCAGCTGATCCTTGACAAAAAAGATCTATGTAAAAGCAATAATTATTTAAATTGAGGCTAATGCTGTTATGCAGTGTTTATGAACATTATCTCCATTAGTAGGATATTTCTGAAAGAGAATAATGTTTTTTCACTAAGGTACATCTGCTGACAGGGAGACAGATCACCCACCTCTTTGTATTCCATCAGATCATAGACTCTCAAGTGGCTGTGTTAATACAGCAAGTAGATAAATTCAATTATTGCACAGTTTTTTTTCATAAAACAAGGTCAAAATGAATTAGATTAACATGTTTTTTGAGCTATACTGCAAATTTCTTGTTTCATGACAGTAATGAAACATTTAATTATTGTAGTTCCCAAACATGCTACATGAAACCAGAGCTCTGATGTGCTAGACATCGCATGGATAAGAAACATAAAACAAAAAGTAAAGACTGTTTGCAGGAGGGGGCTGTATAAAAATTCACACTCTCAAATGGATCTTCAAGCAGGGGTGGAGGTTTCTTATAACTTCACCTTCCTGGTGTCATCAAACTGATCCACTGAATGTGCCCTCAGCAGTGTGTCCTAAGACAATCTATGTCTTGCAGACTTTAATTAAAAGTCAAAAAATAGGTCAGGGTATAAAAAATATCTTGTACTTTTATACTGCATAACCCTGAGTGGATAAAGAGCAGATATACTTGGAATACTGAAGAAGTCACAAGAATTCTCATAAAATATTTTACCACTGTATTAAAGTCTGTATGATTATGCTTGAACAGGAAGATTAGGATAAGACAAATAATCCCACTTTTGCCCTTTCTTACCTTGTTTTGTCTTGTTTAAAGTCTTATGTGTGTGTTTTGAAGGAATTTTCCAGATTTTCAAAGGCAAAGTGCAAAAGTAGATGTTCCAATATATGTCATCATATTAACATCAACATACTCAGAATCTTTAGGCCCTATATGTCGACCTTCCTTGTTTGAGCTTACGAAGTAACTGGAGTTGGGAACAGGTTGTCATTCACTAGGAAAGGGAGGAAGCAGACTAGCAAACCATCTGGAAGATAACCAGTATATATATGTATATATATCTTCAATACAGATTTGCCAAGGACAAATCATATCTGACTAATCTAATTGCTTCTTTCTATTCCAGACTAACAGACTTATGCAGATGAGAAACTGTAGGCTTTTGACATTCTTCAGTGATATTCTAGTAAACAATCAAAGCAAACATTTTCTAGAAGAAACTGTTAAAGGTTGGAGTGAAACTGCATTTAGATAGAAGGTGTCATTTTTTCACTGTCAAAGTGGAAATGTTCAAAGGTAAAGGTATTCAGCTGCAAACACAAAGGATGAGACAGCTGGCTAAGAAAAAGACCAGAGCTGTAGCTGCACTTGTGCTGTTAATGTCATGTTCTTATGACTAATATCATGCAGAGACATATAAATGAAAACATGACTTCTAAAATATATAAATATCAGTAAACCCTTTTCTACAATACTTCAAGGAATACTGGACCAATTTAAGTTCAGAGAACAGCAAGTCTGGTAAAGGTCTTAAAAACATGACTTAGCAGGATTAAATCCTTCTGTATGTTTCCTGGGATCCTCGTCATATCTTATCATGTTCCTGTTTTCTCTCCATCTTTCTTATTGGGATTGCAGTTCCCTTCAGTATCCATCAGGCATTTTTCGTCACCTCTGCCCTTGTCTTTTTTGTCCAGGCTCTTCTTTCAAAATGATTTATTTCCTCTTCTTTGTTTTAGTTCTTGTCACATCTATATTTGGTTGCTATAATCACACAGGTAGATTATTCCTTGGTATCTGTAACTAGGGAGAGTTATTGAAAGCAGAAGAGAGACAGTGAGATGGTCAATACGAGGTACTGAGACGGGCTGAAAGGAAAATCTCAGGGCTTGTGAAATCTCTGACTGTTTTATCAGTTAATAAACCACTATAAAACATCTACTAGGAAACGACCATGTGACTGGTAACACAATTTGGAAAGTTCTTACAAAAACAAAAAATGTCCACTCCCCACTTCCACATTCCTGCATCCTGCTTGAACAACCTGATCTCCTTCTACGACCAGGTGACCCGTCTAGTGGATGAAGAAAAGGCTGTGGACGTCATCTACCTGGACTTTAGTAAGGCCGTTGACGCTGTTCCCGACAGTATCCTCCTGGAGAAACTAGCTGCCCATGGTTTGGATGGGTGTGCTCTTCACTGGATAAAGAACTGGCTGAATGGCCGAACGCAGAGTGGTAGTGAATGGAGTTAAATCCAGCTGGCGGCCGGTCACAAGCGGTGTTTCCCAGGGTTGTTTTGGGTCCGGTCTTGTTTAACATCTTTATCAATGATCTGGATGAGGGCATTGAGTGCTCCCTCAGTAAGTTTGCAGATGACACCAAGCTGGGGGGGAGTGTTGATCTACTCGAGGGTACGAAGGCTTTGCAGAGGGATCTGGACAGACTGCATCAATGGGTCAAGGCCAACTGCATGA
This sequence comes from Opisthocomus hoazin, assembly GCF_030867145.1. NCBI lineage: Eukaryota > Metazoa > Chordata > Aves > Opisthocomiformes > Opisthocomidae > Opisthocomus > Opisthocomus hoazin. Next base: position 47,434,774 of record NC_134421.1, on the reverse strand, counting down.
GGTTCAACAAGACCAACTTCCAGGTCCTGCACTTTGGTCACAACAATCCCATGCAATGCCACAGGCTTGGGGAGGAGTGACTGCAAAGATGCCCAGCGGAAAAGGACCTGTGGGTGTTGGTTGACAGCCAGCTGAACATGAGCCAACAGTGTGCCCAGGTGGCCAAGAAGGCCAAAGGCATCCTGGCTTGTATCAGGAATAGTGTGGTCAGCAGCAGTAGGGAGGTGATCGTGCCCCTGTACTCGGCACTGGTGAGGCCGCACCTCGAGTACTGTGTTTAGTTTTGGGCCCCTCACTACAAGAAGGACATTGAGTTGCTGAAGCGTGTCCAGAGAAGGGCAACGAGGCTGATGAGGGGTCTAGAGAACAAGTCTTATGAGGAACGACTGAAGGAACTGGGGCTGTTTAGTCCACAGAAGAGAGGCTGAGGGGAGACTTTATTGCTCTCTTCTACTACCTGAAAGGAGGTTGTAGTGAGGCAGGTGTTGATCTCTTCTCCCAGGTAACTAGTGATAGGATGAGAGGCAATGTCCTCATGTTGCAACAGGGGAGGTTTCGATTAGGTATTAGGAAAAATTTCTTTACTGAAAGAGTGGTCAGGCATTGGAACAGGCTGCCCGGGGAGGTGGTGGAGTCATCATCTCTTGAGGTGTTTAAGAAACATTTAGATGTGGCACTTTGGGATATGTTTTAGTAGGAATGGTGGTGTTGGGTTGACAGTTGGACTTGATGATCTTAGAGGTCTTTTCCAATATGTGATTCTATGATTCTATAATTCCCACTCCCTGCCGAAAATGTTAGCCACATTTTTACATGTCAAAAACCCCCCAAAAACCCCACAAACGAAATTCAGCCTGAGACAGTTATCCAGCATGAAAAAAAATCAACTCAAACAGTGTAAGTCTTGTAACCTTGTAAATAACTGAAAGCAAAGCCTTGTAATGGAAAATGTTGAGCAATCTTAACAAAACGCACTCAATGTCACCAGCTCTACCTATAATAATTTTTCCTTAATGTAGCTGTGTCCTGTCCTTCAGCAATCCAGCTGGAGGCTCATTTCACAGATATCTTTGTCATTATGAATAAAGTTCAATGACAGCAATTTTGTGAGAACAGTGGATGTTTATAAAAAGAAGTTCAGGGTATAACCATGGTAAGAGTATTCCTTTTTCATCTCTCTGGTGTTGTAATAATATGATTTTTTGAGGCCCCAAAAGACAGATCTTAGCTCTTTTTTTTTTTATTTTATTTGAAAAGTCTGCTACTTTTAAGTGGTGACCCATTGTTGCACTGCTAAGAAAATAAAATTTAACAATTAAGTGCCACTCTAACACATAGGGAAAAAGAATTATTTCAGATATTATACAAAGATTACAGATGAATACGCTGAAGAAAATAAGCTATCTTCTCTTGTGCATCAGAATGTGTGCAGGGACGATTAAAGCTGTGTGACTTGATTGCTCCACTTCACCTGGCACTATGCAATAGAGAATCTGTATAACTGTGGAGTGGTTTGCTCCCCTTCTCTGGGTGGGGATTCATGGGGAGCTTTGAGCTTTGTGTTCTTCTGAGAAGTAGAAATAAGATCCCAATATTTCTAGTAACATATCTGTCTTGGTTGAATTGTGCTATTTGCCTTCTTGTTTGCTGCTCTGAAAAGTTTTGTCTTGGTTGCAGTCTTGTTCTCGCCTTGCTTTGAAAATTTTCACCTTTATAACCTGTACCTTGTCTAGTCCTAATGACAATAGTATATGTATCTTATACAAAGATCAAACCATAAAATATATTTTTGACAATTTTCTGTTAAAACATAGTACAGTTAATTAGAGGAACACTATACATCCACTGCAACATTTGCCAAGGTCAATGTTTAGTTTCTTGCCTTCACTTTTCATAAATTGTGTGATACTTTCTTCCCTGCATATTGAGTGGCCTTCCTTCCTTCTTTATTGTTGCTTGAAAGTTCAACCCATGTAAATATACAGTCTTGCAAATGTCAGAAATAATTGTGGCTCATGTGGAAGGCACACAGCTCCAAGTCGTACGTGAATATAAGGAGTCATTCATGCATAAAAGGATCTCTGTCTCCAGCTCCAACATCTATTGTGAGAGGTCAGAAACCCAGCCTTTCCCTCCGGAATGCCAAAGGTGATGTTCTCACCTTAAGACAAAAGTTGACCTTAATAGGCTCAGAATAGCACCCTCAGAAGTGCCCAAGTCCCATCTCCAGATGTGATCCATGGAGATACTGTGTTGTCTGAAATACCAGGTTAGAGCTGAGAGTGATGTATTAAAATTTTTTATGTCCTTTAAGAAGGAAGGCACCAGAGCATGCTTTACAGGAAGCGTACCTCTACCACTGAATCTTTCATATGCGGATTCTGTGTCAACAGAGATCTATTTTCTTCCTATCCTTCTAAATTATCCATGTGAAATCACTGTGAGAAGTAAAAATACCTGAAATGCTTATTAGCATATATTCAGCAGTAAATTATGACCACACTAATGTTAAGATCTTTAATATCTCTAATATCCTATTATTTTTTAAAGAGCATAAACTATAGGTTTTTAACATTCTACCCCTTTCTCTTAAAACAGTAAACTTCCTTGAAAATAATTGGAAGGTTTAAGAAGATCATCCTAGTGAGGTGATGCCTGTTTTGGTGAGACTGTTTCTCTTTAAAAAAAGCTGCAGAAATGATCCTGAAAATTATCCTCTGTTTATCTTCCTAGATGTGATTTAAACATTTGTTTTTAAGATTTGCACCTTGGAGACATTAGAAGATTAGACAGAAAATTATCATTTACTTATTGATGAATAAGGAGGCTTTGGACTTCGATGCCTCACCGTCAAAAACTCTTTGATTTCTTCCATTTGATTTATAAACTTTGTTCACTTAAAAGGAGCAAAACTGATGCACACATGAAAGATGTAAAAGGCACCTTGTCATTTGCCTTATCATTGGCATACATGTATGAACACACACTCACACGCTCATTTAGACTGATGCATCTTGGCTTCATTTTATGTCAGTAATATGCAATTCCAATGCTAATCCACTGAAATATTTTTTAAAGTACCTTTTCCAGGAGGAATATGTGATCGTAAAACATGAGAGATCTGAAATTATTTCCTTTATCTGCGTATTAAGTGGATTACTGGTTGTCATGATATTTAATGAAGGATTTTTTTCCTCAGTTTAGATATTTGTTTTATGAACAGTGGCTTGTGAGATAAACATGTAAAGAGGCTAAGAAGATAAACATACAAAGAAGAAAGCAATACACATTTGTATTCCTGTCATCTCACCTGGGAAATAAATTATTAACTGTAGACATCAGTGAGGCAGCTTTCTCCACACCAACTTATGAATTTCAATACTTATTATGTAGTAAAAATGTTACAATTGTACAGATTAATTTCTCATTTTGCCAGGCTGCTCAGAAAGACAGGAAAAGTTATATGAAAGAAAAGGTCTTTAAAGCTAATGAAATAGTGTGTTCACTTTTTTTTTTTCCATTTTACCTTAAATATTGCTTAAAATGTGCAAATTTTTAGTATACTTATTTTTATATGTTGATTTTTCACTTTTAAATTACATCCATTTCATAACTTGTGCTGATATTCAAAGGTTTGCTTATTATATGTTTTCTGTATTGACAGTAGTTTATAGCCAAGATGCTGGTCACTTTTCAGCAGTAGAGCTCATCAGGTCATGTAAAACACAGCTCCTTTTGTACCTCATCACATATCATCACATCATTAAAACCATGATAGACTAAATGATTGGATGAGATCTATTCATATAAACCCCACAACAAATTAAATTATTGACCAGACCTGAACTAGACAAGAAATCTGTGAGCATTGGAAAGCATGTTGAAGATTTTGAGGCTCTTTGAGTCTTTAGTTCAGCATGTAGGTCAATGCACAGAATCTAAACGATTAGAACTTCCTCACTTCTTCTTAGAGATATACCTAAACTAGGTATTTAGTCCTAGTGTACCTTGTTAGATATCAGAACTACGTATCCATCAGACATTCTTCCTACACTGTCATACTCTTTTTATCAAAGTACTAATCTCAGTATGTAAAGTAGCAAGCAAGACGTTGATGCTAACACAGCTTTATGCTGTGTTATGCACACATATATCTGAATATGCTAGAAATTTCCCATATAAATAGATACTATCACAGAGCATCAGCAGAACTTCTTGGTTGTGCAATATTCTTGGAAATCATGAACTCATCAGAAGGATCTACAGCTCTTTACATTGTAATATTATGGGAAATAAAACCAGGTTCAAAGTCTTGTACTCAATCTGCAACTTATTCAGTGAGCACACGGATAAGACTGGTTACTGGTCTGTTGTTGACAGGATTTCTCCTATAATAAATAAACCATATGCAAAAAAACCTGAAGTCCGACTGAAGGTCCTTGAGGACCATCTGAGACCATAGAATGAACTGCAACAAAGACAAAAATCCTTGACAAAATTCACCTTCTCCAGACAGAGGTCAACTTTCTATAAAGGGTTTTTTTGTTTCTGGTTGGGGATTTTTGTGGGTTTTGTTGTTGTTGTTGTTGTTGTTTCTTTGTTTTAGTTTTTTTTTTCCCCTGGAAATTCATAGCAATTTACACAAATAATAATATTATTAGCCCAAATTAGCCAATTCCCAACCTGGAAAGAGAAAAAAAAAAAAGATATTTCCGATGATTTCTTAGTTGTGTTTGCAGTCCTCCTGGAGGGTATCCAACTTTTCTGAGAAGATATATAAAGCCTGAGTAAAACAAAATAAGAACAGAACTTAACCACCTAGGAAAATAAGGTTAAATCCCATTGACTGCCACTAATATCTAGTAAGTGTTTTCAATAGCTCCCTTGTTACTCAGGTATCAAGCAATTAACACGTCTACTGGACTCATAGGTTATATAAAAGCCTATCCTTGACAGTTTTACCCACAGTAGGGCCCTTAGTATTATTTGTTTGTTTGTGATCCTTTTTCCCTCCCCTATGGTTCATTTATGAGGACTGCAAATAAAAGAACTCACATAGATGAGCAGTGAAGGCAGCTTTTGAATATTTGATGCAGATAACCTTCTAGGGTATTGAAATGGGTACTAGAAATTCAAAACTATAGTGAGATCCAGACTACGGAACAATGGTCAAGATGCTTCTATGTTTTCCCATTATTAACATTTTCAGCTAAGCTATAAAGTATTGCTGTTTTCATGAACTCAAAGACCTTTGTATGGCTGTGTATCTGTGAAATGCTCTTCTTAATGGGCAGTGAGACATTACATTCTGTAAGCTGATACAAGCAGTTATTATTCTTGGACTGGAGTTTGGAACCACTGTTTTTGAACAGCAACAGGAATAAAAAGTAATTCTTTTAACATTGCAGTTCTACAAATAAAAACCATAGGGTTAATTTTTCCATATATAGAAAGAGTGGTAGGCATGCAAAGAAGCGCCCAGAAAACAGAAGTAAAGAGAAATAAGGAACTTTGCAAAACTATACAAGAACTGGGATCCCCACATTAAGTAATTCACAAATATTCACCTCTGGGGGTGGAACATTAAAGAAAACATGGCTTGGTTAATCTACTGCTCTCATTTTGCTCTTCAGAAGAAGCAACAATACTAAGATTTGGGAACACGGCTAACTGATCATTTTGCCTTGTGACACATCCAGTATGAAGACAGAAGACTGTCAAACAGACAAGAATTCTGGCTAATTGGCATATGTCATTTTGGAAAGGTCAAAACCTATTGTATGTTATGTCAATCTAAAAATACATAAAAGGCAAAATTTCAAATCATCAACAACTTTTAAGAAAGCTTGCATAGCTCTGAAACAGATATTACATATGCGAAGTATTTGCTTTACTTTTTGGAAAAGATTTTATTGTTTCAGAGGTTTCTGTTTGATTATTCGTGTATCTTAAGAAATTTGTCCTTGGTGCATTGTCCTTTCAGTTCAAATTGCACTCAAGATACAAGGTTGGTCAGTCTTTCTGACAGGAAGATTTATATCTGTACAGAAAATGCCACAGAATATATCCATTCTTAAAGTTCTTGCTGATAGGAAAGAAGGTAAACTAGTCATATTTCTGTAATGCTGAAATTATGGAACTTTTCTTAAGGTGATCTTGTTGCAAATAACCATCAGCTCATTATTCTTAAAATGCAAATTGAAATTTTTATAGTTAAATGGTCATCAGAATCACAATGTTGTAAATAAACTGATATATCAAAAGGAAAGAAGCACTCCAGCAAATCATATCAATAGCCATCATTAAGGTACTAACAAAACTGAACTTTGGCATACAAAGCAGTTCTCAAATATTTGGAAAAGCTGGTGTAAGAAGTAAAAATGTGTATTTTCAAAATCTGTATTATAAGTCTATGTTGAAATCTATAGCTAGTACTGTTAGCTAGTTATACATCTAGCACTATAAAATATATGATTATCATAAGTAAAATCTTTCTTGTCAGCTGTAACTTACCCAGTGTTATGACCATATAATGTGCATTTAATCTATATATCATAACAATAATATTTGTACTTTTTTTACAGACATCTGTGGTTAAAGCCATCCTAACTGTAGCACTAACTGAATATTTAGGTATTTAATTATTTTTGAAGAATTAGCATAAGATTCCCATTTCTCTAGAAGAGTAACAGTATACCCATTCTGTTTAGCAAAGAGTTGCCTGAAGAGATTGGCTTTGCACCGTCATTGACAAACTAGATTCTCTTTAGCTGTAACTTTTAGATTTGTTAAGGAAGTCAACCCTAGTTCCCGTGCCAAAAACTTTACCTTTATGATGTGTATTCTGAATTAAGCAATAACCAAAAAAGTTGCCCCTTGTCGTATCACTACAGGCCCTGGTAAAAGGACTCGCTCCATCTTTCTTCTTTCCCCCTTTATAAGTTGAAAGGCTGCAATAAGATGTCCCCAGATCCTTCTCTTCTCCAGGCTGAACAACCCCAGCTCCCTCAGCCTTTCGTGACAGGAGAGGTGTTCCAGCCCTCTAATCATTTCTGTGGCCCTCCTCTGGACCTGCTCCAACAGGTCCATGTCTCTCTTGTACTGATTTAGTACATGATTCAGTACATCTCAAGAGAAAGAAGCAAGAACCTATTTGACTACTCACAATAAAAGACGTTACCAAATATCCAGAAAGGTACATTTCACATGATCATGAATGTTTTTAAAAAACACACAGCCATATTCAGTTCATCACACTTCTTGTACTGCATAGTATCAAAATGACTGTTTCTGCTTGTTAATAGTAATCCATCTTTGACAAACTCACACTTCTATGTCTGGCTGTTGCATGGGTTGGATTTATAAATGTAATCACTTCAGAAGCAACAACTTTGGCCATAAGCAGGCTATTTCTACAAAATGTTCAGATTAACAATAGCTATGCAAATGTGCTCACATTCAGTAACACACACTTGAGGACTACTCTCCTAAGACCATTAAAATGACCAAATGTAGTAAACTAATCATCTTGAAATCAGAAGGCTTTAAACAGGATCTCTAGAACTTAGATTTATCTGTTCAAGGCAGTAGACTTCAAACTAATTTTCAGGAGTTTCTTATGTTCACAGCAGAGGGTTTTATTGTACAGTTGCACCAGAGTTATAAGGAGAAATAACAATGATATTTTTTAATACTTGAATATTTCCAACAGTACAATTGTATTTCATAAATGAAACACAATCACACTGTCATCCTATCAAAGCATTAGGAAGCATATCCCATGGTTTAATGATTAAAATAAATTTATTTTTCTTAAATCGTCACACTAGGATTCCCCTTTTTTACCGTGTTTTCTAAAATGCTTCATACACTATAGAAACATAGATAATACAATATAGATGTAGAAACTCTAGGCAATAAGCTACCAATCTGGATAAGGAAAACTAAGTTTATGGTAGTAACTGCATGTGCTATACATAGTCTAAGTTTATACCACTAAATAAGGAGGCCAAAGCTGTGTCACATTAAACACTAGATGGGAACATGTGAATGCACAGAGCATGTAAGTGCACAGAGCCTGAACTCACACAATTCTTTGCAGAGGGAACTCATCTTAAGTAGTGTTTAAACAGTGCTGCTTAAAATTTCTCCAATTTCCTCATTGTTGTGGGTTCACTCCAGCCAGTAGCTCAGCACCTCCCAGCTGCTCACTCACTCTCCCCACTCTGGGGTTGGGTAGATAACTGGAAGGGTAAAAGTGAGAAAACTTGTGGGTTGAGATAAAGACAGTTGAATAGGTAAATCAGTGGAGAATAAGAATTAATTCATTACTTCCCATCGGTGGGCAAGTGTTAAGCTATTTCTAAGATAGCAGGGCTCCATCATGAATAATGGTTACTTGGGAAGACAAACACCAGAACACCGAACAACCCCACTTCATCCTTTTTCCCTGCAGATTTTATTGCTGAGCACAACATCATGTGGTCTGGAATATCCCTCTGGTCAGTTGGGGTCAGCTGTCCAGCTGTGTCCCGTCCCAAATTCTTGTGCATTCCCAGTCTACTGGCTTGGTGGGGCAGAGTGAGAAGCAGAAAAAGAGGCCTTGATGATGTGTAAGCACCGTTCAGCAATAACTAAAACATCAGTGTGTTGTATCAACACTCTTCTGGTCACAAATCCAAAACATAGCTTCATACAAGATATTATGAAGAAAATTAACTCCATCCCAGAGAAAACCAGTACACCTAGTAGTACAGTGAAACAGAGTATAAGAGTAGAAAGCACTCGCTTAATAGTTTCCATGAACTGCTCCCTGACAGTGTGCTTGTGGTAAATGTTCATACTGTTGTTACCATCTGCAGTTCCTTCTTCTCCACCAGTGTGGTGCTTGCATTTTTCTTCCACCTTTCCTTGCACTTTTCGTACTTATAGAAGCCTTTTCAGGCTTGTACTTTGTGCTTTAGGTACTCTGCATACATTTTCGATTATATGCAAAGTTTTATAACTTAACAATCATAATGTCCTTTATATTGAAACCATTCCTATGTCAAATAATATGTGAAAAAAAAAAGATACTATTTGCAATGCATTGAGAGTATGTAGTCTAGACTACTTTTTCACCACCGACATTCAAATTTACAGGTGCTGCTACTACTTCTGCCAAGCGCTATATTCGGTGCACTTCACACCATGGGAATCTATCATTTTATATTTTTTACCCTTTACATGTAAATTCCAGTTTGTCATCATACACACTTACAAGATATATCAAGACCTTTCTCTAAACCGTTCATTAACTTTTATGTTATCAACATTACTTTCTTGTATACTATAAATGCCATCATAGGTGGTGTGATCTTCTAGAATCTTAGCTATTACATATATCATTTTGTCTTGAAACTTCAGCAGATGCTGACACTGTATAGTTTGCACTAATAGGGCCACATTTTAAAATGTGAACTCTGGTAGCTGCAAGATTTACAACTCTAGATGCGAAAAATCTCCATTAGCAATTCACTAATACCCCTCTGAAAATGAATGTGTAAAGTGCTTGGTGATTATTTGCAGATAAATCAGAATAAACTGGATGTAAATATTAAACATGGAACCCAATCTCAAAAAAAAATCTTGATCACTGATAAGAAATAAACTTGAAATTTCAGAACAGTTTATCCGAATGCCTTCCCCTTGTCAAAGCATGGGGTGTTTGTGGGTTAGGGTCATAGCACAAAAGAGACATCAACTTCAAAGGACACTAACAGAGACTGGATTAACACATTAGGGAAATCAATACCACCCACCCCCATCATATGCCAGATAATACGGCAGAAGTGGGAAGAGGGAGGAGTGACTCATCTGAAGTGACAAAATTACAGACTTCTGTGGTGGGTTGACCTTGGCTTACTGCCAGGTGGCCACCAAGGTGCTCTCTCACTCCCCCTCCTCAGCAGGACAGGGGGAGAAAATTAGATGGAAAAGCTCATGGGCTGAGATAAGGACAGAGAGATTGCTCATCAATCACCATCACAGACAAAACAGACTAGACTTGCAGAAGATTACTTTAGTTTATTCCCAATTAAAAAAAAAAAAGTTAGAGTAGGATAGAGAGAAACAAAGTTAAAAACACTTTCCCCTTCACCCCACTCTTTCTTCCCAGGCTCAGATTCACTCCTTTGTTCCCAACTCTTCTATCTCTTCCCTGCTCTACTACCAGTGCAGGGGAGATGCGTAATGGAGGTTGTGGTCAGTTCATAACATTTTGTCTCTGCTGCTCCTTCCCCTCATGCTCTTTCCCTGCTCCAGTGTGGGGTCCCTCCCATGGGATATAGTCCTGCATGAACTGCCCCATCGTGAGTCCCTCCCACGGACGGTAGTTATTCTAGAACTGGCCTAGTGTGGGTCCTTTCCACAGGGTACAATCCTTCCAGAACAGGCTGCTTCAGTGTGGGTCCATGGGCTACAATCCCTACCAGGAAGCCTGTTCCATGTCAGCCCTTCTCCACGGACCACAGGTCTTGCCAGGAGTCTGCTCCTACATAGTATCTCCATAAGCTGCAGCTTCCTTCAGGGCACATCCACCTGCTCTGGTGTGTGGTCCTCCATGGGCTGCAGAGGGACAACTATGGTCTCTTCACTGGTTGCAGGGAAATCTCCACTCCGGTGCCTGGAGCACCTCCTCCCCTCCTTCTCCTCTGACTTTGGTGTCTGCAGGGCGGTTTCTCTCACATTTTTCTCACTTCTCTCTGTCACAGCTGCTGTGCAGCGTCTTTTATCCTTTCTCAAAAACGTTTTTGCCGAGGCGCTGCCAGTATTGCTGAGTGGCTCAGCTTTGGCCAGCAGCGGGTCTGTTTTGGAGCCAGCTGGAACTGGCTGTCTGACATGGGGGATGCTCCTGGGGCCTTCTTACAGAGGCCACCCCTCAATCCCCCCACTGCCAAAACCTTGCCTCATATACCAGATACATCTCTTAATTACATCACACTGTGAACTAAGGAGTTATCTCATTTCTGGTCAGGTGTGTGGTACGCAATAGAAACAAAGAGCTAACTCTCATTTTAACCTTTGATGAATGACTTCTTTTTCCAAAGCATAAGTTTACAGCTGAAAGGTACAGTTATCTATATCCTTATTCCTATGAGCAGTTTTTTCTCTTTGCATTTCATCTCTGTACTCAGTGCACTCAGTAGGTATACTCATAGAATCACAGAATCATAGAATAGTTAGGGTTGGAAGGGACCTTTACAGGTCACCTAATCCAACTCCCTTGCAGCGAGCAGGGACATCTTCCACTAGATCAGGCTGCTCAGAGCCCTGTCCAACCAGGCCTTGAATGTTTCCAGGGATGGGACATCTACCATCTCTCTGGGCAACCTGTTCCAGCGTTTTACCACCCTCTTTGTAAAAAATGTCTTCCTTGTGTCTAGTCTAAATCGACCCTCACACTTGCATGTCCGTAGATACCTGTAGAGTAAATACTGGCCAATTTGAGCCCTGATACATTTCAGAAATAAGATCACCATGAAATCGTCTTTTAAGCTCACTGCAGTGAGATCTTTGCCCATGAGAAAAAACAATAGCTGAGCACATCTTTCTACTCAACTTCTAACTCACAGTTTTCCATGCAAACTTTCCTAAAATAATTCTTAATTGCTGGAAGACCAGATAAGCTGGAATTAATTATGACATAAATACAAGCAGGAGGGGGGAGCAAGAAAGTAGCCTAGAGCTTGTTCAGCTCTTGTAAAGAGAGCTGAAAGCAATTTAACTTTGCTTCAGTACTGATGTGGAAACTTGTCTGGAATAGATGCTTCCCCAGACTCTAATTAGAAAAGAAAAAATGGAACAAATGAAGGTCATTGTTGAAAAGGTATGTTCTTATTGATAACAATGTAATTTGTAGCCACTTTCAAACTAAAGTATGCTTAAACGGCTAATTAGAACATCCAAATAAACACTTTTAGAGTAAAAAGCCTTTCCTTCCTGTAGACCCATTTCTCAGGAATGCCTTTAATGCTGACTGTTCTTCAGGGAATTCATGTTTAAACAGTTAGATAATTAACAATCTGTATAAATATCCCTGATTTTTGTTATGCTTAGATTTGATTAGCTTTAATCCTTATCTTTGCTTCATGTCTGTGTTTAATACCCTGCAGAACTCTCCTGAAATGCATTTCTACAAAACTGTATCTGGGCAAATATTGCAGTATAGTAAGTACAAATATTTCTTTGAATTTAAAAGAACTATTTTCTTCAACCATATTGTGCTTTTAAAATAAATATTTAAACAACTATGTTTTCAGTCGTATGCATTTTTTTCCTGAATAGCTTTTCATACAAATAAATACACTCTTATATAAGCATAAATACGTGCTTTTCTTGGTTTTATCACTGGTTCTCTTCCATATTATTTGGTATTATAATTTTCCCCTATTTTATTAGACATCAGGAATAATACAACAAAGTATATATTAGAAGTTAGACAGAAGAAGACACAGGCAAGAACATTAGTTCAAAACAGACTATAAATGGTAACACACTTATTCAAACTACACAGATGTTGCTTAGAAATCTTATGAACTAAACAACATATCTGTGAAAGCAGGATTGGTTTTACATGAACATGTCTAAATTTATTGGACAATTTATTTGTAGAGAGCAAATACAGTTTCTGTACTCTAGTACTTGGCATGTAGCTCTTTAAGTCAAAGGAGCTGAGATAACGGAACTAATCCTCAAAGTATTTAAATAAATTGATTGCTCTAATTTTGGCTTTTTTCCTATCCTCACTTATTTACTGCACTGATGGTTTTGCTAGGTGGGGTATTCACACAATTGATTTTTAGCCATCCAAATTCCTATTAGCATGACTAACAATGAACAGCCAGTGGTCCCCTTATGAACAGATGGTAGAAACTGATGCTGTTAGCATCAGACCACCCATTAAATGCTGGTGAGACCGTAGGGGCTAATTCTGCATCCATCCCTGTAGAATGCTACTTCTCAGTGCACTGATTTAACTACACATGAGAAAACTGAAAGCAACTGCAGGAGGAGGTGCCTTTTTTCCCCACTTTGATCATTTGAGCTTCAGATATGCTAAGAGACTGTACCATCCACTGGTAGCAGTGAAGAATTCAGTCAGACCTAACAGCTTAAGAAGGAGAGCTGTACCTATCATTCTATTAAAGGTTTAAATAAATACATCATCCACGCAGAGGAGAGAAGTTTTGTGGCTTTAAGTGGAAACAAAAAACTGTGTTGTAGAGACCACTGCTAAGGCCCATGGTTAGAAAATGAAATTATTTCTTGTTCACTTGTTCCAAATTTTTTTTTTATTTCTGCATGCCTCTGCACTTTGAGTTACATGTTTTCTCTCGACAATTATTTATATCTAAAATACAGCCTGTGTAAAATCCTGCTGCCAGGGAACTGGTCCGCAGTAAGTTAATCATGCACATTATACTGCAGTTACACTATGACCCTGTCTGCTTTTCCACCTTGTCAAAAGTGATTTAAAATTTCACCTTACACTTACCAGTAGTTGGGCTTGATTTCCTCCAGAAAGTTTTATTCATGTCTGGTCATTCCCTGAAGTGAGTAGCTCTGTATTTATTTAATGCTTCCTTGGCATATGGATTAGCTCCCAAACTGACAAGCTCTTTAGCACTCATCGTCTAGATTTTAGAATTCGTTGCCAAAAATATATCAAAACATTGACTCCTTCTTATCACAAGGAGGAAATGCTACTTCCTCAAGACCCATTTACATGGGATTTAGCTGCATATTCTTGATATATTTTGAAACAAGATGTCTTGTCAAACAGTTTATTGTCTAGCTCAATTTTGACAGCATCTATAATGAAAGATTATGGCAGACACTTTAAAAGGAGCAGACTGTATTGTATAGAGTTTTCACACAATATGTTGTGTACTGTGGCATGCGTGCCATTGAATTCTGAACAAGCTATAAGAATGTGACTGAAATAGTAAAGATTTATAAAAAATTTCTTTAGGGAAGCAAGTATGAATGGAGACAATGAAGAACATTTTACCACATTGAACAGAGACTGGGATTTGCATACAGGTTAAAATGGGAGTCAGTACTCACAAGTACAGAGGATGTACTTGATACTGTAGCCATAATGAAATCTTCTGCAGGAAGTCAGATCGGGAAATAGTAAGCATTTAAGATGTTCATTACAGAAATTAATTTCTGATGTTAGCCTACAAGTATATATTGAGGGAACTGCTTTCCACAGGCTTATTGAGGTCAAGTGGGGATGGCTTTCAGGAGACAGCTTTCTGTCAGTACTTAAGTGCTCAGAGAACTACTTCTTCCAGGATAAATCAACTGCCTTACCAAAAGTAGAACTTCTTTCTGCAAAGCTCTAAGTATTTCCAGGTGTATGTAACTATAAGGCCACCCAGGCTGTTAATGCCTGTACCAGGAAGTCTGTTGAGCCATATTGCCATTTGCTGTGGACCAGTGCACATGGGTTCCTTTGCATAGAAAAGAAGAAATGGGAGCAGGAAACACAGAAAGGAAGATTATGAGAATAGCGCATGCCCATATCCTGTCCTGTTGTGGAACTGGGACACAACTAAGAAGTCTTCAGGTCAAAGGTTATATCAGCACAGCCATGCTTCTCATTTTGCTTAGCCAAGCTTATAAATATAATTTTAATTTACCAGAAAGTAAGCATACTGCATCTTATTTTAGAAACAGGACACAAATAGTTCTGTGAAACTGAGGGAATTCTGGAGAACCATACAACTCAGAGGTGGTTCCAAATATCCTTTTCAGGCACTCATGTTACTCACAGACTGGTTTTGCTGCTGAATGTGAAAAGTCCCTACGCCTCAAAACATCCACAAGTTTCCCTGGGCACGTGAAAGAGATTTTGTTGAGAAACAGTAATGTCATTTAGGTGTTACAGGCTTTTCTGGGTAGGTATTCCTTGGATTATATTGCCTTATGTACATACTCAAGAAAGTCTCAACCTGTATAAAAGACTATGAAGAACAGAACTTCTAGACTGATATGCATGTCCTTATCCGTGTTGTGGTTTTGCCTCAATTTGCAACAAAGTACCACACAGTTACTCTCACTCCTTCCCCCTCCCCGGTGGGATGGGGAGGAGAATCAGAAGGAAAAAGGAAAAACTTGTGGGTTGTGATGAGAACAGTTCAACAGAATGGCAAAAGGAGAAGAAAACAGTAATCAATAATACTGATAAAAAGTATATACAACATGTAGTGTTCTCACTACCCGATGCTTAGCTTGCTCCTGACTAGCAAAAGCCGGTCCTTCAGCCAGCTCCACAATTAAACACTGAGCATGACATCACGTGGCATAGAATATCCCATTGGATTGGCTGTTTGGGTCCTGTGAAAATTAACTCTATCCCAGCTGAACCCAGAACAATCTGTCAATGGTTATTTTATTATTTCAGCATGTGGAATACTCCAGTTCAATATCTACATTATTCACATGATTATATGCCCCATCATTACTCCTGGACGTAACTAAGCACACAATTTAGTGCACACAACTTATTTGTTAACAATGCTGTCATCAGATAATTAATCACCAGTAAGTTTTTACTGTCTTTATGTATGCATGCTCATCTCTCATTAGTAGCCAAAATGATTTTAGTCAGTTCAACTTCAGAAGTAAGACTGTAGAAGTAAGCCTGAGTGACAGGAAAACTTCGGTTCCAACTTTTGAAGTTAGGATCCCTATATGTAAGGATTTTTAGTATATTATTAATAGTTCTGCTTTGTATCCTGTTTCTCCTCACACTTTCTACCAGCTAGACTGTAAACATCAACAACTCAGACATTATTTAGAAGTATAATTTTACAATAGCATATGAACAAGTTGATATAAAGCTGATATCATGAACAGAAGGATTTATTTTTCTTTGTGTACAGATCACAGGAGCATCCATCGAGACTTGGTAGCCCTTTTTGAAAGTTCAGCATGGTAATTACAGAATTCAAATTAAACTACTGAAATCCATTACCACACTCATAATGTCAAAAGCACCTAAATACCCTATAAAACTAAAAAATCCTGCCAAATTTTTATTTATTACCTCCCTAAATGCTCATGAAAACAATAGATGAGCTACCATATCTAACACCTTTCCTTTGTTAAGGTGCACTGCAAAAACATTTCTCTTTCAGACTGAATCTCTATGCTGTTAAAGCTCTTATTGATATTAAGTAAATGCATTGGAGGCAAGCAGCCTTAGTTTTGTAACTTAACAGAGAAATCACAAAAATGTTGAACTTGTCTTTAGAGAAGAAAGATGAAAGATTCTGCTGGAAACTACAAGCTGCTGACTGTGTGGATTTCATTTGAGTGTTCATGATGTCTAAATTTACCCCCAGAATACGGCTGGAATCAACAAACAGGTAACAGGAATGTGCTGTTCTCTAGAATTTTTGAGCTATTCTGATAAAAGCTGCTGGTCAAAAAGATGACAAAGATTTTTTCAGCATTTCAAAATTAGCAAGAAATATGGGAGGTGGTTGGTCATGTCACTAAATCTGTGGAAGTGAGATGTTGTTCTGTTAACTATTTAGTGGTCATTACAACATTAAGGAAAAGGTTTCAGTATAGCATTTACAGAAAACAGTTCTGTTATTCCCTGCTTCCACAATCCTTCACCCCCACCAAATGATCAAAGTACATATAAGGTTATTAGTGTCTTCATAAATATTTATTGGTGGAAACTTTACACCACTAAAGACAGTACCATTAACATTATTCAGTCCAGGAATGCACTATAGTTCTTTACAGCTTTATCTGATGTGCCCTACTCTGTCACGTAATAGCAGAAGTGAGATATCAGATGTTCATGCTCTACCCCCAGCGTGGATGACATTTTGACAGAAATGAAAGGCAGCAACCCATTTTAGATCAGGAGAGGAACAGTCAAAAGTGGTGCATTTGCAGAAGTACTTTAGTCTTGTAAAACACAAACCTACTAAGTCTGTCTCGCTTGTCTCCGCTCTGTTAAGGTAGTCCGCTTGTTCTACTACCTCCTTTTATATGTAGCAGTCACATCTTCCAACATTTAAACCTGCATAATGTTCACAGCCAACCTCACTTTCATGCACTCACACAGGCCTTGGAGCTAACTGAAAAACTGTGCTGTAAATAAGCACTCTGAGTCAAAACTACAAATGCAGTCTGGGATCTGCATTTTGACCTGTTATGTCTTACCACTTCTAACAGAAAGCAATTAATTGGTAATGGCACACACTAATTCGAGCTTGATTATATACTTACATACTGTGATAAGGAAACTTGCAAATTTGCATTTGAACATGTGTTTGCTAGTTCATTACTACAACAGATTCCTTTTCTTGTCTCGCAATATTCAAATAACTTTTTAGAATTGAAACAGGGATGAGCCACGTCAGGGAAACACTGATCTTGGCAGACACCAGCACTTCTGCAGAGTTGCCTTTGGGATTTTCACCAGGAAGAGTGGATTACCAGTACAAACCAGAAGAAGACTGAAGAGATTTCACAGAGTCACCTACCAATATGAAGTCTTCGAATCTTAGTGTTTTAAAGTGTTTAGAAGATCTGAGGTCTTCTCAGGTACAATACACGTAAAAATGCTGGACTGAGAGAAAACTGAGCTACAGCTGTATCTAACTACGAGTGGCAAAAGAGGACAGAAACTTTTTTGCCCTGGTTTTAGACAGCATTTTGCAGGCATACAGAACTAGTTTTAGCACATTAGCACTCAGCAGCAAGAGATGATTTCAGAGCAGAGTTGTCTTACTGTGGCATTAAATGATTGCTTCCAAAAGTTATTGACAAAAGGAGTTGCATAAAATAAAATCTTCTGAATGAATCTGAGTGAAACTTTTGCGTAGTTTGAAAAAGTTAAATTAACTTCAATTGTAACCTGAAATAATATTTTGTGTTTGGCTCAACAAAAGGTGAAACAATTAAAAAAATGGAGGTGTAATGTTTTCAGACTAGTTTGGCTGCTTAAATGATGGAAACTTTGCTAAAAGAAGATTCTTCTGTCATTTTTGTACCACTTTTACAAAAACAAAGCAGGAAAGCTTGAAGTTTCAGACAAGTATTTAATCTTTGGATGAATATGAAAATTACAACCAAGCTCTTCAGCCTTTTGAAGCTGACTCTTCAATAAGTGATTAGAACAGGACATTCCAAGAATAGAAGGGAGAACACTTTTCCCCCCCTATCTGGATATTTTCTCCAGTTTAACCTTCTGTAATTTTTAACGTTTTCCCATCCTTTCCTGTATATATTTATAGATACACTCACTTCCATCAAAACCTTCTTTTTTAATATAAATCTATTCCTTTTTTACTGATAGGTACTCTATCTGCTGCATACAGAAATTATCACCAGTTTAACAATCTGCTTCATTGTTCTGGAGAATATTTTCCCCATGAACAGATGTCTAAAGCTTGTGGTGCCTCACAGAAAATAAAAAGAAGCAGTCCATTTTTATGAGTAAAATATTATCATCTGTACTATCTTTTCATAAAACATTAGAAAACAGCCCTTTCTAAGGGGGAATTTTGTACTTTATTTTTTCAGATAGGGTTTTCCACAAATTATTTTCAAATAGTATTTGTTAAAATCAATGAATAGGGATGGAGCAGTGAGAGTTTCCATGTGTTACTAATTTTTAGATTGCCAGTCTGCAGTAATGCTTGGGTTAGGGACTACAGACAGAGCTAGGTGTCATCATAGTAAGTCAAAATCCAGATGTTCACTTTGCATCGCTTTTGCCTTTCTTCTCAGCTTGAGTATTAAAGGGGTTGTATTCAGTCTGCAATTTTCAGCAAATCATTTGCATATCAACACTGTTAACCATCAGATATACTGTGACAATTGCTGAAATCTTATTTTCAGCAAAACACATTTTGCTCCCCTCCATATGCAAATATTTCCACATATGCTTCTGCTGTCACATTTACAAAAAATATCAGTTAACGTAAAATTACCATATGTTGCTGACAGGATCAAATCCTTCCTAGTAATTTTTCACCAGATTTTCAATTTCTGATCTTGAAATCTAAGTAATGTATATCGTAAAGGAAAGACATTGTTTTACCTGCTGTGTCAGGTAGTTATGAACCTCAGAGGACATCTGTTATAATGCAGCAACAGCATACATCTATGAATTGGCTATTGCACTCACATAGGGTATATCTATATATTCCAACACAATGAACCGTATGATTCCATTGCCTACATCCTAAATGCACTGAATATTCAGTCTTTATTCCAGGTATACTCTGCTTGAACTTGCATCCTGAAACAAGAAGGAAATTTTATAGTAAAACCAGGGACTGGATCCATTTCATGAGTGCTTAATTCTCAGCAAGAAAATTAAAAAACTGCTCAATATAGGTAAAATAATCAATTTTCAGTTCATAAGAGCCATAAACAATTTAAAGGTGCTATTGAATGTCATTACCCCCAACGTTGCCATTAAAAATGTAGCTGAGCAGCTAAGAAGCTGCTATCCTGTCAGAAGATAATGATTCTTTTAAGAAGCATTAAGAAGTGACAAGTAGCACAGTAATTAATGTTAAATGTGGGTTAGCAGTCAATTGTTCACCTGAAATTTTGTCTGTATGGTTATAGTGTTTATGGCTCAGATTCAGACTTCAGCCCTCACCTGGTGGACAAGCTGATGTTCGGGGATGGGGATAGTTTACATGCAAGTCCAAGTCACTGACGGGATATTCAAAGTGTGATATCTCCTTCATCATGCAATATCATGCCTGAGACGAATGCCCAGACAGTAACAGGTTACAGAAACCACAGATAGACCTAGTTTACACAAGAAGGCACACTGCACATTCCCAGATCTGTTCTTACAGTTCAAATACGAATAATCCTTTGGGTGGAAAATATGAAATCCCACACTTTATTTTACCAGTTTTGCAACACACCCTTGAAGAACCAAGATTAGCCATGTTTCTCCACCCCTACTCCCTTCCTCCAGCCTTCCTTCCCCACTTCAAGATCTAGGTAACAATTTAAGCTTATGTCTTCTATAGGAATTTTTGTTGGTTGCTGTTCCCATGGACCACTGTATGAAAGCCTTGCCCATGTGCTGCTATTAAGCAGAAACCAATTATCAGGGCCTTTCTTCCTATTAGCAACAGCAACAGCTTCCAGCATGGCTTCTTGCTGTTCTTTCCCAAACCATTCAGAAGAAGGTGGAAAGACAGAGGGAACAGAGAAGCAGCTGTTCTTCAGTGCTGAAAGCAAAGGACAAGGGGAGGAAAGCAGAAAAAGAACTACAGTTAGAATCGCTGCTAAATAATATTATGGTTGCTGTCTAACTGAACCCTGTGTCTTCCACCCACCTGAAAACCTGGTATCACTCATCACTTAGTAAAGTAAATGGTTTATTAATCAAGTAGACAAATTTGCTTGCTATTACTTGCTTTGCTTTACTTGTTACATGTAATATTATACCAAGTTGTCCTGAAAACAGTCAACAGAATAATTTGTCATTCTATAGCCATGTAAGGAAGCTGAAAGAGAGGAAAATTTGATCAACTTGATCAGAATGGAAAAAGGTGTAGCTTTACTGAGGTCTCTGAAGACAGGCCTGCTTACAGCTAATGAGGCTGGGTTGAGCACCTCTGCTCCTGTTAATTAGAAAGAATAACGGCTGTATTTCTCAGTATAGGAATATTCAGGGATCATTTACCATTTCAAATCTCCTCTGAATTGTACTGATCTTTTCCCTACTCAAAATATTACTGTGAAAAACTTCCTTTTGAAAACAACATTGCAATACCGTGGTTTAATACACCCCCGGTAAATCAAAAATTCAGATGAGAGCATTCATCAGCTGCCTTCGCTGTACTGTTTTGTTATTAAAAACAACAACAATGGCAAACGAAACACGATCCTTGAGTAAGTAAAATAATGACTTAATGTTATCATCCCTTTGTAATTATTGGCATGTGATTGCTAAATTCTAAGGTGTCATCAACAAATCTTAAAAAGAATGTTCTTTGTACCAGAAAGGGCTTCCTAGTGCCCCTTCTGTTCTCTCAGGATGAATTTCAGAAGTAAGGCTCTCCTTTAATTAACTGTACTACTTGGGAATCTGTTCTGCATCAAAAACATTTCTGATCCCACAAAATGCAGATGATCTTCCCACAGCTTTTTTCATTCTTCTTTTATCAGGTTGTAACCCACAAGACTACAGCCTGTTCTCTATGGAGCACTTCTGACTGGAAGGGAACGAAGAGAGGGACAAGGTAGCAGCAGTCCATCATTAGTTTTACTGTAGCTTACAGATGCACACAACTGCCACCAAACCCCAGTCACCCCAGTCTTTAGCATGGCTTAAAACCACAGGAGGTCCAACAGGCTACGTTGCAATTGGCCTGCTCTGGTTTTTGTCTCAGGGAATTTTCAGTTTGTTATTGGCCATTAATGGCTGACAACAGACAGTAACCTTTAAGTTATTTATTTTTTCTAAATTGTTAGCACATCTGAAATAGATGCAATGTCACGATTAATATAACTGTAATGACATGTCTCCAGGGCATTCCAAAACAGTATATTCAAAGTTCACATTGTTTAATGAAACAATTAATGCAGTAATTTTGACTCTAATATATATTCACTTGTAAATCATCAAGACATTAACCTTAATAAAGCCAACCTGTTGTCATTTATCACGCTCATCTAAATTGCTTGATACTGCAATAACAGAATACTTCACAGTAAGGAATGTATGAATGCTCCAGTGAAATCTTATAAATACAGCAACCTTTTAATGCACTGGGAGTATTTGGTAAAGAACAAAGGCAATCTGGAAAGATACAAGAAAGAAAATAGGGCCAAAAAAGCAGGTAAATTTAAACATAACAAAATGGAAGGTGCTGATGGTAAACATACTCCCTGCATTATAACAAAAACCAGACATGTAAAGCTCAAGGTAAAAAAACAGAACATCTTAGCACACAAAAATAAGCTAAATCAAATAGCTAGGGAGCATAGACAATATGTATAAGTATCCCCTTGTGACTGAGCCAAAAAGGCATGAAGTTAGAGTATGATTCAGTAGCTGGAGTATACTACATTAGTCACATTATAAAGCGATGCAAAGCAACACTAGGGAACATTCAGCAAGATAAGGTAGTAGATCAGAGGCCCAATTTTATTTACCCGTGAGAATCAGTCCTATTACAGTAATTTGTGAGAATTTTGCCCAGAAAATTTTGCTCAGAAAGACTACCTCACTTAATTGTAAAGCAGATACCACCTTAACTCCAACCAGGTCAAACTCTCCTCTCTACTGAAAATGTTTGATCACAGTGCAGATTTTCTATCTATCTCGGTTGCTTTATTAATGATTAACTAATTCCTAATGTGTTTTGTTTGCCAATAATTATTGATCTATATATTCAAAAAGGACTAAACAGATCCCAAATGAAATAATAAAAAAAAGGAACAACACATAAGGAAGGTCATTAGGAGTTATCAAAATACATGGATGGGTGAAAGCAACTTGAATCCAGTGAACAGTCTAGGGACTGCTTAACAGCATTGTGAAGAATAATTTCAGAAATAATGAGAAAAATGTCAAAGAAAAAGTTCAAAGGGAATGAACAGATTGTTACAATGATAGCTGTCCATTACATACAAAAATGTGACAGGTGAAAATGACTGCACTCTAGTCTATTTTTTGGAGAAAGATAGCTCCAAAAGTAAAAGAAAAACACTTAATCATACGTTTCATTTTATGTCCCCTAATCATCAACTGTCAACATTACCTCGCTTCACGCTTAAAAAGCTGTACACTAAACTCTAAGACAGTCTAGAATAACAAATTCTAGAAGACACAGAATACTATTTAAAGTTACTGTCCCATATCAGCAGCTGGCATATATCACTGTAGTTCTTGCTTAAACCAACATAACCTAGGTATCTGACTCAGAATTTCCAGGGGGAAAATGATCATATATCTGTGGATATCAGCCTGGCATTGTCTTCTGGTTTATAGGAAAGGTCTATAATTGGGTCTACTCCCAATTTAGATATTTTAAACTTTCTGAGATGTTGGCTCAAGTTAAAAGTGCAACTGTTATTATCTATAACAGACACTTGGCAATCTTACTTCAACAAAAATAGCAGATTTAATATTTCATATGAAATGATGATTTGCAGTGGTTCAGGGCAGGATAACTCCTATAGTAGTCGATCTTCAGAATAGTTTGTTCCAATCTAACATGTGAGTTGCATTACAGGTAAATCGCATGGAATAACCATAAAAACGTCTTTATTTTAGACCATATATTTCATGACATTTTGTGCTCTACCAGCACTAATCTTCCATACTAGCTGTGATTTCTTTAGTTCATGTGTCTTAGTTAAAAAATGTGTGAAAAAATAGCAATGTAATGAATAATGTATGCCCATCACCCAGAGTCACTTAACCAGACTGGATTTTTTTTCCCCATGTCTCGTATCATCAGCATATTAGTATAATTTGCTTCACAAAATATACATATTGGGGGAAAAAAAAAAAAGTTAAGCCACAGTTTCATACATAGTCTCTTCTCTTCGCAGTTCCTCAGCCTGTTGTTGAAAACCTTGGTCTAGGTACTAATGTTCTGCATTGAACAGTCCAGTTCCAGAATCAGATAGAAGAGCCCTTGGAGGGCTAAAGCCATAGAATTTTTGCTTTCATGACCCAGCCATACCACCAACTATGCAGTTCTGCTTTGGCAATATAAATTAGCATTACACCAACTACAAAAAAATTGTTTCAGAAAAAGAGAACACTTCCCAGTGTCTTTCAGTGCATTCACTGAATTTCAATGGGAGACTCGCAGAGCTTTCTCCAGCCCAGCATTGGCTTGGTAACAATATTATAATTATGTTTGTGCATTTGGCAAAGTTATGTCATTCTTGCAAGTCATTTTCTACACTTTCAAGTGCTCATAAAATGAGATTAGAGGCATATTGCACACCTACGCTCTTCAATGGAGTAGGTTGCAAAACAACCTTCATGTCGATTTGGCGCACTGCAGTACCGTGCAGGCAGTCCACCTCCGTCTGGAAAACATCAGGGCTATCTTCAAGCAGAACTGCCTGCTCTGCTAACATGAACACTTTGTTTCTGGCTCTGTAGCCAGCTGAGTGAGGATCTCAGCATTGTGTGGTATCAGCATGGGTGGATCCAGCCATGTCTGAAACTCCTGGAAGCAGAACCTATGGCTGTTGATTAGGGCACTGCTCCTGCTCAGGGCAGAATGAGTTCAGCCTGTGAGTCAGCGACATGCTGGCATGGCAAGAACACGTCAAAACACTGAGAACCCTGGAGCTGAAACCTGATGATGTTCTGCTAGTCTTCCTGGACCGGATGAACACAGCTGGAAATCTCCATTTTCCTGAAGAAGTGTAAGATCTAACAACCAGTTTATAATTTGACAGGTGAAGTATTTCAACAAATTTGTTTCCAAACCTGGTCAAAACTTAGAAGACCAGAAGTATAACACAAAACCAGGTGTTATATACTTGAATAGAAAGCCTCTGTCTGGAAATTAATGTTTCAGATACACGTTTCTGTTCTTTGCCTGTTAAATACATGCAATGAAGCCACTAATAAGTATGTGATCAAAAGAAAAATAAGAGGCAAGTAAATGCAAAACAACTATAAAATTCAATGTATAAAGGTGTTAAAATGGCAAGACAAAATCAAAAGGTAAAGAACAAATATTCAAGGTTTATAAAACATAATAAATGCACATCATAAAACATCCATTCCACTACATTTTCTACTATTTCTGCTGTTTATGATGGCAATAAATATTAGTTGTATTCCAGTTATTAATGTACCTCAGAGATAAAATGTCACAACAGGATGGGTGATATTTAGCTGTGCATTTATTTATTTATTTATTTACATAGCAATGACTTCGGTCTTTCTTCATGTTCTCACCCTGGAAATTTTGCTCTGGCATTTATCATGTACCTTACATAATTTCCTTTCATTTTGCTCATATTTATACATGTTTGGTCTTTTTAGGAGTGCATGATACTTCTACTAACGTGTGCACACCATAGAAATCTATTGTTATTTACGTTTTTCTTATACCGTGCAACTGTCATTAGTAAACAACTAATTCCAAATTTGTTTCTAGCAGTTCATTAAAATTCCCATATACTAGCCCTCAAATCTAATTTTCAAAAAGAGGTCTAATATTAAAGATGACTGAGTACACTTCTGACAAACCATTGGATAAAAACATTGCTCATGGTTGTTTCCTCAAGGACGTTAGAATAAAAATAAAAAGAAATCCACTTAAGTCAGTGGAGTTAAAATGGTATACAGCTGTGTAAATGGAAATATAATTTCTATATTAAGTTGTAGAAAAGTGTATAAAATCATGTAAAAATGTGGGGAGTGTTTCAAAGGCAACCCAGAGCAATGACATACTCAGAACCTGCTGAAATTCCACTGCAGGAAAAGCCCACTTGTGCTTCAGAAAAATAGCACTGTTGTGAATGTCACAGAGAATCCACATCTGCTCTTTTTGCATGCTCATGAATGTGTTACTTCACAAGCGTTTCTACCAGTCTCCTATTTCCCTTGAGACTTTCTCTCCCAAAGTGGCTCTTTCCTCCTATATTCAGCTGTCTCCTTCTAAATATATCCTTATCATCTTGTATTTGCCACCCAGCTGCTCAAATTTGGTGAGGCCGCACCTCAATTATGTTCAATTTTGGGCCCCTCACTACAAGACAGACATTGAGGTGCTGGAGCGTGTCCAGAGAAGGGCAACAAATCTGGTGAAGGGTCTAGAGCACAAGTCTAATGAGGAGTAGCTGAGGGAACTGGGGCTGTTTAGTCTGGAGAAGCAGAGGCTGAAGGGTGACCTTATTGCTCTCTACATCTACTTGAAAGGAGGTTGTAGCGAGGTGGGTGTCAGTCTCTTCTCCCAAGTAATAAAGGATAGAATGAGAGAGCCTCAAGTTGCGTCAGGGGAGGTTTAGATTGTTTTTTAGGAAAAAATTCTTTACGGAAAGAATGGTCAAGCATTGGAACAGGCTGCTCAGGAAAGTGGTTGGGTCACCATCCCTGGAGGTATTTAAAAGACTTGTAGATGTGGGGCACTTAGGGACATGGATTGGTGGGGGACTTGGCAGTGTTAGGTTTGCAGTTGGACTTGACGATCTTAAGGGTCTTTTCCAACCTAAGTGATTCTATGATTCTGTGATTCTATCTACCTGAGAGACAATCTGAGCTTACTGCAAGATTTCAGTGAAAATACCAGAAATCTAGACTAACAGGAATGATGACAGACTAGAAAACCCTATTTGTCTTAAGTTCAGAGTTTTTGTTGTTTGCTGGAAGAATTATTTCATGGATCATTTATTTTAATATTAGCCTTTTTACAAGGTTTTATTTCCTAGACATTCATGCTTGCTTCAGAGATAGGCTGTATTCAGGATGATAGCTCTGAAAGAAGTGCAGGATGGAATATTAGTTTCTGTCCATGGTCTTCTGCCTTTTATAAGAAAGAATAAATCACGTGAGAGAAAAAAATGAAAAGAGAGGTGACTTTATGTGAACCTCAGTATTAAAGCAAACTGTTTTGCGATGGATGTTTGAACACAGCTAAGAACCAGTTTTTCACATTAAATGAAACTTTCTTTTCCTAGAGTTTACCACAGTGATTTAATAATATGATACTTTGATAAGTAGAAATGGTCTGAAGCACACAGAAACAATATGAGTAGTGACAGCATTCTTTTCAGTACATAAACACACTTTGGATAGTAATTAATTTTCTGGGGTAAAAAAGCATTATCTGCAAAATATGTAAATTGTTCTTTGCTATGTAAATTAAAAATTATCTGCTTACAGAAAAGCTTGAAATTGTAATGGAATAATCCTTCATATAGAATTTTACAACTTGAAAAAGGATTAATCTTTATCATTTAATTTCAAAGAAATGAAGTAAATTCTCCTCAGGACATAGGAAATGAATTTCAGAGATTCGCAATGAATTTTCAGGATAGTTTGGTTGTTTCTAGATTTTTTACCTGAAGAAATTATGACTATCCAGAAAGTTGAGTGATCCAACTATGCCACTTCAAATATCCTTCATAAGTATTGTAAATCAAAGCACAGCTTATATGCAAAATAGGGCAAAACCACACACAGGCCCTAAACAGAGTAAAAGTGACAGCATCTTCACTTGTGTCAGACTGATGCAGTAGTTTAAGATATTGAAAATCAGCCAATTAAAGAGAGCTAGATTTTCTCAAAATGTTTATCCCAGAATTTAATAATTTTCCTGTTCAAATGAGATGAGAGAATTTTGAAAGCAATAGAACCCCAAAATTTGTAATACTGTGACAAATTACCAGGCACCACACTCAAGTAGTTATCCCGGTACCCATCATTACAGACTGCAATGGGCAGTCATCAACTAGAAAAATAAACTTCAAGGAGAGTTCAAAATAGCCTTAGAGAACCTTTAAGAAAGCTACCAGTTGGTATTTTATACCAATTTGCAGAAATTACTAAAATGTCAATGATTAGTCCAGTCACTCAGATTTTGGAGCATCAGTGACTACTCCTATTTGCCCATCCAGATTTACGAATGCAGTATGAATGCCTAAAGTGAGCACAGATATGGATATGTGTGCTCAAACCAACCCACATCTTTCAAAAGATTAGCAGCTTTATTCCACATTAAAAGAAATCTTTGGTAGTATTCTAAGGTAGTTTGAATTTGAGTGTAACAATGAAATCAGTTTAATATTTAAATCATAAAGTGACAGTTGTGTAGTCATCACTTAAGAGGACTAGCTTCATTTTTCAATTGTAAATGACATAATCTAAAATCTTAGATACTATAATATTGACTTCGTATCATTTGCATACCTGACATAGAATGAAAACGGACAAATGTTTCAAGATTTGTATTGATAAGTCCATGAGCAATGCTAGCTCTAACATGATCCTGAGGCTGTAAGAAAATGCGAAAAATTGTAGGGTATTTGCCCTTGAAAAGTAATCCAAACACAATTTCTGCCTATATACTCTCTAGCAAAAGTCAGTGTTTCTTTGTGATTTTATTCTCTGTCTTCCTCCACCACTAGAAGCGTATTTCTACAGTAGTTTCAGTAGCAACAGTTTCATGGATTTGGTTTTAGTGCTGTAACAAGCTGATCTCGGTACCAGAGTACTGGTTATGACATGACAAATCCTTTTGCACTTATTTGAATAGATGTATCAACAAGGTTAACGAGGGGCCAGAAAGATGTGGTTTCTTCACTATTAAGATAAAAATGCTTTTGTCTCCAAAACCAAAGAAACAGAAAAACAGAATTCAACTAAGTATACATTCTGAAAATGTAACAACTCTGATCCTGAAAAATGTCCTGAGTAGAGACAGGGAGCACAGCATGCAGTGTGTGCAGATTGAATGACAAATTTAGAGATATTGGAAGTGAAAGAACAGGTTAAGAGAATGAATAATGGTAAAAAGGATTTTTGAGGTTGTTTTCCTCCAGGAAATATTCAGAAAATTATTTACATTGGGTACAACTCAAGGGGAAAAGTCTACTCTTTAGGACTATATATGAGTCTCAAGAAAAAAAGGACTTTCTGGTAATACACCTCAGACTTAATATACACTGACATAAAGCAAAAATGAAAGGTTTATTGATACCTTAGATTTCCCCACTGTTTGGCTGTATTTCATTGTATAGTAGATTTCCTGCCGTTCGATACACAGTAATTGTGAGACCCATGCAGAGACCAAATGAGTATCTATCTTAACCTTCCAGTGCCAGAACTCGGAGAGAATCACAGAATCACAGAATCACAGAAAGGTAGGGATTGGAAGGGACCTCTGTGGGTCGTCTAGTCCAACCCCCCTGCCAGAGCAGGGTCACCTAGAGCAGGCTGCACAGCAAGTTGTCCAGGCAGGTATTGAATATCTCCAGAGAAGGAGAATCCACAACCTCCCTGGGCAGCCAGTTTCAGGGCTCCATCACCCTCAGAGGGAAGAAGTTCTTCCTCATGTTCAGCTGGAACTTCCTCTGCTTCAGTTTGTGCCTGTTGCTCCTTGTCCTATCGCTGGGCACCACTGAAAAGAGTCTGTAGAGAAGGTTGCGTCTTCTAAGACAACATGTCATTTTGTGCATTATATGCTCATGTATGTTTCAATTTTAATTTTCTTCTCAGGACTTTTCCAAACATGAGTAACTAGATATAGAAAAATAGCAATCAAGCATTAAGACCCATAGAGAAAAACTTGAATCTTATTGGAAAGAAGCTAAATGCTCTAAACAACCATCCAGTTCAAATGTGGTGCCATACCTAAACCATGAAAAGATTTTAACAATGTCTTTGATTTATTAATAATTTGTAGCACTCTTCATTTGAATTGTGAATAAGAATATTTTTCCTATAATACTAAATTAACATTTCAACACATATTACAGATGTCTTCACAGAAAACTTGCAATTGCAACCACATGAAAGCAAATCCTGTAATCTATGCTGAATTTCTAGGATTAGCATGCATGTAATTATATTACTTGTCTTTTTTATGTAGGATACGTAAGACATCATTGATCTTGAAAATTCATTAACAATTCATTAGTTATTCCAAGATATTTCTCCCATGTTTGTCTGATGGAGGAAAATTTCAGGGACTTGCATGCTATCATTAGTTTAAAATATCATACTATACCTCCACTGGGCTTTATTTATTTTTGTGCTAAAAGACATCACTGATGACATGAATTAAATTATTTTACCCTTTCCCATTTTAGTCAGATGCAGTGGAATAAATCCAATGCCTTAAAATAGTGAAATACAATATCTATTGAAAGTAGAATGAAGGTTGTTGCAAGGAAATGGTGTCTTCAAGCAATTGTCTGGGAGACAGATTTTTCTTTTAATTATACAGGTAATTAATTGCACCAGTAGCCACAAGAATTGTACATTCTCTGCAGAATGTGAAGCAACAGCTCAGCAGAGAAGTTACTCTGTAAGACAAGTTGAATTCCTCAGGAGAACTTGGCTGAGACATGATTATATACAGCGCTCCCAGGCTGGCTGGTTGTTCATGTTCTATTTAGTTCAGTCCCCAGTGACTTAGAATATTGTCACTGTTGCCTGACATTACAAGTTCCACTATACTGACCAATGATTTATTAAAAGAACTTTTAAGTATGGCTCTTGTTATTAATTTTTTTTCTTTAAAAAAACCAGGTGATTTTACTTGTCAGGCAGGACCCCTCCAGATCTGTACACCCAGATTTTCAACCAGCTCTTTATCATCCCTTTTTATTCACAGAAGTTTCATACATTTTTGTATTGTAAATGTTCTGTGATTGTCTTGTTTACTGCGCTGTTGTTAGATGTAGTGGCAGTACAATGGTGGCAGTATTTTGGTCCGTTTTACTTGAGGCTATATAAACAATGTACATATATGTATATTGGTATATAACATATATGTATGTTACAGGTGTGAGAGTTAAATCTCAAGGCCTAGACGTACAGAGAGTGGGATGTTATCTTTCCTCTTTTTTGCTAAAGTTCTAAAACCAACCTGATTTAATCCCACCTTCTTTTAGGTACTTAACGGAGACAATTAAGCTAGAAGCCTAGTTACTGAAAGGCTCCCTTATGGAGACTTACAGATATCTTGACAGAATGATTCATATCTTACACAAGCTGACTCATTTTTTGGTAATTAACATCTTTTTTGCACTAATGATAGAGGCAGCCTAAGATGAACAGACTCCCAATTTAGGAAGCCCAGCTAAGAACACTGTCTAAGGAAGTCTCTGTCAAAATTGCCTCATGCTTGTGTCACAAAAGTGAGTGCAGTTTTTACTTCAGGAAAAACTTTAACACAATTTAAACAAAAACATGAACATGGTATTTCCAGTTCGGGGAACATTTTTTAACTTGAAAATTCCTGACTCTTTTAGTAATTGAAAAGCTTTCTTTTCTTCTTTTTTTTTTTTGAAAATTTGGATGAGAAATATCACGGTGCTTTAGTTGTGGAAATTCTGTCTTTGCCTCCAGCATTCAGCCAGTCAATCAAAAGTCTCTGAGCTGCCAAAGTGATGAAGCAAAAGAAGAAGAAAGAACTAAAAAAGGGGACAGTATCAGGGGACTGAGTGCTTTCTCATTTTGAACTGTAGAGCTGAGAGTAAGGTTTAAACACCTGAAAAGCAGGAAAAGAGGGACAGATCCTTGATGATATCTTTATATGTACAGGAGAAGACTAAGGATAATATCACAGGAAAGGGAACTTTTCTGAAGTTGTTCTACAGTACATTTGGTTGACTAGCTCTGGTTAATGGCAGTGCTGTAACTCCAACTCTAGTATCGTAGCCTTTCTTGTTTAACCTCCCAGAGAAAAGACAGTTGCTCACTAGAAATGTCAGGAAGATTCAAGGCCATTTTTAAGTTTTGAAATTGTGTTGTGACCTTTGGACGCAAGACCCTATATATAAGCAAAGCAACAAATGTTATTATGGACAGGAGCCAAGGGGCAGAGATATGCTGTCCAAGTTTTTCCACCCATGCAGTCCTAACCTGAACTCCATTTGTCACTGATTTGTGAGAGGACATAGTACGACGCTGGTTCATATTGCTCTGAGAGATGGATCAGTTTAAAAAATTCAGGGAAGGACCTCCAGTTATTTGAATTTATATTCAAAAACACATTTTAAACTCATTTTTGGAGCATTGTAAGAAGTTTCAAAACACTTTTTGTTTACATTTATCCAGAACAATCTGTAGGACTGGATAAGTTTTCACACAAAACTACAACCTTTAACACCAAACTGGCAAAGCACTCACTGTGAAGCACATTGCAAAGAGGTATTATCATAACTGAATAGTTTTTCACAAGCAGTTTTTGTAGAAAGTTCCTGAAAAAAATCAAAAACAAATAAAGAAAAACACTTGCAGAAGCAGCAGTTGAAAATACATGCTTTATTTGTAACTCTGTTGCTCTAAAGAATATGGGAAAAATCGAAACCAAATGAAACACAGCAAATCAAGATTCAACTTACTTTTTTATTAAATTTATTAAAAGCAAACACTCTTCATGTGTGCAGCAGAGTTTATCTTTCAAATACATGTATAAGACTATATTGGCTTTCTACTGAGTGGCTGGGGTTTTATAAAATAGCTGTACTATTTTATAATTTCTCTTACAGATCCTGCTCACAAACGCGTCATGTAAGAAATCAGTTCGCTTCTGTAAACTTATTGCCTTAATCTCACATTTTATGTTCCCCCTTTTATTCATATATAGATGACATGGGCTATGCAAAGCATACTTTTGCCGTCATGTCTTTAACCTAATAGTCTAGAAACAGACTTGAACAGAATTAAAACCTTTTAATTTGGAACTTTCTGAGACACTAAACTTCTCTCATCTTCTTGTGCTTACATTGGTCCACATCACCAGTATGTGCTATAAACTGGTGAGAGTTAATTCTAGCGACACAAGCCAATTATATTGTCAAATTTAGCAGGCATCTGTGATTATGTAAGAATTTAACATCTTATTTACTATTTTTCTCGCCTTTCCAAATTTAGGCCTTATGGTAAGGGAGAAGGATAGTACCATAAAGGCCAAGAAACCCTCCATAAATAGCATTTATTTTTTTCTTTATTGGAATCTTCCTCCTGTTTGTTTTTTTTTTGTTCTGTTATCAAAAATGTTATATCCATATAAAAATAATTAAAGAATAATATTGTTTTCATTTACTTTAATAAGAACAGTTGCAGGATCGCAGTCTATGCAAGGAAAATTATGATTTAATATGCACCCAAGCATTCAGAACTCCCAATTGCTTATAAGGACAGAGAAGGCAAGAATAGTTACTAAATATTCACTATATTCACTAAACATATCAGGACATGCTATTTAGAGTAGTCAGTAGGCTTTTAATGATTGTATGACTTGCTTCCCCTAGGTACATATAGACTAAAACATTGACTGAGAATTATAGCTTGGGGATCAGAATGCAAGTTTAAAGAAACATTGTTGCATTTTATATGAGTGACTTTAAAAAAAGAAAGATATTAATTTTGCATGCAAATTGGGATTTCAGGTTTTACTATTCCCTCTAGGACACATGACATAGATCAAAAAACAAATATTTGTACATCAGGATAATGTTAGCCAAGTTGGAAACTATATATAGCCATATAAAATGAATATCCACACAGAAAAAACATTTGTGTGAGAACAAGCTAAAATTTACAAAACATCAAGCTCATGACTTGATGCTCCATAACTTTAGCCTCCAGTGAAGAAGTTAGGTGCTCAGAGAGCAGTAATAGGTCTCAAGCTGGGCAGGTTTTTAAAGAAGAACTGTTAGAGCTGCTCCATAATGCAGCAGACCACTGCAGTGGTCTAAGGTTGTGATCAAAGAGCAAAGTAATGACTCTCAATGAGAAAATTCATACCTCTTGTGAAAGTCTATCTCCTGCCTGCTACAGCTGCAAAGTCAGGAGTTTTCTTCCAGCTTTCTTCCAGCTGACTTTCTAATTGTCAGCTTTCAGAAACTTTCTGAGTCAATCAAACTCTTTTCAGTCCTCTCAGATCACTAGATCATTTCTTTCCTTGACTATTGAGAGCAGTTTGCAAGCCAGATCTCTTCTCCTGACCTGATACTCTCCCAGCCAAGCAAATTCAGTCCTTCCCAAAAAGGGCACGATTAACCGATGAAGCATAAGTCAGGATAAAACTATCCTTCTCTTCAGCTGTCCACAATCTTTCTTAAAGAACATACTAGACAGTAAACTGCAAGTAAGTAAATATAAAACATATCTCCTCCTTCATCAGTTTTCCCTACTCTCCATCTACAGAAAATCGCAAAAGATTAGTTTTGCCAGATGACTTGCAACACTCATGCTAGACACCTGCCCTGAACTTTCGCCTGGAGGAATCCATCCTTTTTTTGTTGACTCTGGAGAGCATCTAGATAAAACTTCCCTCCCTGGTAAATATTAGATTTGTAAATACACAGCTGTACACCTACCAAACTCTGTCTGCCCATGGACCTAACCTCTTATAGAGCCGCTGTTGAAGTCTTTCTCCAGTAACGCTATACAGTGAGAACCATCCATACCTTCAATAGATGGATGGGTCTGTGTTTTGATACCTGGCAGCTGATAAACTAACTGCTTGCCTGTATCTAGAAACCAGAAGTTCCTTTTGCCAGGTTTTTATAGTTCTTTTACTAATGGGTGCACTGACAGCATGTATGAATGAAGTAGTTTCTTCTGTAATACAAGTTTTCCTTCTGCTTTTCAGGATTTATTATAATACAAATCTCCAATCTGCATATTTGCAGATTTTGTCTTTTATGTATTTTGTTCGTACACTTAACATTTTTTATTTGTTATTTTCAGCTTTGATGTAGTCTAAATATTGAATAAATCTGTTTTTTCTTCTCTAATTTGGATGTTATTTTGAATCAAAATATAGCCTGCAATGAACGTTCATTCTTTGAATCACAAAAGAAAGTGTCCATTGTCCTGCAGGTTTTTTTCTACAGAAAGGCTTTTATTTTTTTTCCTTCTTTCTTTTTCAGCTGAGATGAATCCTTGACAAATTAATACTTGTATTACAGGCAATCTCAGGAAAACAAACATAACAAACAGTTATGATTAGACTTTTGGGATCAAGAGCTGATAAATGAAATTACTGCAGTTTATTTTTAATACTTATGAAGAAGCAATCTCTTTGTTAGAGTGCTCACAATGTAGCAAAAATTAACAAAAAGTAAAAGTGGTTTAGAACATAAATTACTACCCGTAATTACAGTGGGATGTTGCATTCACATGAAAGGCCTAGGAGACTGCAGAGCAGCACATAGGGCCTTTTGTTCCTTAGCTAAAAGCTGATGATGAACTTGCTATTTATTTAAGCAATGTGTAATCCCACTGTAGGTGTTTGC
This sequence comes from Opisthocomus hoazin, assembly GCF_030867145.1. Lineage (NCBI taxonomy): Eukaryota > Metazoa > Chordata > Aves > Opisthocomiformes > Opisthocomidae > Opisthocomus > Opisthocomus hoazin. Next base: position 47,399,764 of record NC_134421.1, on the reverse strand, counting down.
AAACAGTCCTTGAAAATATGCTAGCTCAAGGTCTAGAATATAGTGCTCAGATTTACTAGTTTTTTGCAAGAAGGGTCCTATCTTCCTGCTTTACACAGATATTTAATGACAAAATTTATTACTTTTTATTCACAAATATGGCTTCCATTTTTTTAAGCAGTATTCACATAGCATTATAGACTTCCTTGGACAGCAGCAATCAATAAGATATTTTAAAACCCCCAAACATCAAAGCAACAGATTTCACATTCAACTCATTACAAATGAGCAAACTACAATATCATCTTGTTAGTATGTGTCTGGATTTCCTTGTGTACATATGCATATTTAACAGCACATGTATACCATTATGATTTTAAGACATATATGTGAAATATGTATGTAATTATGCCATGTATAGTCTAAAATGTATGTCTTCTGCTGTCTTCAGTGGGGTGACAGGAGAAGGAAGGATGAATGCTCTGGTGGGGGAAAGAAACCTGGTAAAGATGGGCAGGGAGGAGGAGCGAGTCAAAAGCAAAAATTTTTCTTCCTTGTGAATGAGCAGTGCTCACAAAATTTAAGACTGGAAAAAGTAGTGCTGAGACAACAGACAACCAGACATTTTCTCAAAGCAGGTATTTTGTTTCCCCAATCCAGTAAATTAAGTCCTTCATATCTACTTCACAGAGGAAAGTACCTCACAGCCCACAAGACATGGGTGTAAGCACAGAGCAGCTGCCCCAGGAATCCTGCCAGCCATGCCCAGTATAAAAAAAGGATTTTAACAAGCCATTCTGCTTCCTTTCAGGCCTGCTGTACGCCCTTCACTATGCGCTCACTTAGTTAACTCTATCTGTGCCAAAGATTTTTTTTTGATATATATATCATACCTGTAGAATATATGTGTGTGGAGCTACAGTGCTTAGCTGGTGAAATACGAAGTAATGAGGGTCTAATGTTAGACCTCCGTTAATAGATCCTTCCTAAAAGAAGTTTAGGCCTCTGCATAACTTAATAAATAATAATACTGAAAAAAACCCCAACCCATCAACCCTCACAGAAAATTTGATAATATTTTTTAGAAATATTGCATAAAGTATTTAAATTAAAATTAAATTGTAGTATGAAAGACTGATGATTCCAAGTCCAAGTCTCAATGTACTTTGAATATTTGATCTGCTATCATTGCATCTATAATGTAGAAAACTATGAGACAGCATGATCAACAACTTTAATTAGCTATAAGCAAAAAGGCCATAAAAATATAAATAACATGTTGTAATTAACCAGTAAGTAGTACTAGTCTTAAAAAAGTGCAACATGTTTCTCTAAGTGGTTATATGAGGGAAGGTACAGACTTTTCTTTTTTCATGTACTCATGTAATGTTCATGATTCATTTGTTAAGGTTATAGGTGAGCAGCTTGTTATGCTGTTAAAAACAAAGAACGAAAAAAAAGTTGGAATAAACATGCAATGGAAAGAAGTTATGATGTTGGGTTTAAAATTCAGACTCTGAAAACCATTTTTAATTTTTTTCTCTGATACACATTTTTCACATGATATCGTTGACAAATCTCACAAAAAATGTTATCCTTGTTGCAAATCAACCAGTCTGGTGGCATTATGCTAGCTGTGATTTTAGACTCTTCCTGTACATGTCTGTAAAATATGGTTTAGTAACAGAAGTGCAGATAGCATAATAAGGAAGAGATTGATTATTTAACTGAAGATTTGCTATGGTTTGCTATAGTTTGTAGTAGTAGTGATTCTGCACTGTCATTTCGGATTACTTCCCAAGCACTCAGTGGTCACTATAAATATTTCTTACGCTCCATTTGGGGTACTCAGTGTTCCAGATTATGTCCCCCTGTAACACTAAGTTATATGTCACTGGAAATTGCATTGACTGTTACTCAGAAAAAAAACCCCAAACCTCAAACCCAAGCAACACCAAAAAAACCCCCTTTCATTGGAATAGAGTATTTCAGCGGAATACAGGTCTTCTTTCCCTGTTACTGTCTCTTCTAGGAAAGCTTGGAAAAACATTACAGATGCAGAGAGAAACTGGAGTGAGCTCTTGCTGACATCACAAAGCTGCCTAGTCTATGAAGTCACGCGGGCTTACAGACAGTCAAGTGCAGTGGGAATGACAGGGAAGAATAGCAAATACTTAATAATAAAGTGCTTCTATATTCAAATGCCTGAAAAAGGAAAATGATAGAAAAAAGGTGAACTGAGAGATGAGGCTGTATTTTGAGTTCAGTAATTCTAATATAAGTGAGAGTAATTTCTTCTGTTCTTTCCTTCTCTGCCCTTTATACAGTTTGCAAATTTCTATGGATTATATGTTTGGTATGGACAAGGCTGGCAGGAACAATCCTCAGATTAATGAAATTAATTTGCAGGTTCCTGGATTTTTTCCAAATTAGTAAAGGAGGCGACCTAGTGCTGTTTTTATAACATTTATTAACTATTACGGCTACCTAAAAGTAGCTTTTAACACTTCATCTTATTTAGACTCTTCTAGGAAACCAAATTCACCACAATTTGAGTGTTTTTTGGTACCACTTCTGTCCTTGTGGCACAGACAGGTAGAATACTCTGAGAAAAACAGGTGCCATTGTTCATCTTCCATGGAGACCTAAGCAATATCTTTTATCATAACACCTATTATTATGTTTCGTTTAGCTGTTTACCATTACACAGTAGAAGCTCTGAGTATCATCAAAGCTCAACAACCTTCATTAGATCGTAACAGCACAAGGAAGTAGGTTGCATTCTCCAGTTATTTTAAGAGTTGCTTGACTTGCTGAAAGTACCTCATTTGTACATCCAGCATGGGATTCATCTGATCTGATGTAGACATCTGCAATACAGATGTGTATGCCTGAGCCAGCAGTGTATATTCCCTTTATAGCCAACGGAGAGCAACAAGTATTTCTAGAATGCAGCTCACCACATTTTAGTGCAGATTCCCAAATTAGGTCAGATGAATCACACTTTAAATATTGCTGTACCTCTTCGTTGTCTGTTAAGCATGTTGAGTGATTGGTTCAGATATAGATAAATGATAAGCATTCTTCTCTGTCAAAACTTGCCAAACCTTATTTGCCTCATTTGTTTCAAGAAAAAAATCCTATGGATCTTATTTTTGTAACTTCAATATTATTTTTTAATAACTTTTATCTTAGCTTTACTTTCCACAGTAGTTATAGTTCATCACATTTAATTTGTTGACAGACTAAGACCAGTCGTTGTATTAGCTCCAGAGTTGATACAGAGGAAGAAAGAGTTTCCATAAGCAATTTCATAGCCTAATTAAAGACATGAATAGGTAAAAATTAGAGTAAAAATTTAGAAATGTTCTTTGACTGGCCCCCTCCTGAGACTACTTCTTTCTGTGGGATAGCAGCTTCCAGCTATCCTTTCAGAGACTGGAATAAAGTTTGCTCTTTGAAGAGAGAGAAAGAAATTACATCATGATGATACCATCTTTTTAAAAAGAGTCTAGCAGTTAGGTACGTAACTGGTTAGAGTGGTTGAGTTCTTTGAAAACCCTCAGATTAAAACCAAAATTAAATCCAGGCGCTCAAAGTATTAGGTTATTCTGTAGCAGATGGGTATCACTTCTTCCTAGAAAAGAAGAGAACAGCAACAAATAGGTTGAGCTGTTTAGTGTACATTAGCCTATTCTTACTCCTGGCACATGTGACTGAGGACCCAAAAAGGAAAGGATCTCTCCTGTGATGTGCGGAAAGCAGACTCCACAATCTGTAAGATTGTTAAGTAGGTATGTTTGTTCGGCGCCGGGCAGCACGGGGGGTAGTCCCACCAAAGTCATGCGCGCCGAGCAGCAACGTGTCTCTTCAATTTATACAATCAAATATTACATATACATTAGATTTCCCAATACACCTATACATATGCATCTATCCTCATTGCATATCAAAATCAGTTCCAAGAAATAATTTCCATATTATAATTAGTTCCAAGAAATAATTTCCATAGACTCCTCCCAGTTGCACTTGTGCAGTGCCTCCTAGTGGTGGTCGTTGGGGGTCCCAAGGTGAAGGCCTATCCTCTTCATCACGGTGTCCGCTGATTGACCTTTGTTTCTGTGCAAACTCAGTTCTCTCTTGGCTCCCATCCATACAGCAGGGTCGGTCTTGACCAGTTCTAGGCGACTCCCAGCCCCTATCAGGAACTAACCCCTTTGTATGGAGATGCAAGACTCTCTGCTTCAGTTAATTTAGACAATAGATAAGCACTATCAGTTTTTTAAATGCACAGCAACTATTAGGTAATGCCACTTCTATTAAAATCCCTTTTAACCCCTTCCTTCACCTGGACCTAATACAAGGAAGAACTGGTTGAAATGTGAAAGTCAGAGACAGCCTTAGTTGCAGAGACATTGTTCAAGATCCTAAAAGGAGGGACTAGGGCAAAAAGTAGGACTTCAGTCCTTTCGGACTTCTCCTTTCAGGAGAGCAGACTTTGGCCTCTTTAGGTACCTGCTTGGAAGAATCCCATGAGATAAAGCCTGGGAGAGAAAAGGAGTGCACGAGAGCTGGATGATATTGAAAAATCCATTTGTCCAAGCTCAGGAGTCGTGCTGACAAGCAGGAAATCAAGCAAAGGCAGCATGTGGACTGCATGGATGAGCAAGGATCTCTTAACTGAACTTAGACATAAAAAAGGAATTATATCTGAGGCGGACACAGGGAAGGTGACCCAGAAGGAGTACATAATAGCTGACCAATCTTGCAGGGACAGGGTTAGGAAAGCCAAGGATACTTGGAGCTGAATCTGGCAAGGGATGTGAAAGCCAACGAGAAAGGGTTCTACAAATACATAAACAGCAAAAGGAAGAATGGGGAAAACATGAACCCCATGCTGAATGGTGCAGGGGATTTGGTGACAAATGATGTGGAAAATGCCAAGGTATTCAATGCCTTTTTTGTCGGTCTTTACTGGTAAGACCTGCATTCAGGAATTCTACGCATCTGAGATCAGAGAGAAAGTCTGGAGTGGGAAAGACTTATCATTAGTGGAAGAGGAGAAAATTAGGGACTACTTAAACAAAAAGGACATACCTTGGAGGCTGTGGAGTATCCATTCATAGAGATATTCAAAACTTGACTGGACACGATACTGGTCAACCTGCTCCAGATGAGCCCTCTTGAGCAGGTGGTTGGACTAGGTGATCTCAACAGGTGCTTTCCAACCTGAACAATTCTGTGATTCCATGATTCTGGCTATAAGCAGCAGCTTTTAGGGGTGGAGGGTAGAGCAAGTTTGTGTTTGAACTAAAGCTGAACTGCACTGATGCAAAGCATTCAGAGCATAGACATACCCACATCTTCTGGGCAGAAAAGTCAACCTCAGTTTTCTGGACCTGACCTGTGTAGGTTTCTGACACAGTCAGTGGAATGACAATTTCCTTCAGAGATAATCCAGGGTTGAAAAGAAGCTGTAAGAGTTCTGACTCCCTTCTGGAAGGAGTCCCTTGCTCCTGTGGCCAGAGAGACTCCTGAGAAAACACACCTGTATAATGTTGGAGGTTATACAGCAGCCAAACAGGGGCTTTTCAGTTGCTGATTTGGATTTGATTGTTAAATCTCACCAAGTCCCACTTCAGGTCCTTTTTTTGGATTTAACCTAGAAAATTTTCTTCAAAGCTTAAATGGTGAATGAGAGAAAATCCTTGAGCATAGTTGTCTCATTAAGCACCAAGCTGCCAGGGTTTAAGTTCAGAAATATTATTCTGATGTTCTTTCATCTACATAAATACATTTTTACAGGACATTTGGCCTTTTTCATTCCCCGAGTTTTCTAACAAAGATTGAACTTCACAGGAATGGAGAAGGGCAAAGAGTCTGATTGAGAGAAAAGAGTAACAATGGGAGAGTAACTCTTTCTCTATAAATTGAATCTCTGACTCAGATTGTTATATATATGATATCAAGAGCAGAATGATTGCCACTGCAAAGAGAGAAAAAGACAGAAACTCCTCCAGAATACCATAGCATTAACTTGCTATTTTAAATTATATGAACATTCTTGATTTTAGTTAAGTAAGAAACATACTTGGATTTAAAAGACATGCACTGAAAATAACTAGAAGTCACAAGTTACATTTTACATTGCAATATTTTTTGTTCTGTTTAAAAAGACACTTTTCACTACTATTATAGCTATGTGTTTCTAATTGGGCAGAAAAATAGACAAGAACCACTTGGACCTATTGTTTCAATCTGAGCCTTTCCTGAACAAATCTTCAGTAAAACATGTATCCATCAGCTGAATACTTTTGCAGTCATAATCATCCCACTAGTCCTACATTATGATGGTTCCTTCCTTTGGTGGGCAGATGGATAATTTCAGTGTATATGCTCAAAACCTAAATCTTGAAGGTTTTTGTTTCTCTTCCTTTAAAATTGTAGCTTAAAAGAACTCAGATAAATTTAAGTCCCCAATTCCTTTTTTTTTTTTTCTTTCTCTTTTTGGTGGGGTAGGATTTTCTTGCCCAGTGACAGCGGTAGAGCTCAACAGGAAATTAAGAAGTTCAAAATTGCACTCATAAGTTAGCTGTGAGGAAAAAAACGAGGTTGAGGAAAGCATGAGCACTGTTAACAGACTTGTTTTTAACCTCTTTTATATAGTACTCATGGATTTTTTTAAAGAATGATGGTACTTAGTACTGACTTTTACAAATATAATGAACATAATTAAACCAGAAAATGACTTAAGAGAAAAAAGCATATCAGCATTCATAAATGCATGATTTGCTTGGTGGGTTGTTGCTGGCTGGCAGCCAAGAACCCACGCAGCCATTCATTCTCTACCTTCAAACTCTCCCCCAGCCTCAAATGATGGGGAGAAACTAAGAAGAACAGAAGCAAGGAAGGTCATGGTTCAAGATGACGACAGGGAAATCATTCACATATTACTGTCACAGGCAAAACAGACTGAAATTTGGGAATCTGACTGAATTTACTGCCAATTAACATAAACATTTAGTCACTGATTCAGGTAATGGAAACAAAGATGACAAACATTTAAACACTTAGTGAAAATGTGTTTTCTCCCCTTTTCCCAGGCTAAACTGCACTCATACACCTCTCTCCCTTCCTAATCTCCACTCCCCCTGTTATCACTGCAGGCTACACTCAGTCCTTTTGTTGAGGTCAAAGATTGTGCAGGAGGCTGGGTCAGAGAGTGGTGGTGATGTTGCTCATCATTTCCCACCTTGTTCTTCCACTGCTCCTCCCTTCTCACTTGTTTCCTCTGCTCTGGCATGGATCCTCCATGGACAGTAGTTCCTTTGGGGCTATCCATGGGCTTCAGTCCCTCTGGAGGTGCACCTGCTCCTGCATGGGCTTGTCCACGGACCACAGTCCCCCTGCGGGTGTTACCAGTTCCACTGTGGATCACTTCCTACTGATCTGGCTGCATTGTTCTTTTTCGTTGGTGTATTCTCCCATTTCCTAAATATGTTTTCATAAAGGTGCCACCAGTTTGGCTAATGTGCTCACCTGTGTCCTGTGGTGTGTCTGCTGGAACTGGCTGTGTCTGGCACAGGGCAACCCCTGGCTTCTTAAAGAGGCAACCCTTGCAGCCCCACTGCCAACACCTTGCCATTTATACCCAATACATTGCTGTAATATAAATAAATTTATTTAATGTAAATATACATATAAAATAAATAGCTTTTGTGATTAAGCCTTTCTTTCGACAATTGTATAAAAGACCTTCTAACAGTCTTAAAATGAGATGTCAAAGTAAATTCCCACTCAGTAACTGGTCTTCCAGTAACACTCTCAGACTTTAAAAGTCATAAGGGGAGTGAACAGAACAAGACGAAATAAGAGAGAGGAGAATGAGTAGGAAGGATATGAGGTAACAAAAACAGCGAATCTGTGAAAATGTCAAACTGCGGGTGAGCTGTTGCATTTATTCGAAATCTAACATAAGATGAATCTTTTAACAAAGGAGCTGACTTGTACTGCTTCAGTGAAATGCTACAGAGTAGTGTTAAAGTAACTCCATAACAAGATGTCTTAGTCCATGAGCCATCAAAATAGGCAGCATTGCAATGGCTTATGGACTTATGACTGCAGATTTCTCTTGTCTGATGTCCAGTTCAGGGGCTATGAGTGAACAGGAGTACAGAGGACCACAAGCATCATGAACTGCTGCCTTTCGTTTGGAATTCACAGTTTTCTCATTTAAGGAATCACAAGACTTAAAAGACTTTTCCTCAACATGGAAAAATACTAACACTGTCCCTTCAAAGAATATTTATTGTCACTCAGAGGTGTGGCAGAAACAAGGTGAGGTTTCATAGCATCATAGAATCATACATTGGAAAAGACCTCTAAGATCATCAAGTCCAACTATCCCCCCAACACCACCATGCCTACTAAACCATATCCTGAAATGTCACATCTACATGTTTTTTAAACACCTCCAGCGATGGGGACACAACCACCTCCCTGGGCAGCCTATTCCAATGTCTGACCACTCTTTCAGTAAAGAATTTTTTCGTAATATCTAATCGAAACCTTCTATGATGCAACTTGAGGCCATTGCCTCTCATCCTATCACTAGCTACCTGGGAGAAGAGATCAACACCTGCCTCACTACAACCTCCTTTCAGGTAGCTGTAAAGAGCAATAAGGTCCCCCTTCAGCCTCCTCTTCCCTGGACTAAACAGCCCCAGTTCCTTCAGTCATTCCTCATAAGACTTGTTCTCTAGACCCCTCATCAGCCTTGTTGCCCTTCTCTGGACACGCTTCAGCAACTCAATGTCCTTCTTGTAGTGAGGGGCCCAAAACTAAACACAGTACTCGAGGTGCGGCCTCACCAGTGCCGAGTACAGGGGCACGATCACCTCCCTACTGCTGCTGGCCACACTATTCCTGATACAAGCCAGGATGCCTTTGGCCTTCTTGGCCACCTGGGCACACTGTTGGCTCATGTTCAGCCGGCTGTCAACCAACACCCACAGGTCCTTTTCCGCTGGGCATCTTTGCAGTCACTCCTCCCCAAGTCTGCAGCGTTCCTTGGGGTTGTTATGACCGGAGTGCAGGACCTGGCAGTTGGCCTTGTTGAACCTCATGCAGTTGGCCTTGACCCATTGATGCAGTCTGTCCAGATCCCTCTGCAGAGCCTTCGTACCCTCGAGTAGTTCAACACTCCTGCCCAGCTTTGGTGTCATCTGCAAACTTACTGAGGGAGCACTCAATGCCCTCATCCAGATCATTGATAAAGATGTTAAACAAGACCGGACCCAAAACAGCCCTGGGAAACACCGCTTGTGACCGGCCGCCAGCTGGATTTAACTCCATTCACTACCACTCTGCGTTCGGCCATTCAGCCAGTTCTTTATCCAGTGAAGAGTACACCCATTCAAACCATGCGCAGCTAGTTTCTCCAGGAGGATGCTGGGGAACAGTGTCAAAGGCCTTACTAAAGTCCAGGTAGATAAAATCCACAGCCTTTCCCTCATCCACTAGACGGGTCACCTGGTCGTAGAAGGAGATCAGGTTGTTCAAGCAGGACCTGACTTGCATAAACCCATGCTGACTGGGCCTGATCCCCTGGTTGTCCTTCACATGCTGGGTGAGCGCACTCAGGATGAATCGCTCCATAATCTTCCCTGGCATCGAGGTAAGGCTGAGAGGCCTGTAGTTCCCAGGATCCTCCTTCCAGCCCTTCTTGTAGATGGGTGTTACATTGGCTAACCTCCAATCATCTGGGACCTCCCCTGTTAGCCAGGACTGCTGATAGATGATGGAGAGTGGTTTGGCCAGCTCCTCCATCAGTTCCCTCAGCACTCTTGGGTGGATCCCCTCTGGCCCCATAGACTTGTAAGTGTCCAGGTGGCATAGCAGGTCATTAACTGCATCCTCCTGGATTATGGGAGGTTTGTTCCACACTCCTTCCCTATCTTCCAGCACTGGGGGCTGACTGCCCTGGGAAGTTTGCTTCATTTTGCTTTGATAGGGACACAGAAGTGTCTGCAGGGTTTTGTTCCTTGCAAAACTTAACTTTGTGACTTTCTATTTTAAAATATGGCTGATTGCTTCTTCATTCAGATTTCACCAAGCATAATACTCCCTCACTAGCTAAATCTAATTCCAAATGCTAAGTGCTAAAGCAAGCCCTGCTCAACAATCAGTAAATTGCAATGCAACCATCAAAGGATATGGTCCCTACACTTAGTTTCCCTGATGCCTCTCATTTGTGTAGAGGCTGTCATTATGTGTAGTGGGGATCTAATTGAACCAGTGCATAGTGGCGGAAAATTACAGTCCTGATAGTGAAATAAGAGCTGATACGATTTTGCAGCAGTACCAGTACTATTCAAATCTCATAATATTAGAGGAAGGTAATTGCCAGGATTGACAGAGGATGCTCAAATATATATTGAAGCCCCTTTAACTTTGCATGTTTGATATCTACTCTTAAAATGGGACTTTTATGTTTGGGTCCTCTGAAAACTTCTGGTGCATTAGTTGTAGATAAAATTCTTTTCATCAATATCATTGGCAACCATCACAATAGGTCACTGAATGCTCAGAACATTTGGGGATATTTTTCCAAATCTGAGGATTCTTCCATATTGTATTATCACTCCATTTGTGGTTTTTGGACTTGTACTTCCATGCTTCTCTAGAAATACAGGAAGAAGAGATTTCTTTTTCAGATTATCCGACATACAACATTTCTTACTTTGTCTAGTGAACATAACTAAAATAAAGCAATAAATGCCTCTGAAAGGCTCAAAATCCTTAAGTGTTACTTTGAATTAGTCCTCAGACTGGTAGTTCGGCAGACATTTTCAAAATTTCAGTGAGGAAAATAAACACAGTTATACGCCTTTACTCTTCCTTTTAGATTTAGTAGCTGAGCATATTCATGGAGAGCAGTTTTGCATAATAATAACAAAATATTGTGTAGTGCCTATATCTGAAATACTTTTTAGAATAGTTTGAACTAAGCTTTGGGGTAGGTTTGTTACAAATCTCTTGCTGGCATAAAGAGTGGCATAAAAAGTCCAAATTTAGATGGGAATGGAGACAACAAATGGTAGCCAATGGCATAAGCTTTTGTGCAGGACCAAAAGGCAAGATCGAATTGAGAGAATGAAGTATCAGAAGGTTTACAAGGTTCTTTTTAAGTAAGAATGAGAAGTCTTGAGAGTGCCAAGATTCATGTCTATTAATTTATGGGAGGCTTCATTATACAAGTTTTAAGATCTATAACGTTGCTAAGCTGAACTCCTAATCCTTTCAAGAGTAACTGATTGTATATGTAGTTTCCTAAATAGTTGTGTGTCATGGCCAAAGGGTTTCTGATGTAGGCACCCAGGGTAAAATACGTAGTAAGTTAAGTACCAAACCTTCCTTTGTCTAGCGCGTATGCAGAGTTGGGTGTCTCTGAACAATGCCTCAGAGCATCAGCTCACTGGTGAGCAGTTACCTAGAGATTCCCCAAAGGAAATGCTTAGAATTGGGGTTTATCTGTAAAGGTCTTGGGTCCCTCTGTCCTCTTGAGGTCCAGTGTCCATAAATCCTCCTAAGTCTGAGAACCTGTAAAAAATGGGAGAGATCCAAATGCGAGGAAAATGCAGTCTCACCTTCTGCATTATGACTGAGACACAGGTCCCACAGCTTATCTGCTTTTTAGGTATTCAAACTTCTATCTGTCTCACTTGTTGAGAAAATGCACTCTCTATCAGACTGCTACTCTTTCAACACTCCTGCTGAATCTGTGTCACTCTGCAGCAGAGAACATATGCTGCACAGGGAGAGCTGGTGCCTTAGAAGGGTATCCCAGCATGCCAGTACACTGAAGAATGAGGCATCAAACAACAAAGATATGCTGCATAGCCCAGAGATTAGGTTACTAAGGAAGATATCCTGGGTTCTACTTCTGTGAAAATAAATGCATTTTAGATTAAGTACTTCAGAACCTGTTATTGTCAGAGATGAGGATAACTTCTGACTATTAACCCTTGTGTTGCTAAGTTTCACTTGCAGAGAAAAAAGTAAACTGTTTAAAACTTTTTCACATACCTTTTTTATTTAATGAGTATTTCAACTCTGATGACACCTTAAGATTCTCCCTTTTTTCCCCCTCGTTTTAATTTATTGCTAGACAATGTTCAGGAGGACCTCAGGATCATGGGATGTGGCAGAGGTTTGCATTCCTTAGAAGATGAACTAAAAAAAATCAGTTGTAAATGCTTAAAAAAAAATCAGACCTGTGTCATATCAGAAGCTACACAACAAAACAACCAATTCCATGTGATGTTCATAAAAGCCTCTCAAAGATAACCCATCACAGAGTAGTGCAAAGCTGCTCAAGAAGGAAATTCATAGATCATGGAAAATGCTTGAACTCGTTAGTGTTTGTTCTAGAATCAAGTTGACAGTATGGCAAATAAGTACTTTCCTTTGTTCCTGCCATATCTAGAGCTGGCAAAGTCTCTTGTGCACTTAAAAAACCTAATAGAAATTGTTGCTTCCTGCTACAATTTCCCCTCTTTGTGCTGCCAATGTTGGACTAATCAGGTCACTACACAGAATGCTTTAACAGTGTTGCAGTGATGCACCAAGCTGACATGGGCAGAGTTGTAATAACAGCTCCAATGTTTACCTCAAAAGAACCTATGAAAACATTCCAGTGTTGTGCAACCATATTAGACCGGCAAAAAACCCCCCACGATTTATGAAAATACATATTGTGCCTATTAATGTTTAAGCACAGTAATGATGCTCCAAAGATGCAATGGACAAAAGCTATGCTAAGCACTTTCAATTGCATGTTCAGGAACTCTTTTGAAAGCCTCTTGTACAGCTGCACGGTTTAGAAAAGGAATACAATTAAGAAGAGCAACTGAAGATTTAGAGTCTGTCTACTAAATTTCACTTTTCAAAATGAAGATGCCATAAAAGTGCTTGAAATCTCAAAAATTTAATGTTTTGCCAATTACTAAATCAAAGTGACAAATAGCTAAATAGAGCTATTTAAATCTCCTCAACTGACAGGCTGAATTTCAGTCTCACAAAGTCTGAAGCTGAAGAAATATTAACGTCATCCAAAAGAATATTAATAAAGAGAATGTCAGTGCACTGAATTTGAGCTAGAGTGCTGCTGCCAGTGGCACAAATGTTTCAAGGTTTTTCTAGTGTGGCCATTTCAGAATTAATACTACCACAATTTTAATTAACTTATTTTTAAATTTGCTGTTTAAATTTATTTAAGTGAGCATACTCAGCACTAGAAACTCCCTTACAGCTAGACCTTAGTCTCTACGATTTGTTTAAAGATGTTTCTAGATCAGTTTTCTTCATCCGTCTCTACTGCATTAAATGCAAGGCAGTTAATTGTTTCTATTTCATTTTCACGTGTGAAATGTCCATGTACAGTGCTCTATTGATTTTAAGCAGTTTTGCACCTTCAACTGAATTTTCCTTTTGTTCAAAAGTCAATTTTCTTTCCTCAGTTATTGAGGAACAGTTTTAACTCTCAGAGACAGAGAAGGAAAGAAAGTTGGTATTTTAGGTCTTCCACAGAATATGGTTAAATGACTATTTTATCAGACAGAAGAAGTGTCTCTTGCGTAAATATTGATTATGTGTAGTGATAGAACAGCTGATTAGAGCAACTCACCTTTCTAAAAACACAGGCAATCCCTTCCATGTTATTTCCTGTGTTGGCCTTCCATGCAGTTGAAGTTAAGCAGACAGATGCTATACTAGTAGTATTCTTGGAGGCTTACTGCGTCTATTGTCTGCACAATATCTCCTCCACATTTTGGTTGCAAATACTCCTGATAGAGTCCAAAGCACACTCATTACTGTCTAAATAATTTGTAAAGTGCTCTGGAATAACTTTGGATAAATTTTATCCTGTAAGCTTGTTATTTTCCATTTTCCCCTTCATTTTCTCCTCAGTATTTTCCTTCATGGCCATTTGTTTTGTAGACTGCTTTCATAATGAAAGTAACGGAACTCCACTGGGCTAGTTTCTAAAGCTTCTCATCTGTCATACCCATTCCTGCAACTTTATCTGTTGAAGTGTCTCTCTGTTACTGAGTATACTAGCAGCTCATTGTCAACTGCAGGAAAATTAATCTTAGCTTTGAATGAATGCATCTAGCGACACACAGAAAACTTGGAGAGAAAAGCATGTATTTTACAAAGAAAGAGACAAACACCAGGAAGTCCACACAGTTGCAGCATCTTTCTGAACTGCATGCTTAATTTCTGGAATAGTTTATTCTCACAGCAGGATTTGTACAAGGTTTGGTTTGGTTCAGCTAACGGGTCACAGCCGGGTGTATCTGCCTGCCTGCCACAAGTCGTCAGCAGCTTTGTGGTTCCCATTGCTGCCTCCCTATCTCTTGGCCAAGGTGTCTTTGTCCCTGGTCTGCTGCAGCCCAGGCTCAGCATAGCAGGTGGCTCGCACCACACCGCAACGCTTTGGGGCGTGCTCGTAGTCAGTGACACTGACCTTCTAAGACAGAACCTGGGAAAGAAGGATTTATCTCTCTTCTCCATTCATAAAATCCCACAAGTCTGCAGTGAAGGCTTCAGGATTGGCCGATGGCAGCTGCTGAAGATTTCAGCTGTCTTCAGATGAAGTTTGCTCATATTCAGCATCATGTATCTATTCCTTACAGGCACCAGACCAGTGAATCTACCCCACAGGACTTTACTTCCAATTACCTGTTTCTATGTTACCACACCTGCTTAGGGAGAAATCTCACTTATGGTAACTACTCAATAATTGTTAGTTTGGTTCTAGTAATCCTTCTTCTCTGCAGTGTTATCCTTACTTTTGTTATCCTATTGTACCTTAACATAAACAAACAGGGAGCTCTGATGTATATTTGGCTATATATCTATTTTATCTATTTTATCTATTTTTATCTATTTACACTTCAAAGTTCATTTTGATTTCCTTGTCAGAACATCATTACAATAATTTTAACTTGCCTTGTGTGTTCCTTTATTCTTTGTCTTTAAAGGATCTATTTGAAATATCTTCCAAGTGTGGTGTTTTTTGTCCTTTTCCCTCACTTTGCTTCCACAATTTTTTTCTACATCCTCTTTGCTTGTTTTTATAGTCTCTCTTGTCTTCTTTCCTCCAGATACATTTACATTGTTCACACAGATTAAAGATCTTTTACCTGTTTATTTAGGAATACTACATTTTGGTACTCTGCATCGCTCTTCTTTTCGGACACTGACACGGATTTTGCTTTTAGCTTCTGACATAATACCATTTTTCAACATAACTTTCTCATCCATTTTTGTCCCTCATAGTACTATCTTCCTTAACTTTCAATTTCTTTCAAAATCTGATTTTCTAAAGAGAAATATTTGCCATTGGGGATCCTTTAAGTAGTTCATCTTGTTGAAAACAGAAGGGTATATATCAGACATTAGAGGTGGGCATGTAATGGATAATTTATGTGATAAAAGGCTCATCTTCATGATCCCAAAGGAGCCCAAGGGAACAATGACAGTTTGGGGAGCCCCAGCAACCTCATCAGAGGCTGATCCTCTGTGATCCCAGGGGAGCCTCAGCCCATGGCCCCAGGGTGGCACCCACTAACCTGATCCCTCAGTCAGCCACTGGGAGCTGATGTGGGAGTCATTGTAGGATGTCAGGAAGAGCCTTCTGTAATTGTGCAAGATTTGTTGTGGGATGTTCAGGAAAAGGATCAAAGGCAAGGAAAGGGAGAGATCAAACATGACTGTCGAGGAACAAGCAGGGAAAGGAAGAAGGAGATGAAAAGGTCCAGTCCTGTGCACAGTGGGATGGTCAGCATGGTTATCTGGTCATGCCCTGCATCTGATCACTGCAGTCTATGCTGTCTTCTCCATTTCTAACTATTTTCCGGGGTGTGGGGATTTCTATCCTGTGTGCACATGCACGTGTGGAGGTTTGAGTGCAGCAGCGGGAGTGGAACCAGGGGTCTCAGGGGCCTCCATGGGTGTGATGAGCGAAACTGGAGAGACCAAATAACAGGTACATTGTGTGCAGGTGTGTATTTCAGTGTGTAATCACTAGGGTGCATCAAGCTGGACTAGCTGACAAGTAGGACAAGAGGCTCAGCAGATGGCTGTTGGAGTGGTCATAAGTTTGGGCTGGATCCTGGAGAGACCAGAGGGTCTGAGAGCTGGCTACATGAGGGAGAAGGGGGTCCATGCCAGCTGCTGGAGAGACGATGGAGTCTGGTGGTGGGCTGCTGGGGGGGTCATAGATATGAACCAGCTAGTAGAGCATGTGTTCAATGAGTGCATGTGTCTATGCTTGAGGCAGCTGGGAGACCAGGGGGTCCAGGCCCAGCTATTGAACAAACTGAGTATGCAAGGAATGTTACCGGAGGAATCTATAGTGTGTGGGGGAAAGCGTGTGCACGTGTGTGCATGCAGGCTAGAGTACCAGCAACTGGAGTGGGGCTGTGGCCTCGGGGGCTCCTATGTCCAGGTGCCAGGAACTGAGGGGGCTGGGATCCAGGGCTGCTACTGGGCTGCCTGAGTGCATGGACGCAGCTGCTGGAGCGATCCAAGTTGTATATATATACATTTTCCACTAGCCGGCTTTCATCCTGATTACTCAGAAAGGAGAACAGGATGAGTCCATTTGCGCTGTTTAAATTTGTGCGAGTGCAGTGTTTGCTGTCTGTGTTGATCTGCGTGGCCAGCGCTGTCCTGTGTGCAAGTGTGCCTGTGTGCCTATTGGGAAGTTGGACCGGGGAGCATGAAGCTGTAGCAGTTTCCCTCTGTCAGGCTGATGGATTAGGCAGCTCCTCACAGTAACATCTGAGAACAGTGTATTCCCAGTTGGATTTGCAAAAAGTCTTTACGCACTGTTGAATAAATAGGAAATTTATCGTTGGCTTCAATAGGAGTGGATTCCAGCCAGAAAAGAGCATACACCTTTCGAGAAACAAATAATTTTTCAAACCGTATTTTTTTTTGAAAACATGTGTCTTTGAGAATCTACCACCTGTTCAAAATATTCAGTCTCTCACGTTTACATGTTTGTCCTGTTACGCTATTTTGGGCTTTACTGTCCTCTCACTTAAATTTAGTTTACAAATTGTGTATAACAGAAAAATTCTTGATTTATACCAGCATATCTGAGAAAAGAACCAGTTCCCATATATTTTTAATTAACTAATTGAGAAAAAGTGTGTACTAATTAAACAGGGCAAGTTAATAACAGAAGCTTTAGTTATCTGTAGTTTTAACAAGAAGTTTATGCCATATGAGTGATACTAGTGTTCTGAGATGTTCCAAGCTGTGTAAGTTATTTTCTTTTGCTTGCCTTTATCAGTACTAAAGAATAAACTGGGAAATGTGATCACCTTGTGTACAGCAAAGATTAAAAAATCATTTCTGTCTCTTCTGTGGAAAACCTCAGAATTCATTACTGAATCATAGAATCATAAAGTCATGGAATATCTCAAGCTGGAAGGGACCCTTAAGGATCATTGAGTCCATCTCTCTGCTCCTTGCAGGACTGCCTAAACCTAAACCATATGACTAAGAGCGTCATCCAGACACATCTTGAACTCTGACAGGCTTGGGGCCTTGACCTTGACCACTTCCCTGTGAAGCCTGTTCCAGTGACCGACCAATCCTTGAATGTGTTAGCATAGTTCAGTTGTAGTGGTAGAGGGTATATCTAAACATGGAAAATCAAATTATTTTTTCAGCTGATGTTTTCCAGTGTTGCATATTGCAACATTTGATTTGTCTTTACTGATAGTTTTGAGTGATACTTCACTCTCTCTCTCTTCATACACATATACAAGCATGCTTCTAAAATATTATGGTAGTTCTAATGATTATGTTAGTTTCTTATTTAACTATATAAAATATCAGTCTAACTGCAGGTATTCCTGGAGGCTTCCATTTTCTATCAATATGGCACAATGTCAGAATGTCATGAAAAATAATTCCTAGTTATAGAACTTCAGAAATACAGGTCCAGAGAAGCTGGGTTTTTCTATAATATTCTTTATAAGTTCCATTTATATCATGTTTATAAATATACATATTAGTGTATGTATATATTTGTTTGTGTGTATATATATACTTTTCCATGACTGGATGTAACTTTTCATAGAACTGTGATAAATCTGCAGTAGCAACTTTGAAGTGCCTGAAGTGTAGAATGTAAGAATAAATAATTTCTAAGTGGAGTCCCAGAAGCAATAACTGCAATTTTCCACTTTGCATTATCTTAGTTTAAATTCCTGCAGAAGATTTTAGGAATATTGTATTGAAAATAATATCTTATTTCAATATCTTTGTTTTGAAAGATAGTATGAGTAGATTTAAAATGTTTTCGTTATGTCCAATGTGTTTGAGTTTTATTTGCTTCTTACATTCTTAAGAATATATTTTTGACTTCTAAATTTGCAAGTTATGTATCTAGTAAGAAGTTTTGCATATTAGTACAGTGAGAGTTAATATTTTCAGTACTATAGCAACTTAAAAATCTGTATATGTTAAAAATTCATATTGAGAAACTATTCATTAAAATTCAGAAAGTTCTCAAACTTCAGAAATAAAGAGAAGTGCCACCTCTCTCAAAGCTTTCTAATGCCTCTTGAGACTGAAAATATAACAAATATTCATTACACAAGTCTCTCTCCTAGAAATTAAAAAAAAAGCAAAAAAAAACTGGAATGTAATTTTCTGAGCTTAAGGAACAGTTGAAATAGCTCTTCTTTAATTGTAACAGCAGCATTTGTTGCAATCCTCTCAAATGTTCAGCTAGTTTCACAACAGAGATATTAACTGAGAAGCTCAGATCACATTATCAATAAGCAGTTTCCTATATAGAATCATAGAATAGTAGAATAGTTCAGGTTACAACAGACCATTAAATATCATATAGTCCAACCCTGCTGCAGTAAGAAGGGTCATCTGTGAATAGATCAGGTTGCTCAGAGCCCCACCCAACCTGACCTTGAATGTTTGCAGGGGTGGGGCCTCCACTACCTCATTGGGCAATCTGTTCCAGTGCCTCACCACCCTCATAATAAGAAATGTCTTCCTTATATTCAGTCTAAATCTACCCTCTCTTAATTTAAAACGGCTACCCCTTGTCCTATTGCTTCAGCCCTGCTAAAATGTTTGTCCCAGTCTTTCTTATAAACCCCCTTTAAGTACTGAAAGGCCATTATAAGGTCTTCCCACAGCCTTCTCTTCTCCAGGCTGAAGACACCCAACTCTCTCAGCCTTTCCTCATAGAAGAGGTCATGATCATTTTTGTGGCCCTCCTCTAGACCCATTCCAACAGGTCAATGTCCTTCTTGTGCTGGGGGTTCCAGGGCTGGATGCAGGACTCCCGCTGGGGTCTCACCAGAGCAGAGCAGAAGGGCAGAATCCCCTCCCTTGACTGGCTGGCCATGCTTCCCTTGATGCAGCCCAGGGTACGGCTGGCCTTCTGGACAGTGAGCACCCACTGCTGACTCATGTCAAGCTTTTCATCCACCGGTACCCACAAGTCCTTCTTGGCAGAGTTGCTCTCAATCACTTTGGCCCCTAGCCTGTATTGGTACCTTGGGTTGCCCTGACCCATGTGCAGGACCCTGCACTTGATCTTGTTGAACCTCATGAGGTTCACACAGGCCCACTTCTTGAGCTTGTCCAGGTCCCTCTGGATGGCATCCCGTCCCTCAGGCATGTTGACAGCACCACTCAGCTTGGTGACATCTGCAGACTTGCTGAGTGTGCACTCAATCTCTGTCTACATCATTGAAGAAGATATTAAACTGTACTGGTCCCAGTACAGACCCCTAAGGAACACCACTTGTCACCGATCTCCATCTGGTCATTGAGCCTTGACCATCCAAACAATTCTTCATCCACCAAACAGTCCATCCATCAAATCTGTATCTGTCCAATTTAAAGAAGGGTGTTCTGGAGGACCGTATCAATGGCCTTACAGAAGTCCAGATAGACAACATCCATAGCTCTTCCTGTGTCCACTGATGTAGTCACTCCATCATAGAAGGCCACTAGGTTGGTCAAGGAGGAGTTGCCCTTGGTGAAGACATACTGGATCTCTTGAAGATGACACCCCTCACTTCTTCACCTTTGATCTATCTACCCTGCTCACCAAAAGCAGTCTAACTGCAGCAGCACAGAGCTCAGTGGTGTGTAATTTTAATCCTAGGCAGGAACACTCAGGCACATTTGGCACACAGCATTGGAGGAATGAGTGGGAGGTGGCCCCTGCCAGCTGCAACTGGGAACCAAAACATAATGTGAGAAGTTGCCTACTGAGCAGGAAATCTCACAGGTAGGCCTAGCAGATTCATATCTTTTCCTATAGAACTCATGCCCAGGAAGAACGAGTGATCAGGAGTGCTGCAATCAGGATGAGCTAACTAATGCAAAGCCAGGCCATTAATGTGGGGCTTGGCATGGGAGGGGGTGCATAGGGGCCCAGAGCTGCTACTCAACATTTCTGAAGTCAATGCAGGGATGGTGGTGAGGTGCCAAGTGATGGTGTCCGCTGCAGGTGGGGGGTGTCATCCCCTGCAGTCTATGACATGTCAGAAGCCTGATCGCAGACTACGGTCCCAGGGAGGAGCCAAGGAGTGGCAGATTATATAAATTTTTATTAGTGAGGGCATATAGGTACATAATGCTAAAGGAAGTATATCAGTCACTGTATATACTCACTTTAAATTTAGATTTAAGAATAAGAATTTGGAACTGCAAGGGCTCTTCTGAAGTGTGAAGACCAGCTCCAGCTACTATTCCAGGCAACTTCGTCATAATTCTTTTAACTACCTTCAAAATAGAGCTTAATCAGTATATTAGGTTTGAATTTCACCCTCCCCCCCCCGCCCCAAGTGTCACTCCTCTGATGGTTAGAAGTGTTATAATTTATAATCTAATTTTATTTATGGGCCATTTATATTAATCATGTTCTTGTGTCAACATTGTCCTTTAAGTCAAACAGGGCACTTTTTTCTCCCTGAAGTTTATGTACGTAATGTAGGTTGTGGAAAAGTGATTCATCTCCTCAGTTATATCTTCTCTTACCCTTTGTTTTGCAGGCAAAATAAGGAAACTCATTTTTCTTCTTTAAAATAGGCATCCTGTTCCCCACATGTTTCTAGGAGCATTACTGTGTCGAATCTACTTCAGCATGAATAAATCTTTTGCAAACATGGGTGGCCAGTACCGTATACATCCGCAACGCTTTTCACATAAACATCTTTTTTCACTTGTCTCTTTTGAAAATGCCTTTTCTGGATACAGTATGTGATGTCTTTTGTCTTTTTCTTTTTCACGTTCTGATCTACCAGCATACCCAGATTTGTTCTTCATTAATTATAAATGATCTTGTGCTTGTCCTTATTTGAACACCATCCAATTTTTTTAGATCATATCTCCACTTTTTCAAAAATATTTTGAATTCTAGCCTATTGTCTAGCACTCTTGCTACTTACTAGTGTTCTGCAACATGCCTGCCACTCTTCTTATTGTCTCGTTATCTAAATCTTAGATATTGAAAAATATTACTGAAACGCAAATCATCAAACAAGATTGCCGTGGAAACCTGTCATTCTCATTGATTATCACTGTTTGAATGTAGCTTTCCTACCAGCTTTGCACCAACTTTTTCTGAAAATCAGACCCGGCTTCCTATGTTTGTTTATGAAATGTCACGTGAAACAATGTCAAAAGCTTTACTAACACCAAGATATTTGACATCCACTCTTCTTCCTGTATTCACAATGCCGGTTACCCTGTCATAGAAACAACTACCTGATTTTGGCATATCCACGTACGGTCTTACTCACCACCTTGTGCTCTTGCAGGGATTTACCAAACTATGAATATTTATGCCAGTACTTTTTCTAGGAATTGAAATTCATCTATGGGAATATAAATACCCAAATCCTTCTTTTTTTGCTTTTAACAGATGGGCACCACATTTCTGCCTCTCACACTACTGTTCAAAACTGCAAAGTCACTAAATACAGTTTCTATTTCATCCCTGCTACCATTCAGGAAATAAACTAGAGGTCAGAACAGATACATTTAGAACCTGATGCAAAACTACCTCCCTGATAACAGCGAGTGGTGGGAGAAGGAAACTCAAAGAAAGCAAAAGATTTACTCAAAGACAGAGATTCTAGAAATTGGAGTAGTGTGGCAAAATGTTCATTATTTTAGTCAAAATTACTATGCAGAAAGAGTTAACAGCAGAACATTGTTTCACAATGTTTGCCAGCGTCTTATGTATACGTCATGCAACCAGTGCACCTCTGAAAATGCTAATTGCAAATGAAAATGTTAACAGTGTTAGGACAAGATTAACAAAACTTAAGTATTGTTACTCAAGAACACAAAATTTGAGCAATACATCAGCAAGGGCAATATGGATATATTCTTGTGTTCAAAATAAGAAACAGTAGGCAAAGGTACATTTTATAGATTGTTAATCTCAAAGTCCTGAGAAGAAGCAATGAGAAACAGATAGGAAATCTGACATAGCCATACAGCTGTGGAGACTTGTATCTTGCTTTACAGAGGGGAGAGGCAATTGGCTAGGCTTAGTGTAGTACGTCACGTGTCAAGGTGGTCAACCACTGCTGTAATCACTAGAAAACAGACTGCTGGAGTACAGCACAGATGAAAATTTAGAAAAACAAACAGCAAAATCAAGAGCTTTCTGAAATATCTCTGTGGACTCGTGACTGAAAATACTCTTTGGAAAGTGAGGTGAGATATTCTTTTATTCAGAGAACTAACAACTTGATAAAATGAAGAATTTTAGAACAGCTAATCGCTACCTTTCAACTCCCAGCCCTAGGATTGTTATATTTTATGTTAACGAGTCACTGGATAAAATCTGCAAAGAAGGTTAGGTAGGAATTAGATTCCACAATTCACTATCCCTTTGAGAGAATTCAAACCACATGTTTACCAACTTATACTATCTCTGGCTCAGTGAATTTTAAATTCATTTCTTTGCTCATGGTATTGCAAAGGAGAAATCGTGTTTAATCCTGTTATAGACATAGGACAGGACTGGACTTTGAATTTTCTTTCTTGGGAGGAAAAGCTGAGCTTGTGGTTTCTTGGGGAGACGAAAGCACCACAGTCATCTGTAAAAAGCTGCTGCCATACAAACAGTTTTTGTGGAAAGCACTGGCTGCATTTGCATCCACATTTACTACTTGTTCTCAGAGAAACTTCAACAGGTCAATCCCCTCAAGAAACCTGAGGCATGAAAACCTACTATGTGGATGTAATCATGAACAGGTTTAAGTGTGAGTTAAATTGTGCTGTGCACAGTGGGACGATTCAGTATTGACGTGGGGAGCTTGGAGATGGTGGCAGCTGAACAGAGGTTTTCTGGTTTTCAGTTTGTGTTTATCATTGCAGTTACATTTTAAAAGTCATATTGTGGGCAATCTTTAGTGAAAGTAATTTACCTTTCACTTACCTTCTCCTACAGATAAACTGTTTAATGTTGCCTGCAGTCAATAGAGTTCACCAGTCTGATGTAAGGTTGCTGTTGTGCTAACAAATTCATTTAGGCCAGCTGTGTTTGTGTGACTGTCTGTACCAGCAACTAGAGTGGGGCAGTGGCTTTGGGTGCCCCTATGTCCAGGTGGCAGCAACTGGAGAGAAAGGGATTCACAGGCAACTACTGGGCAGACTGAGTAAATGCAGCTACTGGAGGGACCCATATTGTACATATATACATCTATTTCTTAGCACTGGACCTCCATCCTGTCCAGCCAGAGAGGGGAGCAGGATGAGGCTGTTGGTGTTCCCTGTGTTCGTGTGGGTGTTCTGCATATCTCTTTGATCTGTGGCCAATGGTGTATATGTGTATATGTGTATATGGATAGATACATGGATGGATGGATAGATGGTTGGATGTATATGTGGTATATATATGTGTTCTGTGTGTGCACACCTGCTGGGAACACATCTTCAGCCTCGCCACTATTTGGACCTGGGGACAAGGAGTGGACATAACCTCACCTCTCAGGCTGTTGGATCCAACACAATATATTTTCTTTTAACAGTTCTCAAAGCTGAAATTCCTCTTAAAAACTCCCTGCAAAAAAAGACATAAGGAAAACATTGTAATGAAATAATGTTGTTTATTGCTTGTTTGTTTAAATTGTTTTTCTTTTTAATAAGTCAGTTAATTGTGGTTACATTGATTGTCTAACCATGGTGTCCCCTAAGGCAAAGAAAAGAACATAATGTACCTAAAATAATAGCGCCTCAACCCTGGATTTGCATTAACAGAGAGATATTAAAATTTATTTTGTTCTTTATTTTTCTAGATCAGTAATTTTTGGAAGCAAGTATTACTTGGCACCCAACAAAAACATATCATCTGTTTCTTTCAGGCCCATCTTAAAGACCGTCTGTGCTTTTGTAATGCAAGGAGGGAGAGAAACAGTCCTTCATTTAGTTCATCTTTCAGATGCATAAGTCAATTTGGCTTGTAGTGATTTTTTATTGAATGAGAAAACCAAAAGCTTTTCTTTTTCTTTGAATTGTGCAAATGAAAAATTAGATTTTTCTAAATTTTCCATGTTGTTTTTTTCTATGTTGCCCAGAATTAACAGATTTCAAGTAAAACTCAGATAATTAGCTACTCTGTTTCTACTGTTTTGAAATACATTGTTGTTGAACCAAGGTGTGCCATTTGGTTGATTTTTTTTTCCCAGTAGATGAAGGAAAATGCTTAATGATATATCACACTGCAACTGAAATGTTGCAGGTCACTTTGATCACTCATACCACCATTTTAATTTTTACATGGTATGATCATGTCAGATCATATGAGAAGAGCAGAGACTGCATGGAATCCTTTGAGCTAACTCAACAATTTCACAAAAAATTTGGAAGCCTGAGAGAACCAGTGCTGGAACAAGAGCTCAAGGAATAGTCTATTATTACAGTAGCAGGTACATTGAACTCAAATTGGTGTTTGGTACACCCAGGCACTTTCACAGAGCTGCGTGAACAAAGGTTGATGATGTCTCAACAGTCTGGAAGAACTGAAAATTTCCCTGGAAGGAAGTTCTTAAAAGCATCCCACATGTTTCATGTCTCCTTCTGCAAACTATTAGGGCGTTTTGGAAGATTAAGAAAGATATGGCTTTCAAGGATTTCTAGATTCTTTGTTAACATAAGCGTTGAGGTAGCCTTGAAATGCCAGTCCTGGCTCACTTCAAATTGCCTCTGAGCAATAGTGTTAGCAAGACTTTACTTAAACAAGACCTTCCTTTGTGAAGCATATTTGGTGGACCAATTCCTACACATAAAAATGCTTTTAGGTATCTTTTCACATCACCTTATCAATTGCATTTTCTAAGGGAAATTATCATGATTTCCTACTGTTTTTTTTCTGGGTGTACGTCATCTGTATAGGAGGTGGGCTACTCAAAAAAAGCTGGTAGTAGGGACAAACAATCACAGGAATAACTGAAAGCCCTTGTATTACAGTAATTCAGATTGCACAAACTACTGATATTGATTGACTGAGGGAATGAAATCCAGAGATCCACTGAATATCACTGCAAGGGTAACACTGGCTGTAGACCTCTGGCTACGTTTGTTTCACTGAAGGCTAAAAGCCTGACTTTTCCCATGATAAATTAGTAGCAGTTCTTAAATGGTTTCCTTTTCCCTTTCTGCAGATAGTTTTCTTTTTTTTTTTTTTTTTTCCAGAGTGGACATCACACACTGTGGTTTTTGTTCTTCACATTACTTAGCATTATCTTCTGTAGCAGAGGATGAGCCTGTTGTGGGCATCAAGTGCCCATGAAATAAGGATCAGCACAAATTCTTTCAGGACCAAATGAGTGACTGAAAGAAAAGAAATCAAAAGCAAAAAATGAAAAGCAGAGCAAAAGGATAAAAAGACATGAAGTGTGGGGCAAAAAAGGAAAAAGGAAAAAAACAAGGACAGCTAAAAAGATTTTTTCCTTTTTTAAAGACATTTTTAAACAAAATGTGTTCCTTTTTATACTTTAAAGGCTGCCTTCTGAGAATTGCAGCTTTTGTGAGCTTCTTTGCCACACCCTAAGCTCAGTGGTTCATTCCATTTAGATCACAGAGAATAGAAAGGCGGAAAATTTTTCTCTCTTTTTAGTGATGACATTGGGTGTTTCTATGTTGTTATTTAAGATGTCAGAGACATTCTTTTCAGCTGCATTTTCTTCTTACGTCTATATTGGAGTACTGCAACACTAACTCAAGGTCACAAATGTGCTCCAAGTGGTTTCCTTCTTGGTCAGATGAGAAAGCAGATCATTCAGTCAGGTGCGAAGTTGATCCAAGGTCCTCTAACAATTAGGTGTCAGTTCATGCATAAAAATCATTGCTAGAGAAGATGCAGTGTGGACAAATGATCCTAGAACCACAACAGACTGTGCCAAATCACCCCTCAGTCCTCCTCACTAGATTTCAAATCAGACAGTAATGTAAACTCACCAGCTGAGAGTCCAGTGTTGGCAAGGTCCCTTTTTATCTCTGTTTATTATCTCTGTATTATTATTAAATAATGATTTTAGGTTCCCTGAGATTAAAAAAAGTTACTATGCTGCATCAGGAAGGTTTTTCAAAGAAGAGAAGACTCAGTCATCTTTGCAGTATCACCAATAGCCTAGTGATTAGACTTTATGAAGGATGACTTAGGTCCAGATGCAGTTATGGTTGAGGTGGTGCTGGGATCTGATTATAGACTTCCAATATTCCATAAAGTGCCTAACCATTAAAATTCTGAGAGTCTATTCTTTGAATTCCGTCAGAAACTGAGAAAGATTTGTTACGGAAAATGTGAGTGAAATCTAAATATTCCAGTGAGAATTTTCACTATCAGGTATTTGACATATTCTTATTTTCCTCAGTGGCTGAAAACCCAAAACCTAGGCTTAACCTAGAAATTTATTTATTAATTCTTCATAATTGATGAAATTTCAGTTAATTTTCATGTTGCTTTTCTCACATGAGAGTATTAACACATTCTGACTTTTCAGGATAAATTCCTACATAATTATGCTTCCTTGGTTCAAAAATCGAATATTATTCTTACATACTGTGTACATGTACCTAATTTACTTTTTTGGTTCATCTGAGCAGTTCACGATCCCATTGTCTCACAGCTTATTGTTCATAAACAAACCTTAATTGCCTCATTTTTCAAGCCATTACTCAGCATTGCATTTAAACCACAGAGATTAGTTGATATTCATCTTCTATATTTCATTCAGCTCCCCTCTCTGAAAAAAAAATATTAACTCAGTTACACATCAGGTTTTATACAAATAGGTATGCTTGCAGAAAATCTGTCAGTATTTGAGTGTTTACCTTAAGTATTGAGAAAGAATTTTCTCAGTGAACACCACCTTTCTATTGTCGAATTTCGATGGGGGTGCCAAGGGTTGTTGCACATAACCATAATAAACTCATTTTCTATTGTTCATGGCAATACAGGTATAGTGTATCTTATCTCTAAATAAAATGCAGTAAACCCGTTTCAAAAGAATATTCCTTTATTCATATGTATTTAAAGGCATCAAGCAGATCATTGGTTATTGACCTTTTAATCTCGCAGCATTCCCAGTGAGGCTTGGTACACGGTCACGAGGAAGTCATGTACCTGCTTGCACTGGGTGTCCATGGCAAGGTGCTGCCTGCTCAAACCAACCCACCACAGGGCACAGCTGAGCCCCTCAGCCAAGATTACAGCCTCTGTGAAAATGTATTTGAGAAAGGGCAAAACACCAGACAGAGAGAGGAGGAAGGAATAAAAGTAGTGTGAAACAAGAGAAGAAACACCAAAGTTAGAGGAGTTGGAGGAGGACTTGCTCTGCGGCAGAGCAGATGTTCCCTGTCACCCATGGAGGACTTGCAGTAGAGAAGGTTTTCCTGAAGCACTGCAGCCAGCAGAAGAACTCACACTGGAGCAGAGGAAAGGTGTGAGAAGAAGGGAATGACAGACGGAAACTGCTAAGTACTAACCATACGGTGTCCTTCCTCATTCTTTTGCTTGCTGAAGGCGCTGAGTGTAATCCACAGTCATAAACAGAGGAGTCAGGAGAAAGGAGTGAAGTTAAGCCTGGGAATGGGGGGAGAAGAGGGTTTGTTTCAATTTTTGTGTTTTTGTTTCCCACTACTTGAATCAGTAATGACGTATTTACTTTAACTGAGAATAAATTAAGTTAATTTTCCCAAGTCAAATATTTTTTGCCCACTACAGTAGCTGGTAAGCAGTTTCCTTCTCTTTATCTTGACCTATGAGCTTTCCTGTTCCTGTTCTTCCTATTTTCCCTATATGGGGTGAGTGAGCAGCTGGGTGGGAGTTTGTCCACTAGCCCAGACTAGCCCACCGCATAGGTTTGTCAAGTTCTATGCCTGAAGAAGAGAGTACAAGGTCAACAGCTGCAAGTAAGTTTGTTTACATAAGGGGGGAGGAGAAGGCTTTAGGCTGGAGAATTTGCCTGCCTTCCCAGCCCTGGAGGCCTTCCCCAATCTCCAGTCCCAGCTGTCCCCATCAGAACATTGAAGATTGTCTTGCCGAAGTGACTGACCATCACTGCCTTTAGTATTAAAAAGCAAATGCTGTAGTGGGGGAGGTGTTGTAAAGAGGAAACATGACATAGTGCAAAAATAGTTTGCATATTCAGCTTTTGGTGCCGGACATGTTTGAATGCCCATGTATCATCTTCATTTGAAACCCAGTCTCCCCAACTTCTCCCAGACACAATGGACCTGTCTATGTCAACGTATCATACTGTAACAGAAAATACAGTCCAAAGGCTTAGGTTTATCCTTTAAGAAAACTCACAGAAAGAAAATTTCATATTTATTGTTTTCAGAATCTTTGAGATATACATTTCACATTTTTCAGCCTCAATATAAATAACTTTTTTACTGTTGGTGTCCCACCAAAATGTTTCATGTTTACTTTTAGAACTGCATTTTTGCTGAAAGAAACACCTTGGCTTACTTCACTGATTCTTACATTATTGGGACCACCACAAATGTTATAACATGTAAGTTGATGTGATTGCAATGGCTATTTTTTATGTTGTTTAAAATAGTCCAAGGTAAATGCAAGTTTCTCAGACATTCTATACAATTCTTTTGAGTATTTCAGTATGTAAATTTTCAACAGCTTTCTCATAGCAGTTCACTTGAGGCTCAATGAAATAAAGGCAAATGAATGACGACTATGTATTTTAGAGCTGTGAAGGGATACACTAATTTGCTTGGTTTTTTGTACACTTATTTACAGTTCTGTGAAGCTTTCACCTAACTTGATCTTGACTTTAATCACATCTGAAAGACAGTTTCTTTGGAAGCTGTGTTGAATAAGAAAAGATAGATGCTGTACACAAGATCAAGTTCAGCAGTAGCTTAATAATGAAGTTACTGCAACCAGCTTGAAGGAAAAATAGAAGTGATTAGTAGCTAAGGACTCTCTGAAATATGGTGCCTTAAACAGTTATATTGCCTTTTTGTGCTTAAGAACAGCACAACCAAAAGTAGAGCCAACACTAATGTAGATTTTCCTTTACAGCAGAAATACACATTCCATATTTAGAACAAAATTACACTTTTTTTGTCTGATGACTCACTTCAGCATCTTTCAAACAGGTTTTATTTATTCTTTTATTTGACAAGTCTGGCATCTTGCACTCAACAGTTTTACAGAGGTGACTGGGAAGCCTTTACTCTGTTCTTATGAGACCCCATCCGGAGTACTGTCAGCTCTGGGATCCCCGGCATAAGAATGACATGGACCTGTCAGAGCAGGTCCAGAGGAAGGCTACAAAAATGGTTAGGGGGCGGGAATACCTCTCCTGTGAAAAAAAGGTTGAGAGAGTTGGGGTTGTTCAGCTTAGCGAACGTAAAACCTTATTGCAGCCTTTCAATATATAAAAAGGGCTTAAAAGAAAGATGGAGAAAGAGTTTTTACCAGGACGTGTAGTGACAGGACAAGAGGCAGTGGTTTTAAACACAGAGATAGTTTTAGATTGAACTTAACGAAGAAATTCTTTAGTATGAGGATGGTGAGACACTGGAACAGGTTGCCCAGAGAAGTTGTGGATGCCCCATCCCTGAAAACATTCAAGGCCAAGTTGAATGGAGCTTTGAGCAAGCTGGTCTAGTGAATGATGCCCACGCCCATGGCAGGGGGGTTGGTCTAGATGATCTTCAAAGGTCCTTTCCTGCCAAAACCATTCTATGATTTTATGATTTTAAGCCTACTGGAGTACCTCAACTCCTGTGAAGGACTAAGAGAAATATGATTCTGGCATGATCCCAAGTAAAATTCTAAAATGGATTATATAAGGCTCTTGAAATGAAGAATGAAAAGGATAAACAGTACCAAAAGAAATTCTGTGGGGTCTGGTGTGAAACTGGTTACTCAGAGTAGCTACTTTTTCTCAGATAAAATTTTGCGTTCAATTAATAGAAATTAGTATCTGTATCTTTATATTATGTATGTTAACTTTGTAAAGTAAAAATTAGTATTAGAAGCCCCAAATTAGACAATATTAAAAGATCTTGCGACTGCCAAACTGACAGTCAATCAGAGTCTTATTAAGCAAGTAGCATTTTATAAGTTAATTAGGTCTCATAAGTCTATTTGTCTAATGTTTTGTAAGAAAACTAACCCGGAAGAACTGATCTGGATCTTCTTGCAGCCTGTTGCCTGTATCTGAAATTTTCCTGATTTCTGTTATCTGGAAAAGCCAACTTACTCCTGCTGTTCACTTTCATTTGTCTTCCCCAGTATGGTCACATTTATAGCCGGATACAAAGCCTTCTGAATCCAGTGAGAAGATATCCAGTCACAGTGAAGGACTTTCCTCTAGGGTAGGGTTTTTTTTGGTTTTGCTAACTTTAAATTTATTACCAGCAAAATGGCTCAGATTTTGTCTTTCATTCCACCAGTGTATCTCTGTAGGGATTATCACTGAAAATCTTGTTCCAATAACGTATAAGGGAAGAAAGATTTTTTTCTGTCAACATGCTGTTTCTTGTAATCCTGCAAGTCTATTACAGGGGTGTTGTTGCAAATAAACTTCTGTAGCCCAATCTGACAAAGAATAGAAATTGAAGAGAACACGCATAACCAAGTATGAAAAATACATTAGATTTTTCGGTGTCCAGTGAAATGTTGTTTCATCAGAATATCAAGCCAGTTAAAAGCAGTCATCAGTTGG
This sequence comes from Opisthocomus hoazin, assembly GCF_030867145.1. Taxonomy (NCBI): domain Eukaryota; kingdom Metazoa; phylum Chordata; class Aves; order Opisthocomiformes; family Opisthocomidae; genus Opisthocomus; species Opisthocomus hoazin. The sequence goes on along the minus strand of NC_134421.1, from coordinate 47,368,502 downwards.
ATATAGGAGTGAAACTTGAATATAAATTTCTGATCCTAATCTTTCTTTAGCTTTTCAATAATTTTATGGGTTAGGAAAGGAAAATTTGTAAAAAATTTGCACTTAGTAACTTCCACTCCAAACTGGCAGGGCAATTGGCTCATTATAACATCTCAGGTCTGATAGAGTTTCATGGTGCCAAGAAACTGTCTCAGCTGGTTTGCCTTACTGAAAATTTTGCACATTATTTTCATTTTTGTCCAAATGATTTAAATGATTGGGTAGGGGGGAGAAAAAAAACATGTGTAGCTTAGCCCGTGTTGGAAGGGACTCTGAAAGATCATTTGGTCCATCCTTTTGTGGGAAAGGGAGCCTAGAGGAGATTATCTAGCACCCAGTCTAATTGCATCTTGAAATGGGGACTCTGCCGTATCCCTGGGGAGGTTGTTCCAGTGAATGATTGCTCTTAACTGAAAAAAAATTCTTTCTTATGTTGAGATAAAATCTCTCAATGTAACTTGCAGCTGTTGCCCCTTATCTTCTCCATGGGGTGCCTTGTGAAGAGAGAGCCTCTGTCCTCTTTGGAATACTGTGATGAGGTCCCCCCAAGACATCTCTTCTCCAGGCAGAAAAACCAAACTCCTTCAGTATTTCCTTGTAGGGCAGGTTCTCCAGCTCTTTGATAATCATTGTGTCCCTCCTTTGGACCCTCTCCAGTCTCTCTACATCTTTCTTGAACTGTGGAGACCACAACCAGACACAGTAGTCCACGTGTGGCCTGTCAAGTGCTGAGTATAGTGGGATGATTACATGTCTCTCTGTGCTAGTATTGCCCTGTGAATGCAGCCCGGTATCCGATTAGCCTTTGTTACGGCAGCACTGCACTGCTGGCTCATGTTCATCTTGTTGTCCCGTCGGGTCTCTTTCAGCAGGGCTGCTCCCCAGCCACCCAGATCCTAGCCTGAACTGAACTCTTTGATTACTCCATCCCGGTTGCAGGAGTTTTCACTTGTTTTTGTTAAACTTCATACTGCTCTTGCTAACCCACTCTTCCAGCCTGTCCAGGTGTCTCTGCAAGTTGTCTCTCCTTTCCGATGTGTTCACCTCACCACCCAGTTTGGTGTTCTGAGCAAACTTGATGAGAGTGCTTTCAGTCCCATAGTCCAGGTAATTTATGCAGATGTTGAATAGCATGGGGCCAGTATCTATCCCTGGGGGACTCCACCTGTGACAGACGGCCAGCTTGAATAAAAAACATTGGTCATCATCCTCTAAGTGTGACCTGCTAGCCAATTTCCTATGCATCTTGAAGACTATCCATCCCATCTGTATCTTGCCAGATAAGCTTTAGGCCAAATTGCTATTCTGTAAGATGAAAGAAAAATGGAGGAGAATTATAGAAGATTAAAGATTACATGTAGTAAGAAATATCCCCACAACTTTTATTGAAAGTGCGTTAATATTCCATAATCAAGTATGTTCAGAGTAGACAAAACTAAAATACAAGTTGCTTACGCAACCTTAACTCTATTCCCTTGGAAATAGGAGTTATAATGATTTGTGTGATGAGCATAAGAAATGTGTAGCAGAACCATACACATGTGGATTTAACGGAAAGGGGGAAATGGCTGTTTGTAAAGTGTGTGTGGAGCCTGGTACGGAGTTTGCACCTGAGTTATCTGGAACTGGTTAGCTTTGTTACATTTTAACATTTTTATTTAATTAAAATTTATGTTTTAATACTATTAAAAATTACAAAAAATACTACTCTTGTAATTTACTTTCTAAAATTTTTGACAGGTGTATTTTCTTTACTTCACACACTGGGAAAAAATGTGAACTCCTTTCCCATCTTCTCTGCCTCGCTCCCAATTACCCTTAGCTAGTATATAGCTCTCCAGGGAGTCGCTCCTACATCTAAAACAGTTCAACACCTTTCTTGAGAAGTGGAAAGAATAGGATACTTGTCATCCTAGAAACTTTTTCTATTCACAGTGATGCTAGAGATGTCCTTCCACAAATTTTTCATCCTCAGTGTCAATAAACTTAGTCATTCTTCCAACCACTATTGAAAGACCCAAGTTATTTTTTAATGGATTATACTTCCTACTTCTTAGTAGAGTCACTATTCAGAAATAATGTGCTATGAAGTACTTAAAATTACTAGCAGTAAGTGGAAGATCCACGAATAGGACTTGCTTTAACCAGTAATCTCAAACAACGGCATTTCTAGTTCTTACATGTCTTTTTATTTTGACAAGTATATACTTTAGCATGTATACATGTTACTGAAGTGGTAATTAGCATTCATTTAGCTCCCATGTTTGAAAGTTGAAGTAGAAGTCTTTGGAGTAAATGGAAATGATATCATTAATTTCAATGGATAGAGAGCCAATTTTCATAGAGCAGAGGAAAAAGTCAAGCCTGACAAAGGTATTAAAACTTAGAGAAATCCTTCCTGGTTGTTATGCATTGTCTACTAGGCAGACAGAAGTAATTCCACTGCTGGAATTTGTAGTGGCTTTTTGTTCACTTCTGGGAGTGGAAAAAGAAGGAAATATGAGTGTCAGTTATGCTGTTAAATGAGAGATAGTCATCTGAACACGGAATTCGTATTATTTTGCTAAAGGTCATCATTGAAGTTCTGTTGCTAATCACCTTTCTGTATGTTACTTCTCTAAGTATTTGTGACGTGTCCAAGAAGAATGTGTTCTGGATATTCCCCTATAACCAAATCAAAGTTTCATTTCCATTAAAGAGAATTAAATACAAAATAAAAAAAACCCCAAAACGTGGTTATGATGCAAGTTGAAACAGGGATCTAATTGTCCAGATCATTTCTAGGGAATCCACACATACAGCGGTTCTGTTACTGGAAGAAAAAGAAGCATGCCCTGGAATTAATTTCTGCATAAAACTGTAAGACTAAATTGAAGTCTGATGTTTCTTGAAAGCATAGGAAGAAACCTGATGGTTACAGTATATTCAGAAAGCCAGTAAAAACAGAGGAATTTTGTTCAAAAGACATTACTCATGCAAAACGTAAATTAAAAATTTTTGAATATCTCTATAGAGAAAATTTATGGTACATATTTACTATGAAATTTTGACTCTTATAATACCAAATAAACTATCTCAATACATATATCATCAAGTTGGCCTGAGCAAATTCAATCACAGAATCCCACGTGTTTTCACTTTTGCTAGGGCTCAGCATCTATAGGCAAGTAGACACCACCCTTGTCTGCAGAATCACTGTAAAACACCCCTTCCCAAAAGGATGGGACTCTGTATGTTAGCCATGCTGACCCCATCTCCTCTAAAGCCAGTTCTCCCACAAAGTGGGAAGTAGTTCTTTTTTGCTTCCAGCAATCCACTAAAACGGTGATTCTGAAGATCTTTTTTTAAAAAAAATGCTTCCAGGGACAAGACAACAATGAAATAAAGAGAAGAACAGAGTAGTCAAAAGATTTCTAAACAACCACAAATAAGCCCAGGAAGTACATAGCCTTTTGGAAAATCAATAAATGCTTCTACTTAAAATCCCATGTCAAAAAATCTACATTTCTGGAAATTTTATTCAGTCCTTTCAAGATCTTAGGGCCTATGTGGAGCCCTTCCTCCTGCTCCTGTTCGTGTTTCTCTTTATAAGTGTTAGTGTGAAGGCTTTCCTTCTATAAAGTTCTGGATTCCTCAGTCAACTAATTATTTTGAAAGTCTTGAAAGACTTCAAATCCTTCAGCAGGTGTTCTATTGCTTCCTTATAATCTTCCCTGAGACAACTCTGTCTTTAGCTTTCAGCTTAGTCATTGAGATAAGGGGCTGCCATTTCAAAGGTAGCAATAACATTCTTTTATTAGCTCTCTGCTAACAATCTTTTCCAACCCCAGAGAAAAATAGCAAACAAGGAAACAAGGTAAGTGGAAATCCTTCTCTACCTCATATGAAAACATTTTGTACAGAAACAATATCCATCAAACAAAATGAAATATAGAAATATACACACATGTTAGAACCAGTCATTTGTAATCTAATTAGAAAATTTATTAGAATATAAGTTTTTAGTTATAGAATCATAGAATGCTTTGGATTGGAAGGGACCTTCAGAGTTCATCTAGCCCAATCCCCCTGCAGTGAGCAGGGACATCTTTAACGAGACCAGGTTGCTCAGAGCACCACCCAACTTGACCTTGAATGTTTCTAGGGATAGGGCCTCCGCTAACTCTCTGGGCAACCTGTTCCAGTGTTTCACCACCCTCATTGTAAAAAAATTTCTTCCTTAGATCTAGTCTAAATCTACCCTCCTTTAGTTTAAAACCATTGCTCCTTGTCCTGTCATAACAATAACATAACAATTTTCCAATACGCCTCTAAATCAGGCAAATACAGATATTAAGCCTTCTAGCACACTTGTTCTAAGACAATTAAAAAGTAAACCATAGTGGAAAAAAAAAGCTTTTAGGCTTTTGATACCTTTATCACATTGCTTAACAGAGGATGATACAAACTCACTTTGTGTTTTACCCATCATATACATGGCATTTCTAAAATCTTAAATAAATAATTTTAACTTTAAGTAGTGTAGTGATTTTATAAACAAATAAAGGAGCCATGAATAGTAACAGACAGTCATAAACAGTAGAAGTCTTTTCACAAAAAGCACTATTTAATCTAGTGGAAGAAGTATGACTTTTTTAAATAATTTCAAGGAGAAAAATGATTTAAAGCCAAGTTATTCCCAAAGCTGCAGAATGAGTGACAGCTGGTTTCCTACAGACTGTGTTTAGGTCTCCTTAATAAGTCCCTTGCTGCAGTACTGGGTTAGCTTTGTCTTTTATGTTTTAATGTTCCTGTGTCAGGATGTATTATTGGTACCTCAGAGGTATATATATTTTCTTCTTGGAATTATTCAGTGGGCCAAATTTATACCTGCTTTTCCTTATTTTGGTCTCTGTCCTCTACTCACCTCCAAATTACCTCAAAATATTTCAGAATTTTCTATCTTTAAGATTTCTGCATCTTGATTTGTTTAGAAATTGCCCAGTTAAATTATTTAGGGAGACACATAGGAAGAATAACCCAACATACTATATTCTCCTAATAATTCAGGCATAAAAATTCCATTACTAGGTCTTTCTCAAAATATTGTCTCTGATTGTGGGGCTCTAACTTTCAGCTGATCAGGAAGAAGAATATAAAAAGAAGACCAAGAACAACTTGCTATTTGAGAGCTGTAACAAATAGTACTGCTCTTTTGCTCTTCTTTGCAGGTCAATGAATTTTATTTTTTTAATAATCAAAATGGTTGGTTTTTAGCATGATGGTCTGGCATTCCTGATGGCTATATTAGAAAGCATACATATTAGTTTTAAAATACACAACAATTTCTTCACTGTTTTCAATTTACTTTTCTTCTAAATGTAGTTTTGAGGGTAACAGAACAAGAACTCAACTCAGCTTAGTGCTCTCACATGATCTGTGCTTCCTACCTGAAGGTAGGATTTCCTTTTAGGCCATTCTCTCTGATTCCTGTTCATCTTTACCATATTGCTTTGAGAACAGAATTCCAGAAAAACAGTTAACGCTATGTGTATTTTCCCATTTTTCTTGCAGTGATTGAAAGGAAGAATTCTTGGCCTCTTATTTAGATACTTGCTTGTCATTTCTCTGCATCTGTTTTCACAAAATACAGTACGGACATGTAATCTCTGTAATCTTAAGAATAACGAGGATTTAAAGGATTGTTCTACATTTGAAGTCAAGATAACATGATCTAATTTTTTTCTTCTGGCAAAAAAGAAGCAAAGACAGAGAAAATGAGGGAAGATTTTATCTGAGTAGTCCTTTAATCTTCTCCTTTATAGAAAAAATATCCTTAACTACTTTTTTTCTCCTTTTTTATCTCAGGAAAAAATTTTACTGCGAAATTCCACCATTTGAACAGTATTGTCTCTTATTAAGAAGCCATAAAAGACATTCCATGCAATATAATTTTTATGGCAATCTATATTTTACAATGAGGACTAGGTTAAAACAATTAATCCTTTTTTTTTTCATTTGGAAAGATGATATGTTTGTTTTCTGCTCTCATTATATGGAGTAAAAATAAGTTAGGCTGGGACTGACATAAATGTCCTGATTAACTGCCCATGAATATCATTCAGTTTCCATCATCTCTTCGTGATGCGGAAAATACTGATCTATCTCACCACACTTTCTAGGAGAAATTCTGCATTAAGAGTTTTCCTTGGCGTGAGATCTGTGGGAATAGGAGAACAGAACAGAAAAAAAGGATGGTTCTCATATTGTCAGTATCTCACTAAACACTCTTTATGCCTTTTCCCTGTGATATCTGAGCAGATGTGTGTCATTGCATTAAATAATATCTGGTCAAATATTTTAATAGCTGAAGACTAGTAGGGAGTAAAACTTGTAATTTTTTTCCACACCTATGTCCTGAGGATGTACAACACATCCCATGCTGATCTGAAATTACATTTGTAACCTTCCTGGCATACACCTCCTCATCTTGGTTCACGTGCTCAGAGATGACTCCGTGAGCCGAGTGTGGCAAGAGAGCATAATCAGGAGAGTCACTGTAAAAGGGCACTATTAAACTAAAAAAATTATTGCTTCTGAAAGAACCACAAGTGTCGTATGCTGAATGAATTATCAGATTTATGGAAAATAATCTTTTTTATTTTTATTTTTTTTTCCCCTACTTTGCTGCTGTTAGAGGTATATCGTTCAAAATCACAGCAGTAAAATTTAAGACTTGGTATCTCAACTAATCTTTGCCCACAATTCTGCAATGCTTATGACCACACAGTTTCACCCTTCTAGCAGACTTTAACTGAATCTTTGTCAGGAGCTGTAACAAATGTCAAATATGAATTAATTTTGCATTGATATGGAATTAATTTTTCCATGAACTCACCTTAGTGCAACATCAGGTACTCACTTAGTACTCATTAGGTAAGCAGTTCTTTGGGAACAGTGAGAGGAAAGCATTAACACAGTAGGCATTGTACATAACACTCACATTGTGCAGATTTATTGCATTGTCATAAATATAGAATACAACTTGTTACAGCTCGCAAAAATTCAGACTATTTATCTGGCATGCTATGAAAACTAAATCTCATATTTTCTACACCCAATAGGAAAATATTCTTATTTTGTAATACTCTGATTGTCACTGAGTTGTGAAGCAATTTCGTTTTTTTTGAAAGACGGTGGATAAATGCACTAAATGACAGGCTCTAAAGAGTCATCAGTGCATTAACAAATACTTGCCTCTTCACATCATAATATACCTGCCTCTTCACATCATAATGGCAATAATTTAGGAATAGGGTAAGTTAGTATGGAAACTAAATAAGATAAAAACCCCTTAAAATCTAGTGTAATATGGCTTTATGCCCCATTATACCAGCAGACATTGATAGAACAATCAAAGAAGTAATTAATTCATGCGCTGTCGTCTAATCTAATCTAAACTATTCATCATTATAGGCCCTGAATAATTTTTGTCACAGGAGGACCACTACATAGACTCCTTCATTACGGAATGCTTTCCTTCTTAATAGATGCAAGCCCTGTATTTGTCATTTTGTTTTTTCTTTTTAAATGAGTATCGTCTTCTTTATTTTTGTTCTGACCTACTTATGTATTTTAATACATTATAGGAATATTTATCACTTTTATTTTACAGATGAAGTAAATAAATATATGCAAAACATAAAAATAAAAAAATAAAATAAAAAACATGGTAAGCACGAAGTAAACTACTGCGGCAATTTCCTCTCCAAGTCCGTATTAAGACAGAGCATTCAATGGAGTCTAAAATAAAAGTAAAGTAATTGAACTTAATAGGAATCTGCAAAATCAGATGACCAAATTGGCATAAAATATGTAATAGTAGTAAAGAATAAGCTGTTTAATGAACCAGGAGATACTAAAGATAAAATTCATCACAATGACATGAGTTTTAGGGTACCACCCGTAGAGTTCCATTATCTCAATAAAAAAGAAATTAACCATAGAATCATAGAATCATAGGATAGTTTGGGTTGGAAGGGATCTCTGAAGGTCATCTAGTCCAAATCGCCTGCAACAAACAGGGATATTTTCAAGTAGATCTGATTGCTCGGAGTCCTGTCCAACCTGACCTAGAATGTTTCCAGGGATGGGGCATCTACCACCTCTTTGATATGGATTAATATATAAGGATTAATGATACGGATTAATACATAAAGAAAATTGAGGTCTCACTTGTAAATGCTTGCACCATTTGTTCCAACAACTTGCTTTCTGCAATTAAAGGAGGCAAATAATAGAATTTTACACACCCAAAAGCTCTGAAAAAGACTTGTGAACAGGTATATTGCCCTTTGAAAATAACTAAGAATAAAATTATATTTAAATATACATGAAAGCCATGCTTTTTGCAATTTCTGCAACTTCAACTCCTTTATATAGGATAACCTGTATAATCTGCATTGAAACTAAGACATTGCCCTTTGAATTCAATTCATTTGGAGCTTCACTTATGAGAAAGCAATAGAAAGTGTACAAAAAAGTATGCATTCCTTATATTCAGCTACTCCAATCCTGTTACTGTAGAATGAGCATGTGTTACTGCTGTGTGCTTTTTTCTTATGTCCATCACAAACCATTATTTAAATACAGTTTAAGTGTTTGATATTCATAAACCACTTTCATAGTTCTCTTTTACCCTGCGGTTTGACAATTTTTGGAGAGAAAGATAAGCTAATGGTTAAGATAACAATTGCAAAGATTCTTCTGAAGTATGAAGTATATTGCAAAGAATTGAAGAGTTAATACAGAGGTCTTGTCTTCTGATTTAAAATCACATATTAGATCTGCTGGTGAAATTGAATTATCAACTTAAATGCAGTTCCAGTTCAGATTCTCTTTAGCACATTTATTTTTTTATGAGTGTGGAGTGGGACTGATATTTCCAAGTTCAGTTCACCTAAAAGGCAGGGGTCTAGCCTAAGGTAGCTGCACTAAGATCTTTCTATGCTCACAGAAGAGAAAGAGGCACCCCAGCAGATAATTAATTCTGTCTTAAAACAGAGAACTAAGGTAAGAGGAATGACAGTGTGATCTATGGGTGTGCCCCAGGGGATATTCTGTAATGAGGCTAATAACACAGCCGATCTCACAATGCTCAATGAAGAGCCAGAGACTCCTCTAGAAAATGATTGAGAGCATCTAAGTTAAGCTCTGGAGGGGCCTCTGCCTTTCCATTAGCTTCATAGGGACTGAAGAGCCAAAAATGAACTTTTGACAAATCCTCTCCTTTTCCACTGTTTTTAGAAGGTAGACATCGTGACCAGCTTATAATAGATGCTTTTGTTTTTGAAAGCTTAAATTAGGAGACATGAATCCTTATCACAATTCCTTCTCAAGGAAGGTTTTCATTCCAGCTGTTGCTTTATAAATAAGGACTGCAGAGTTGAACCCACAGCTGCAAATTCTACTTAGTATTTATCTGTTCCTTAGGTAGATCAGGCACCCCTGCATGTGCAAGGAAGGCTAATTTTGAAAACTGGTAACACCATAGAGTGAAAAGCAACAGATCAAAGTAAATGTCAGGAAAATTATGTCCGTGGAATGAAAGAAGAACCACTCTCTCTTCCTCCATTGATTTAAGCATCAGAATCTTGCAACATCCTTTCAGTTGTATCTTATAAGGCCATTTCTTTGGGAACTGTCAATTCTCTCACTGATCTTTCTGTTTCTTTGAACTTTCTAAATAGCATGAAGTTAGTTGAAGAATACTTTGGATATTTTAGGGGTTTCAAAAAAAATTGCCTTTATGTGATTATGTGATAACAGAATTCTCAGAGGTTGTATTTTTTAATGTTATGGGAAAGAAATACAAGAAAAAAATTTAAAAAAATACTACAAACAAAGAAAAAGAATGGCAAAAGAGAGGAAAAATAATTATTAATAGAAGGAAAAGGGTTATGCAAAATATTGCTTAAAATACACCTTGCAAATGCTCAAAGTGACTCAAAGGGCAAACTGGTTTTCACTCCATTTAGCAAACAGGTCACCTGAAACAGAAACTCTTGCTTGGTTTCTGCAAAAAGTGGCACCCTGGGTTCAAGTCCAGAATGGTACCACAAAACTTAACAAGGTTTGATCATCTAGTCATGTTAATGTAACACTGTTGTGTTCTTTTGTGTTCTTTTTGTGATAGTCACATAATCTCAACTCTTTACTTAGCAATATTCAGATTTCAGAACAAGAAATGAACCAAAATCAACAAAACAGCTGTCTTTACATCTTCCATAAATTTTGTATTTGTATTCTACTCAAAAACCAGGGAGTGGGACTTGAACTGATCCGAATATTTGGGACCTGACGAGATGCACCTCAGAGTCCTGAGGGAATTGTCTGATGTCATTGCCAAGCCACTCTCCATGACATTTTAAAGGTCATGGCAGCCAAGCGAAGTCCCTGGTGACAGTAAGAAGGGAAACATTGCACCCATTTTTAAAAAGGGTAGGAAGGAGGACACTAGGAACTACCCACTTCTCAGCCTCACCTCTGTGCCTGGGAACATCATGGAACAGCTCCTCCTAGAAGCTGTGCTAAGGCACATGGAGGACAGGAAGGTGATTCGAGACAGCCAGCGTGGCTTCACCAAGGGTAAGTCCTGCCTGACCAACCTAGTGGCTTTCTATTGGTGGTGTGACTACATCAGCGGACAAGGGAAGAGCTATGGATGTGATCTATCTGCACTTCCGTAAAGCCTTCAACACAGTCCCTTGCAACATCCTTCTCTCTAAATTGGAGAAACATGGATTTGATGGGTGGACTGTTTGGTGGATAAGGAATTGGTTGGAAGATCACAGCCAGAGGGTAGTGGTCAATGGGTCCATGTTCAAATGGATGCCAGTGACATCTGCTGTCCCTCAGGGGTCCTTACTGGGACCAATGCTGTTCAACATTTTCATCAATGACTTAGACAGTGAGATGGAGTGCACCCTTAGCAAGTTTGCAGACAACACTAAGCTGAGTGGTGCAGTTGACACACCAGGACAGGATGCCATCCAGACGGACCTGGACAAGCTGGAGAAGTGGACCTGTGTGAACCTCATGAGGTTCAACAAGGCCAAGTGCAGGATGCTGCATCTGGGTCGGGGCAGCCCCCGCTACCAATACAGGCTGGAGGATGAAGGGATTGACAGCAGCCCTGCTGAGAAGGACTTGCAGGTACTGGTGGACAAAAAGCTTGACAAGAGCCGACAATGTGTGCTCGCAGCCCAGAAGACCAACCATAACCTGGGCTGCATCAAGAGAAGCATGACCAGCAGGTCGAGGGAGGGGATTCTGCCCCTCTGCTCGACTCTAGTGAGACCCCTGCTGGAGTTCTGCATCCAGCTCTGGAGCCCCCAGCACAAGAAGGACATGGAGCTGTTGGAGCGGGTCCAGAGGAAGGCCACAAAGAAGATCAGAAGGCTGGAGCACCTCTCCTATGAGGAAAAGCTGAGAGAGTTAGCTTTCTTCAGCCTCGAGAAGAGAAGACTCCGGGGTGACCTTATAAGTCAGGTACTGCCATATAGCAGGCAGTACCTGAAGGGGGCCTATAGGAAAGAAGAGGAAAGTATTTTCAGCAGGGCTTGTTGCAAAAGGACAAGGAGTAATGGCTTTAAACTAAGAGAGGGTAGATTTAGACTACATATAAGGAAGAAATTTTTTGCCATGAAGGTGGTGAAACACTGGAACAGATTGCCCAGAGAAGCAGTGGAGGCCTCATCCCTGGAAACATTCAAGGCCACGTTGGGTGGTGCTCTGAATAACCTGGTCTAGTTGAAGATATCCCTGCTCTCTGCAGGGAGGTTGGGCTAGATGACCTATAAAGGTCCCTTCCAACACAAAGCATTCTATGTTTCTGTGATGCTTATATGGCTTAATGAAATAAATGCATTCAGTTAATTAACTTCTTTTATGGCATTGTTTGAGTGTGGTTTTCAAGTAACTAATTTTGCATCCTGTTGTTCTTTTCTGGTTTTATGCTATGTAATCTATTCTCATAGTTTTCTCTTTAGGTGTTCTGCACTATATGCTTTTTTTGTTTGTTTGTATTAACTCAGCAGGTGGGTCTCCAAACTATTCATATGCAAAATTTGTGTAACATTTAAAACACAGCTGGGTATGGTCCCTCTTCACTGTTACATGATACAGTTCCATTTCACACGACTGGGACAATAATTTCCTATTTTTATTGTTGGTGGTTTTTTTTTTTTAAATGCACCACAGGACAGCGTTATTGAAAAGATTGAATAAGAGACCCATGATTAGTAAATCGGCTGCCGAACTCTTTTCTTGGGGGAGTTAGATTGCACACCAATCTGTCCCAGAAGAGGAGCTACCTCCTGTATAGAAGGAGGCCTCTGGAATCATACTGTTGCAGAAACTGTAGCTTTTTTATGCAGAAATAATATTTGAAAAACTCAAATTTTAGGCTAATTAGTACAAAATTCTGAATCGTTGCACAAATAAAGGTCTTGTAAGCTTGAGTATTCAGGAATTGCTTTGAATTCTTGTGTTTAAAAAGTGGGCTGAATTCCAGTTGCTGTTGCCTAGCAGAATATGGCTTTCTGAAGATCCTTCTCTCCATTTCTTCCCATCCTTGGTTCCAGACTGCTTCTTTTTAAAGTGAAACCACTTAATGATACAATTTCTATACTTTCTTTCCCCAAGCAAATCTAATAAATGTTTTTTAGAACATGCATTTTTAAATGGATTTATTCAGCCCAGTGAATAAATAATTTAAAAAATCCAACAAAAAAAACCTTGTTTAGTTCCTTCAGAATTGCCTTTCATTATCTGTGTGTTTCCTTGGAATATTGGTAAAAGACAGTAGTAAGTATAATTATTACAATTCTTTGATGTCTTGAGACTTGGATAGTTTATACTTATAGTAGTTGTTAGCTGACAGATCTTTCCAAGAAAAATGGCAAACTTACTATCCTGTGAAAGAAGAAATATTTTCAATAACTGTAGAGTATTGTTATCAGCTTTTTGAATCTAATGAGAGACAAGAGTAGCATAATCTCATTCATTCATATTTGTGAGTATCAATCTTTGCTGCAGATGTGCACTTCATTTGCAGAAACAGACAGCAGAGCCCAGCAAACAGTAGCAGCTAATTGTACTGGTTTTGTCATTAGCATTTTTCTATCACAGTCTCTTGAGTCTGGAACCTCCATGGTTCTTATTCTCATGATCTTTGCTAAGGTGCAGAATTATGACTTTGCATAGACTGGTGTTCATGTTATTCACCTTTGATTATTGGGTCTTCTGCAGATTCTTGGATTGCCAGAATGAACATACGATCCAGCTCTTCATTTACCCTATTTCTTAGAGAAAAGGGGACTTACTAGAGGCATGAATTTAGTGATAACTTGAATTGTAGGTGACAGTTCTCTGCTTTGTTGAGAACTTTCTATCACCTGTCTTCCTCATATTTCTGTTTGTATCTGTTTCTTCAAATCTTTTATATATTCACATACCTAGTGCATATGATTCTTAAGTGATCATAAACTCAACTCCACCAGCTTCAAACTTTATCATTTTATCTTTGGCTTTCTAACATTGCTAACAAAGTGACACGTTGTCATGACCTAAATGGTTAGCTGGCCTGAGGGAGTGCAGAGATTGTGACTGTGGATTCCTAGGATTCAGTAATACAAAAAAACACGGAGGCTCTATCTTCTAAATTTCTCTGCTTTATTACAGAATACCGCAAATACCACAAAAATCTCCATTAGCAAGTAAACTACCACAAAGTCACTACTAGCAAGTATATCTGTGATTAATAAAGCAAATATATATAATCTAGTACAGCTAATAGATTGTAGCTCATTTCTTCTATACCAATAGATATATCTTATTTGTAATAAACTATTACAAATTACTATCAGCAATCAATAATATAGCATCAATCAACAGTATGGCAGCAGTAAATAGTAGCAGCAATCAGTTCTGCAACAAAAACCAGTACCAGCAACAACCAAGTAGGTTACTACAAACTTATCATTAATGAAGAAACTTGCCAACAATGTAACAGCAGATACACTTATGGTAGATTACTTATAGAGTTATGTGATACAGGTATTAGTTGAATTGGACAGACTTCAGAAGGTCTAAGCCATCCCGAAGGGAGGACGAACCAATCCCAGAGGGGGACCCAATCATTCCAGAGGTGGAAGGACAAGCCAAACTGACCCTGAAAGGAGGGGAGCAATAAGATAACAGAGTCTTTCTTCAGAAAACATCCACAGCACAGAGTCCAGAGTCAGCCAGGCATCCCCAGTGAAATCCAAGATTTCGTAGAAAATTTATGCAGGGAGTTCAATCAGTTTAGGAAAACAAAAGTATGTGCAACACGGTAAATTCTCAGAGAAGCAGGCTCCATTTTGGATAAAATACATGACCTTTTGATCTCAGAGACGTAAGAGGGCCTAGGACGTCACCACTTTGAGCAGTTAATAGATGTTAATTTTTACTTTTCACCTATAACAACCAATAGATGATGACTTTTTTGGTTCTTTCAGATTATTTTTTTTTCCCCAAACTCTTCCCATGTTTTCAGACCATAAGTTGCCACTAGAGTTTCTTAGTTTTGAGCTCAGCAATGGTATCTCAGGATGTGTCTGGTTTCTAGGTACTTCAAAGAGGCCAGCTGCAATTTCGAAGGATGTTTCTGGTTCAAAAGCCTAGTTCCCAGGTTCACAGCTCTAAGGCTGATAGGCAATTCCTCTGTTAGCATTTTTCAGCAGACATTTTCTTCTGTTCAGTAATTTTCCCTTTCTAACCAGGCTTCATTTATGGCTTCTCACATCCCATATTCACCAGTGATTAGTCTGAAATCTGAAAAGTCTCATTGCTTTCTGTTTATTTGTCCATTTGTCTTCTGTTCCAACATAGATGTGGCACTTAGGGACATGGTTTATTGGTGGACTTGGCAGTATTATGTTTACAGCTGGACTCAATGATCTTAAAGGTCTTTTCTACCCTAATTAATTCTATGAATCTATGATTCTCTCTTTTGTTTCATGGGTGGGGAGGGTATACGAGGAAAAGAGCAAGGTAACTTCCCCAATGATATTGTTGCGGTCTTCTTGATGACACTGAGCACGCTGTCCTGGAGTAGGAAAACTTAAGGAAGTAGGTGTTTTTGGCACTTCTTACAAGTTCTCCTGTACATGGCACATTACCTAGATTGTGCTGTTTGAGCAGGATTCCTCTCACTTTAATTTAGCCACATGAATGTTTAATCTGAAATAGTAGGGGCAGGTCTTATGCAGTCAAATGAAAGAGATAAACAAACCTGGAGAGAGACTTGTCTCTCCATATAGTGTACATCATTGCCTAAATGGAATAATCAGAATTCCTTTCTGGTGGAGTGTGTCCTTTCAATGAAGATAGATTAAACTTAGCATGATTTTCAAACAGCTAGACTCTCCTGGTTCTGATATAACTTTGATTTTGGGCATTATGTACCTTTTCTGTCTCTGTGTCTTCATGTTATCTCTCAGGTTCTCTCCTGTGGTTTTTGGTATACTGCAACTCCCAATCAAATTCACGAAGTCACATTACAGTGATACTGTCCATTCTTTGTCAGCTTCTTTTTGGCCATCCTTCAATTGCTCAGAAAATTGTCATTTACTTGTTAAAAAATAAATTGGGGTCTCACTGACTTTTTAGTTCCACATGTCTATTATGGCTGGGTTTCCTATCAGATACTCAGATCTTTATTGGGTTATTTATCTCTAAACTCTCTGCTTACCTGTGTGTGATTCCTCAGTAGTGATGCAATCTGGCTGCAACCCAGATCAAAAAGAAAAGAATTTTCTGCACATCTGTCAGATGGAGCAAGATTCAATTTGCATCAAGCTTTTTTTGTGAGAACTATCTGACAGTTACGTATCCGAGCCAACATATACACTGTAAAATCCACTGCAGGAAAAGTATAGAAAATAGACAATAAGAAGTAGAATTCTGGGAAGATGATAAAAAGAAATAATAAAATAAATTGAAAAATATACACCAATAGGCAACCTGGAAAAACAATTTGAAAAATGCAGTAGAAGTAGACAAAGCCCCACCTAAGTATTAAACGATACAATATAGGAAGAGTTGACTGAACATGTGCCCTGAGGACAATGGAACAAAAAATATTCATTGCATTTAAAGGTTTTAAAAACTTTTATTTCTATCTGTTGATGAGTCCAGATGATCAGTGAACCTAGCAGAATTATTGACAATAAAAACCTATTTTATTCTAAATATTTAATATAATATACTTTTTGTTGAATTATATCTTATAAAAAATCTAATTAGATTAAATTTCATAGATTAAATTTGGCTATCAAAGTATAGATGATCTATATTTTAATTATATTTTATTTTTATATAATTATATATTTTATATTACATTGCTTTTCTAAGTAATTTTTGAGACAGTATCTTGCACTAAAGAATTACCTGTTGTTAATCATACTTGCAAATCTTACTATTATTTATGACTGACAAGTATTGAAAACCAAAATCTACTTTTTGGTGACTAGGTAACAGCTCTCTAGTGTGGAGAAAAATTGGGTAGGACAAGCTGTGGTAATAATCTCTAAATTATTGTTTTGTGTTGAAGTCATTTAAGAGCTTGAATCCTCTGTGTAAACCATAAATAGTAGCACTAAATGTTTTCTTCTGATGTGGCTGTGAAGGGGTCCGTTAGCATATCTATTCATTTCAAATTGCTTCCGCTGACACCAGACCTGTCCTTTCACCACCACAGAGGGAGACGAAGAGGAATAATGAATGAACTAAAAATAGAGGAATGAATCTATTTGAGGATGACCTGCTAGAAAGTCATAGAGATGAAAGGCAGAGGAAACCGTCTGGATATTTTCTGAACAGTAACCTGGGGTGACATCTTGCCTCTGTTGAAGACATAGAGTCTTTCCACTGTCCTCACTGTCCTCAGAATTCCGTTTTCTCAGTTTTTGAATGTTTCTTCTCCTTATTATTCTTTCCCCCCTTGCTACTGACTTGACCTCTACCCCTCAAAATGCAAAATTAAACAAATGTAATTAAACAGAAGTCTGACATTTCCAAATGAGAAAAGAGACAGGACTTTAAGTACATCAGGTGCAAATACATGCTCCTGTGAAGAACTCAGGAAAAAGTAGTCATGACAAATCTATAAATGAAATATTTCATTACCTCACTGTTACTGAGACAGAGAGAGTGTGGGAGGACAAAACAATCATGGTGAAGGGGCAGAGAGGCTTGAGTTCAAATATGATGTATTTTGGAAATTATAAATAAATCTAAGGCTAAGAAAGAAGCTTGAGAAGTTAAAATCTGATTTATCTTTTATAATATTATTTAATCCTACTGAGAGTAAGAAGAAGTGGAAAACTGATTTTTTATTTGTGGCGTAAAGCATTACAGAAAGGTAGTGAAAAAAAGAACAAGCCTTCTGCATAATTTCAGTTCAGAATAATTAAATATTAGAGATGCTTTCATTTCCAACAGGAATTATAAAGTAGCACTTTGAGCCTTTATTACGTACGGATTTCTGGCAAGTATGTGAATAAGCTGTGAAATTGAGAGGAAGCACTGGAGGATGAGGGCAGAAACACCTGGTTCAGAATGTGTTTGCATTCCTGTCAGAAACAATTTCTTCATGAGAGTTCATTTTGTCACTGCTAACATTAAACATGCTCAAGCAGAGTGTATGGTCTGAGTAGTGACCAAAATAAACAAACCCCAAGAAATTGGTCATGAAATAGCATCTGAAACTTGTCAGGGGAATTGGGCTGAATCTGGAAGCCCAGCAGAGGGGAGGCTGCTGTGGCTCCCTGCCCCTGTGTCCATGCTGAGCAAGGGAGAAAGATCACCTCCTACCACATAGTGCAGCGCAGGATACCAGTAGCCTACACAGTCAAGTAAGCAGGAATAGTAATTTAGGTTTTCATTAAATCTGAAATTATGCATTCTTGTAATAAGTCACATCCTTCAGCAAAAATAAAAGGCGAGAGAACTGATGTGGTGAAGGGCAGAAAGATGGAAGAGAAACCTGAACGTACTGCCCACTATATTTTATCTCAGTACTTATTTTTCAGCATTCTAAATTTTAGCAACATTATTTTTCTAGCTCCACTTTTACTGTATTCTTAAGAAATATATGATAGCAAATTCATTCATGTATGTTACTGAAATCTAGGAATAATCTAAAAGCATAGAATAAGAAATCCCTCAAGGTTCAAAAGACAGCGGAGTTCACAGGTATCATTTTGCACTGAGTTCCAGCATACTGCAAGTCTAGGCACTCATTGAGAAAAATGTAGAAAAATATAGGAGGAAAGCATTTATGATTGTTTGGAAGAATAGGACAAGGTTTTCCAAAGTAATACTTTCAAATGTGCACATATTTTTGTGGTGATTGCAAGGCTATGAAGCAACTCCAGTGCAACCAAGTTTTTCCTCTGAGCACTAATATTTCTCATGTGGCATCCACAGGAATAAATTGGGCCCAAAGAGTCATCTTAAGTGTTTGTGACTAACATGGGAAATTTAAGAAACATAGAACCTCTCAAACCATGAAAAAGAAAGCCTGGCTCTCAGGCAATGTATTTGATCTTTAATTTTGCTTTGCTGTGCATCTAGATGAAGCACTATCTTTTATTCTCTTGGCTCTGTAGAATTTTTCAACAGCAGCAAGCTGATATTACTGCTAAACACCTACATAATAATCATAATAATAATAAAAAAAAGCACAGGATCTATTCTCCCTTCCTTTTTGAGAACTTAATTTCTCTGAGAGCAGGGAAGCGTAGAATCAGCTGGAGAGTTCGCAAAAGTTTAACTCTCTGACTCAGAGCAGAAAGTTGCTATTAGCTACTTGACAATAAAGAAAGAGAGAGAGCACCTGATCAGCACCCCAGCCCTGCGGTATCTAGAAATTGATCCCACTGGAAGCATGCACTTGATGTTAAAAGATGACCTCTGCTCCAGGTTCTGGGGGAATGAAAAAGAAAACAAAGCAACTGCTCAGACAGTGTACTTGGAGAAAAAAAATATATTCTGGTCCTAAATGAGTTAACAAGCTTAATTGTGGAGATAAACAAGGAATGATACGAGTATGGCCTAAACTAGTGTTGTTTTCCCATCCATCTGCCTTTCAATAGTTCTATCATTTAATTCTCAATTTTAGTATGAATTGGTTTCCTTCTTATTTATAATTCTTTAGGTATTATAGTTTTATAGAACCAGAGAGGTAAAAGACTTGGAACCAAGCTTGGCAGCAATTCACACTGGCAGGGTTTGAGGTGAGATTTTGTTGCAATTTTGGAAAGCTCTGGGAAAAAGAATGTCAGACAAATACTAATTCATTAACAATAATATATAAGATCATACTACATGCACACTTGTCAGTCAGAACAGCAAAAACATGTTTCCAAAAGAAGTGAAAAGACTGTCAGCTAGAACTTCAAAAAGTATACTGGAAATTCTGGTTGTAAATATACTTTGAGAAACAATCCAGAACTAGACAAGATGAGCTACATGATTTATTGGGGTTTTTTTAATCTCAGTTTCACTGAGACTTGACTTACATGTGGACTATTCATGAACTGCGTGAGCCCAAGGAAGTAAAGGGCTTTGAGGTATAATACATTTAAACTCATGCATCCTGCCACCACGAATGAAGAAGGTGTGTTGTAAATTAAATCATGTGGTGGCCAAATTCAGCAAAGCACTTTAGGTGTCCTTGTGCAGATATTAAAGCTGATGTTTCTCAGCAGTGTGGGAAAACGGCAATGGAATTATCAAAATGGATATCAAGGTTATACAAATATGTAACCATCCAGGTCTGCCCAAAATCCCGTTAGAGACAGTGAAAATAATCCCATTTATTTACAAGAGCCTATTGAATCTTAAACTATTAGAAATCATGACTGAATACGGTTTCCTGCCTTTGGAAGTTCTTACTCAGGTATCCTCAGGCAAGTCTCCAACATCAAAAAGTTTACCATGGTAAAGACTATGTCAAACTTAAGTTCTGTATTATCACTGAAAAGACTAATATCAATGTTAATGACATTCATCCCCACTAAGAGCAGTTAGCTTGCCAGCTTTCTGTATCAAAGCAAAAAAAATCAAAAATTGTACGCTTAGTTACACTTAGTTACACTTAGTACCCACTCTTCTAAAAGCACAGTACAATATAGCAAAGGTGAATACTAATAAAGACTACTGTCAAAAAGTATCCTTGCTGAATATTCAAAACAATCATATCTTGAACAAAGAAGCAACCATGATGCAGTGCAATTACTATAATATTGTCCTCATTATTTACTACTAAAGGCTGTACATCTTCTTTTTAATCGCAGATACAGTCTCTGAATCAGGAAAAGCAGAATATGTTGGTTACTTTTCTTTATTGTAGATGAATGGTTGATAAACATTGGTAACCTAACAGCCATATTTTTAGATTTTTACTAACTTCATAAATGAAAGAAATTTTTCAGCTAAATAAATTTTAAAAACCAGGACAAATAAAAGTACAAGTGACAATCCCTTCAGTAGCCAGGGCTCTGTGTTTGGCTTGTCAGTTTAATTGCAATGAACCTTTGGGATCTTTGTTTAGATTCTTAAAGGTGCTCTTTTTTTCTTTTTTTCTTCTTTTCTTCCCCCCCCCCCCTCAAATGTTGTAATCTTTTACATTAAGCACTTCAAGTGTTAGAGTAAGGATTAATCAGTGGGATTTTTTTTCTCTGTCCATACGATACAACAAAGAGGAAATGGTAGGGCAGTGCACTCTTTAACCAGTACATAGGTTTTAAACACGCTGAGACAGAACAATTTGACTGTTGGCATCACTGCTTGGCTTAGCAGTCATAATTCTCAGGATGACACTGGTGGGCTTTGGCAGAGCTATGCGGTACTGAGACTTGCAGACGTTGCAGAGGACATGACCTTGCCGCGGATCACCGCATCTTTCATTGTAGGAGCTAATGTACAAGCAGAGGTGATAGCCTACATGTTAGATGCACAATTGTTTTGCTGAATGATGGCAGTAAGTCCACAGTTCTTCTGTGATGCATATGGGTAAAACACAGAGCAACACAACAAATAGTCACATATAGATCATAGGGAGAAGAAGAAGTTTTTTGTTCCAGTCATCAGCAGCATTTATTTTACTGGTTAGATATGAGATACAAAGCAGACAATGAGCCATGTTTTGAAGGCTGAGGGGAACGTAGTAAGATGAAAGCCTGCAGTAGACTATTTCAGATGGATAGCACAGCATTTGTAAGAATTCAGTATCTACTTTCCCCATTTGTAAACTGTGAACAAAGTGACTATTAAATCAGCAACAAGAAGAGACCATTCAATTACAGGCAGCAACGAGATCAAAAAGTGTATATGGAGACATAATGCTGAAGATATGGAGCAGATGAAGAGAATGGGAAAGGCAGGGAGGAAGTGTCTTACCAATATGCTTGTACATGTAGTGATCCATTCTGAAGTCAAATATTATTGGTACATGCAAAAGAAAGGCTGAGGAAGTCACAGTAATAACAATTCACAGTGACTGAAACAGAAAAAACTTCAGGAGACTCAGAGCTGGGGCTTGGCAAGCGAAAATTACACTGTGAGAATGATGGAGTGATGATTTGCAAGCTATAGGACTGTGAAAGAAGAATCACATTAATTTCAATATCTTTAACCATGTTTCTAAAAGCTTTCATGATGGTATTTTTAAAGCTTTGTATTTACAACCACATTACAATGCATATTATATTTTACATTTACAATAACTTTGTGAGAGGTGGTTGGGCTTTTTTTCTTACTTCTTTTTATTTCCACTAGTTTGGAAACTACAACTGGATAAGAAAATGTCAGTATTTAGTCCATGTTGTTTTTGGATTCTTATAACCAGTTTCTCTGGTGATGGGTTCATAACGCAAACGGTGTTTCTTTTTAGCCAAAAGCATGCTGTTTAAAGTAACATTTTTAGCACAGATATGTAAAATGTTTTTGTATTTGGAAACTTAGATCAATGTCTAAACTATTGATCTTTCTAAAAGAAATATATTGATACTGAAGCAAATGTATTTTAGTGCACAGATAGCATTACTTTGATTCTAATATGCTTACAATGTATAGAACATTCCTCTTCTAGCAGTGTCCACTTATTTGTAAATAGCCATCCTTCAGCTACCATTTCATTATTTTTCTACCCCAGTTGCATGCACATTGTTCCCTTCTTTGACTCAAACAGAACTTCTTTTTTGTCAATCTTTTTATTTAATCATTCTGTCATCTTTTTTTTTTCTTTAAAGACAAGTATCCTTAGCAGGCCACAGAGTATCTCTGAGACCAGGAGAACCAAAAGGGAGCTTTTAAATCACAAGTGGCCAGGGTCTACACATAAGCATTTTTATAGATTTAATTTTGATCTTTCTGCTAATATATCAACAAGATGTATTGTTTCCTCTGTTCATATAAGATTCCACTGAGACATAATATTTTATGTCATTCATACTGCCCCGTATCAGCAGAATGAAGTTTGACTAAGCTGGAAAGATATTTCTTTGAATAGGAGACTGAAAAAATAGTAAACCAAAACCATGTTTTTTGGTTCAACTCCCAGATTACAGAAACTAAATATTTTAATTGTAATTAAAATACCAGCTGATTGTAAGTTGGATGAGATCCAAATATACACATTCTTGGAACATAGCTAGCTAATTCTTCTGCAGAAATGCAAGTTAGTTTCAGTCTGTGATATGAATTATGTGATCCGTGGGACTCCAGTCAGAAAAGGCATTTACAAAATGTTTATCAGTTTCTACTTCCCATCATGGGCTGTAGTCTGAATTTATTATTATAACCCTTCAAGTCAACCACAGTGACATTACTTTACAGTTTAAACATACCTGTGGCTTTGCACCAATGTTTTTATGGTCAGTTTTATTCACAGGGAATGACACATATATTTTCATCTTTTCTATTTCCTTTAAAGTGAAGTGAACAAAAACTAAATTTGAAAGGGTTGATTGTGAGGTTTCAATTTAAATGACTGGAACCACGATTTTTGACCCAGATGTTTGACATAAAAATAGTTTTGAAAGGTTTGAAAAATAAATTTTCTAAATTTAAATAGGGAACAGGACAAGTATAAACTAAGGTTTAAATTCTCAGATCTGCCTTAGAGATATAGAAAATTTTATAGGTCGCTTTGGAAATCTAAGTCTAAATTACATTATCCTCATATTTCTAATATTTGATCAAGTTATCAGTATTCTAATCTATAGCCATGTATTTATTGGCACCAAACAACAGTGAGGAGCATTAGGAGGCCACTGAAAAATAATTTTTTATTTATAACAATGAGGAAATATGTCTGGATGAAAATCAAATTACCGCAAAGAAAACGAAAAAGCCTGTTAATATTATATTATCACTCCACTACAAGGGTAACACACGATGAGTTAATTAGGTTTCATCTTAAAAAGAAAACGTGTTTCCCTGCTCAATATTCACCAGAAAATAAAAATGAAGATATTAATCCTAATGTAGTGAAAGAGGAACTAGAAGTCTGAGAAAAAGGGTGAGTTTATAAATATATTAAAAATATATTTTAGAGCAGAGAACAAATTATGAAAAATAGTTTTCAATATAATAGTTGCACTATTTACAAAATCAGAATGTGCCACAAAGCGAAAATTAAAAGGGTTTTAAAGACATTGCCTTCTGTAAGGAAAATGTATATCTACTACAGACACTATAACAGGGTAATATCCGAGTTGTATTTAAAAACTCTGAAAAACCTTGATAAAGAAAATGGGTTTTTTAATAGTATAGGAAAGATGTGCAGGAAAAAGCTAATGAAGAGGAATGGAATGAACAACACGGAGAGCAGGTGTCTCATTTTAAGCTGGTGGTGTTATAAAATGAAATTATTAAAAATTACTGTTGCAATGGTGTCTAAGGCAAGCTATAAAAAGATCTATGGTAAAGAAAGGTGATTCATTGAGGAAATATTGACTATCACACTTAAGCACTTAAGATCCTAAAATGGAAACAAATGTGCCAGGATATTCTTTTCTTTCCTGCTCTAGTGAAAACAACTGTGCAACAGTAAAATGAATTGGTATTACTTTTACTAAGTGTAGCTAGAAGTTTTTCTTTCACTCTATGAAGAAAAGTAGTTATCCAGGAGAAACTTCTAATTTAATGAAGTCAAAAAAATGTAATCATTTAAGGAAAATGCACTCTGTACAAAAAATTGGGAAAACAGGCCAGAGTCCTGGGAGCATCATATGAGACAAGCTGGCATAAACATTTGAACAGCAACTGATTTCCTGGAAAAAGAAATTGTACTAGTAGTCACCATATTTTCAGTTGTAGCATGGGAAACAGATGAAACCAATAAGGTACCAAAACCAGACAATATTTGTTGGACCTTCTTCTCTTCACTTCTAAAATGTCAATGTCTGTGTACAAATTTGGAGTATGAGAAAGTCCCTCTCCTGAGGTGTTTACAGTCTAATTAAATAAGGTAGCAAAGTATTATATCTATGCCTACTTTACTGCTAGGAATTGGAGGCACAGCATTATTAAGGTTATGATGCAGACAACTCAAACCCTGAGCCTTAGCAGTATTAAAACGTATGTCTGAGAGTGTGATCTACACAGCCCATTCTCCAGCAGTGCCTAAACCCAACAGAGTTCCAACATCCCTACTCCAATAGTGTGAAGTGCTGAACATATAGCAAAAGCATTCTGTTCTGGAAAGATAGGATCCTAAGATCCATTTATCCTGTGTGGCAATCCAGAACTCAGGCACTTTTCTAGCCAAATTGCCCCCGAGGCAGTGCAATCCTAAGTGGAGTGGCAAAACCAGACCTATGCAAGACCACAGGAAGACAGAATAAGAGCTACTCTTCAAAGCTCACCTGGTTATTTGCAAGTGACACCCTAGGAGATAAGGGTTTCCTCAACTCCTTGTGAAGCCAGAGTTGTCACATCTGAGTTGACATCATGAGTGGTGGAGAAGCCTCTTCCAGAGAAGAAGGAGTGCTCGCCCTTTCCACCCCTCTTGAGAAAGCTGTCCTGCTGCTTGGCAGAAAGACAACAGCCGCGTTGCCAAACACAGGTGACCAGGCTTAGTGGACAGAGGCTGCCCTAAACTTCAGGTCTTGGTCCATTTCCATTTGATGCCCCACTTCTATTAATGCTTACATAACATGAAATGAATAAATACATAAGAAATATTCAAAGAAAGGTACTCCTTTTTAAAAAAAACCAAACAAACCCCAAACAAACAAACAAAAAAAAACCCAACAAGCCAACCCCACCCCCAAATCAAACACACACAAAAACACCCCAGGAGCTATGTTTTTCTCTACAATGATGAACCAAGATCTCATTCAAAGTATACTTTTCACAAAATCCTCTGGCTTCTCCTGTGAACTTACTACTTGACCTTTCTCACTGAGAAAGAATTTAGGCAAGGCAAGTAAGAATAAGAATATAACTTTTCACCTACTGAAGAAGGTTAAATCTCCCTTCCTGACCTTTGACAAAACCATTGTGCTGAAATATTTTCAGAATGGGCATTGTGCTTGTTTCTAAAAATTGTTAGTGTTAGTTAAAAAAAAATAAAAATTATGTCTTGATTTGAAGCTATGTTGCTTCCGTAGGTCCAGATGTAATGGAAAAAGAAGAACATGGGGCAAGTGCTTTGTCTGTGAGTGTTGATCTGGAACAGTTTTACCCTGTGATGCTATGTGTGAGATGATACGGTTCAGCACGAGCTCATGAGTGATCAAGAGTATTTAATCACACAGAACAGGATACACAAAGATAAACTGGAGCAAATGAAAAGAGGTATTAAGGACAGCAATCAAGATCTGTGATTTGAATCTGCCTTGATTGTGACAGATTAATGTTTCAAAAGTAAGTTTTTTTAATTTCAGGTGAAGCAAGTAAATGAGTAAGTTGATTTGCTAGAAAATTTATGAATTCCAGAAAGTCTGTGAACCATACTTGTGCCACATATGTCAAGATTTCATGTTCACTTACTTCTAAGGAACCTTACACGGTGTTAGCAATTATAGTTCAGACTTCCAGTTTCTGCGCTTGCAGTTAAATGGATCTGCCTACCTCTCAGATTTACATAGGACTGAAGTTCCCACTAGTTCCACATGGCAAAAAATTTTTTACTAAATTAACTTGAGAGAAAACATTTGGGAAGTTTCAGAATAATCTCCAGCTTAGTCCCTTATGTATGCTTTCAAGGAAAGCAAGTTGATGGAAGGAGGGAGAGGGGAACGGCTCAGTTGTGCCTGTGGGCCTGAAGGGGGAGAAATTGTTTCACACTCGGGACTGCTTTGAGGATTCCCAGCCACGATAATTTCATTATACAACGGAATAGAGTGACATTTCTTTTCTTCTAAAAGTGAATTATCTCAAACTGACCCACAAGAGTTTTACAACTCTTTACAAATTTACAAATGAATTTTTAAAAATTATTTAAAATTTAGAAATGTATTGCATAGAAACTGAAATGAGGAAACTGGTGTTTTGGAGGAGAAAAAAGAAAGAAGGCATCATGTGAAGTAATTATTAAATTCTAATTCAATATATTTTCTTTCTAATATTTTTCACGTATATATTTGCCATCTTTTGAGATACTGAGGTGTACAGGGGCATAGAAATGTAAATATTTTTTCAGCAATCCTATATAGAGTTGAATGATTAATACTACTTTTCCTCCTCACAAAATTCCACGACAAAATTTCGCAAATAGGCACTGCTATTGTTTATTGTTCTTATTCATATTTACTGAAGCAATGGATAATTCCTCATCAGTTAACATAAATGTGCAAATAATTAATTTCCAGCACATGATTACTGAAGAGCAGCTAGAGGATAGGGTTTTAAGGTTTGCAGCCACACAAGGATAAGATGCAGAATCTTGCACGTGGCACAGCAGGATCTACCACCTTTAGCACAACGTATCCACAACTCACTCTACAAGAAAGAGCTGCCAGCAGCTTTGATCCAACCTGAAAAATTATGTCAGCCATCCTTTTGAAATTAGTATTATGCCAAATAAGATGGCATTCCTCAGTTTCTTGGTTTTTTTATATTTTTTTAATTATTATTTATTACTGCATATACTGACTATTCTTTACATGGACAAAAGGGGATAGTCTCCCTCCTAAGAAATAAGCATTGTACACATAAACTAACAATATTTAGGGTAAAGAAAGAGGTCTAAAAATAGAGAAACTGATTTGATGTCTAGCTAGTTGGTACAGTATATTCAAACTTGAGTTTACTGAGGGACCTTAGTTTCTTCATTAGTGCCAGTCAAATAACTCAGAATAACACATCATGTCATGAGTTGCTACCCTTGTCCTGCCACTAGTTCATGTTGATAATCATATTACTGAATGAACCAGCAGTGCAGTTTTTTCAGGTAAAACTCAAATGCAAAAAGGAGTAGAGGGTCACATTCAGGTTACTCACAATGGATTTGAGCAATGTCTTTCAAACAATGTCCATAAATTTGGAGCTTTCAGAAGAAACAGGAAAATTTTTTCCTCAGTATCAGGTCTTAAATCTAAAAGGTGAATCCTGAAAGCATATACTGCCTACAGAAAGTTGCTTAAAAAGTTACTTAAATAGTTATCTTTCAATGAAATGCTGTTCTTACTTGAGATCCTAAACTATCCAGTTCTCCCTTCCTGCCAAGTTCATTTTTGCCAGGTAAGGTAGTGAACACTCCTGTCATATTCTATTTTCTAAGTCAATCAAATTTCTATGATTCTTAAAGAGTCCTGTAAAACATACTCTAATAATACTCCCCCTCTGAGTTGCAAGACTTTTAAATAAATCAGGTACAGAACTTTCTACAAACCTGATCAATTCACTTTAATGTTTCTATGGGAACTTTAAAAATATCACATAGACTTTTCTGATGACTTTTCCTGTTACAATTTTTTTTAGGTAAAATGTTTATAATGTAATTTTAAACAATGGTAGATAGGGTTTCTCATTAAAGGTCAATATTCTTTAATTCAAAGATAAGTATTAATAATTCCTTTTTTATAAAAAACCACAAGTAATGAAGACATTTGAAAAGGGGAAAGAGCTTTCTGTTAAGTTACCAGATTCATTTTTTTGTACATGAGGGCAAACAGCGTGTTAAAAAAAAAATTGTAGGTGAATCAAACCTTATTAAAGGACAAGAAAAGTCTGGTTTTAGACAAACACTTTATTTATCAGGTACAAATGTAGATTTAAGAAGTAATAATATCACTAAGTTTATCTAGAAATATTAAACATTATTCATATGCCCTGGCATGTCTAAGGCATCTACAAAGTGGGACCTATTACATAGGTTCCTATGGCAAGTCCATACTAAAACTGCAGCTGGAGGCCAGGAGCATAATTTATGGCAAATAAAACAGTACCAACACCTATTTTCAGGCAACTGCACCTCTCTCTTCCCCTCAAATTTCTATTTACTGTAATGAGTACTTAGAGTGCTGTTAAATATGTAGATACTTTGTTCCGGATTTTTGTCTCTGAAGAGGAATCCTACCATTTTTCTTCAGGCTACGTTTATAAAGAGGTACACTTCAACAGTTCATTATACTAACGTGAATTAAGAAATGCTATTTTTTTCCACTAGTATCATGGAATTCAATTGTGCAGCTGATTTTTGAACACATTTGGTATTATGAAATTGTGGTCAAAAAGTGTCAGCACGTGAAATCAGTTGCAAAGAAGCATTGTAAATCCAGTTGTCTATTAACTCTTCAAACAAATGAGTTGCGATTAAAGGTTGATAGCTTTACTGGAGGAAGACGAGTAAGGCTGTAGCAGCTAGCCTGCAGTTTAATCAATTAACCAGATTTCTAAAAATACTCTAGCCTTTTTCTTTTCCTTTTAATTGGGAAGATAATCCTGTGATATAAGGAATATATTTCATAATACCAAATGTGTTCAAAAATCAGCTGAACAATTGAATTCCATGATACTAGTGGAAAAAAATAGCATTTCTTAATTCAGGTTAGTATAATGAACTGTCTGTGTCTGGGATCTGAGCCTAGGCTTACACAGGCTTTAAAAACACTTATTTAAAGACAGAAATATGTTGGAATTTGATTTTCATATTTTGTTTCGCACTACAAAGATATTGATTTGTAAATACAAGAAAACATGTCACATGGCTGTGTTGCAGTAGTTCAGAATTTTAGAAGTCATTGCACATTCTTTATTCAGGCCCTAATGTTAATGAGTCAGCTACCACCTACAGTCACCTATTTGAATCTCTCAAAACACAACCCCTAAAACAATTGAAAGAACTTTTAAAATATGTCATGGTTTAACTCCAGCCAGCAAATAAGCACCATACCGCTGCTCACTCACTCTCCCCTGCTGGGATAATGGAAAGAATCGGAAGGGTAAAAGTGAGAAAACTCGTGGTTGAGATAAAGACAGTTGAATAGGTAAAGCAAAAGCCACACATACAAGCAAAACAAAATAAGAAATTCATTCACTACTTCCCATTAGCAGACAGGTGCTCAGCCATCTCCAGGAAAGCAGCGTTTCAGCATGCATATCCGTTACTTGGGAAGACAAACAACATCACTCCGAATGTCCCCTCCTTTCCTTCTTCTTCCTCCCAACTTTATATGCTGAGCATGACGTCGAATGTTATGGGATATCCCTTTGGTCAGTTGGGGTCAGCTGTCCCAGCTGTGTCCCCTCCCATCTTCCCATATACCTGGCAGCCCAGGCCAGTGTGAGAAGCTGAAGTCCTTGACTGCCTAACAACAACTAAAAAACATGTTGGTATGTTGTCAAAATTATTCTCATACTATATCCAAACCACAGCACTATACCAGCTATTAGGAAGAAGATTAACTGTACCCCAGACAAAACCAGGACAAAAGTAGAATTTAGTATGCAGTACAAAAATATGCTGACTTTATCATCAGGCTGATAGAATTACCATGTAAAATGTTTAAGAATCTGATTGCACCACAAACTAAACAGTAAATGTAGCAACAAATGGCTGATATCTAGAAAAGGTACAGCTGAAATGCATTTTTAAAATCTGGACATAATTATTTCTGTGTAATTCTATAATTATTATTTAATGAAGAGACTCTCCATTTTTATGTTTTTAAGATTATTTTTTAAATATTGTATCTCTGCAGTAAACAGCCTCTAATGAAATGTTAGTGATGGCATAAAATATATTGCATAAACACACCTGATGCAGTCTATTGTATTCTAGATGTAAAACATACTCCATTCATGCTAACACAAAATGAAAGGGAAGCAAAATTGTACAACTGTAAGATTAGGAGACCTTAAAATGTCACCCAGGTCATCATCTTACAGTGGAGCCTAACAAATGTTTTTCTAAACTGCTCTTGAAAACCAGTGTGGAAGCAGTTTTATAACATCTCACAGTAGTCTGGTCCACTGCCTCATAACATAAAAAACACCCCATTAATATCTATAGGTTTTTTGTTAAAAATGGAACTGATTTCTGCTTGTCCTTTCCTACTGTCTTCATTACCTCTGCATAGCAACCCTTTACAATTAGAAGACTATGTCTTGACACTTCCTGCTGCTAGCAAAGACAATTTGGCAATTTTTTGCTTCACACACTCTCTAAAATGCTTGCCATACATGCTGTTCTTTTATATACTCTTATAGTTTTGCTCTTTTTTAAAGTGTGGTGCTTAAAACTAAATGTGGTGTTGTAACCTAGGATCACCAGTGCTAAGCAGAGCTGAACAATCGTATTTCCTGTTGTAGAGCATCGAGAGAAAAGTTCTGTCAAACAGTGTTTAGTATCCAGTTGTCTGCTTTGTTCAGCTGCCCCATTATGATCAACGGTAAGGTGCATTGTGACCACATCTTGGCCTTTCGCATATACAGACTTCTTTGGTTTAGTTTAATTTACTTTTATTGACAACTTGTTAGGATTTAAATATTTAAGTATTTCTCTTAACCCCTTTTTAATGATCTGCTTGTAGCTACTAGCTAACTGTATAATCTAGAACTTTGTCACCAAAGCTGGTTAGTTTATGGCTCTCTTGTTCCCCATTTTTTGTACTTTTGAAGGTAGGTTTGTGATTTTTTTTTTCAAATTTCCAGTCCTCTAAGGCTTTTGCTACTCACTACATTTTTGAAAAGTACCAGTAATGTTTTAATAAACACTGTAAGGTGATTTTGAGTAAGCACTAATAACTTAAATACAACTATCTCACCAAAGTATTCTTTGACTTGTTTTTTCCAGAATCAGACCTGCATCACCACCTTCTTGTTAAACATAACTTTTGCAATTTAGTTTCTATTTAGACTTCAAAAAAGAAAGAAGTCAAAGCTTTAGCTGTTATTAGCTCTTCTTTTCCGATTAGTCTTGGACCTGTGTTACTTTTAGGTTTCCTCTTACGCAGTTTTAGGACCTGGCCTTTCTATCTTTTATTTCTCTTGCTAATTGAAACTTATATGCTCTGTGACATTCTGGATTTATCCTTACAATATGGGCTCTTCCTTTCTAATCTTACTCAGTTATATGACCCATAGCCATAGGACCCTTTTATATGATTTCTTTTTGCTTTGCACGTCACTGAGGATACCCTGAAGTAGTTAAAGTGGTCTCTAACCACACTTTCCATCTTGTTTTTGCATTAACTAGTTTGCTATTGTGCATTAATATGATTTATTTCAGTAACAGATTTGCTGCATTCCTTTATCTCTCAGAATATTTTCCCAAAAGATGTAGCATATGAGTTTTCTGAGTTCCCTACTGAAGCTTGACTTCTTAAAGTACATTATTTTTAACTCTTCGTCACTCTTGTTTCCCTTAGGACGGTTCAATTTACCGTTTTGTGATTGCTTTCACCCCATACTACAATGAACAATTGGCATCTCAATCAATTCTCCCTTTTGGACAGAACTAAATCTAAATCAACTGGTCCTCTTCAAAACTCCTAAACAAAGTTTATTCCCAGCACATTTCCTGAGCACGATTGTCAGTCTATAGCCTGTCATAATATTTCTCCAGCAAGTGTTTCGTTAAAATTCTCTGCTGCCACCACATTCTAGCTTTTGAATAGCCTAAGAAATACTTCATCAAAGTCTTCAACACAAGTTTGTATGGTTTACTGACATTATTCCATCCTTCTTGTTTTCTATTTTACCAGGAAAAATAATATTATACTCTCAACTTAATAGACTCTAGACATAAACATGACAAATATACACAGCGTTTCTTTCTTTATTTGTTTTTCTGGAATATCAACACTAAAAATGGAAAAATTTTTCCCCAGAATTTCTGTGATACTAATCGTGTCATATAAAGAGTTTTACCAAGATTTCTAGGTCTTCCAATCAATTTTGTGTTCTTGTGTTGCATTTCCAAGGTATGGCACCTCGGTATTTTACAATCAGGCTCAAGTTTGCTGTATGATTCTCCAAACTCTGTACTATAGTAGCAGTTGTTACACTGCCAAACTCACATTAGTAATCTGAGTTAAATTCAGATGTTATTATCAAGCCTGGATGACTTGTAGGGGCTTCATGAAAGATGACTAGGAAAAACAAGTTCTCTTAAGCTATTTTGCTAGTTACACAGGCGAAATTTCTAATGGAGACACCACCTCCACTGGAAATTCTTCAGCTGAGAACAATTTCATCATTTCCACAAGTCTTCTGTCTCATACAGAGTTTACCCATTGATAAAAAGGCCTGGCAGGTAGATACTTCGCTCTCACAGCACAAAATAAACACAGGGATGCCTTCTGGGGAAGACGTTTAGGGGAGGTGACCTGAACTGTCAGACAACATTTCTAGCATTTTGTGGTAAATGTATGAATAATTCCCTGGTGCACAGAGTTATTGAA
This sequence comes from Opisthocomus hoazin, assembly GCF_030867145.1. Classification (NCBI taxonomy): domain Eukaryota; kingdom Metazoa; phylum Chordata; class Aves; order Opisthocomiformes; family Opisthocomidae; genus Opisthocomus; species Opisthocomus hoazin. The sequence continues at coordinate 47,335,518 of NC_134421.1, read as the reverse complement.
GAACTATTTGTATCATATACTTTGCTGATGTAAATTATCATTCCTCAGTTTACTTCACAGATGATATTATATAATTTCAAAACCTGTTACACTTTTTTTTCATATTACATGTAGAGGTTTGCAATGGTGTTGCACAGGATCTGTCTGTTTCTTCTCTAAATGAAAATTATTTTCTTGCGTACAATGAAGTGCTGGACAACAGTGACCAGGACTGCTGTTTACAGATTTAAATCAACTCAAATTAAGTCTGACAGATGCCCACTAAGTGTAAAGGGAGTTGGATCAGCTCTCTATCACAAAGAAGAAAAGAAAATACTCTTCAATGACATGTTGGGAGCTATGTCTAGTGACAAAATATGACTGTAGCATAAGAAATAACCTGAAAATATTTTACAACTAAAATGCTCCTAAGAATGATTTAACAGTAATACTTTAGAAGAAGAACCCATCATTTCTATTTTGTACCAAAGTAAAATACAGAAATTACTGCTTAAACAAACTGGATAACTCAGCATCATCTTGGTGGGCACTTGTAGGACACTCTTAACCGAGTGCTCACTGATGTGAGAAAAAGGTCATCCTAGATGTGTCATCTCAGATATTTCACAAATCGAAAGAACTGGTGTTTCCACACATTAAAGAGCTAATTCTGACTCTGCCAGAAACCTTGGCTGTACATAGCTGTGTTTCCTGAGGTGGAAAGCAGGAAGTAGATTATAATTCTTACACACAGAATCTATATTCTCATTGCTGCAGAAAGAGATGAGGAATAATCTGTGCTTGCCCTATACCTGGCTCAATAAGATTGCTCAAAAGAATATCACAGAACCTGTGCTTGTGTTCATTCTCAGTTCTGTCCATTTCTGTCCCTTTTCCTCATCTTTCTAACCACCTGCATATATGTAGAAATTGTGGTTTCAGAATGACTACTGTTCCTCCACTCAGCTGCTTGTGTTGTAAGCAGCAGATGCTGGGGAGGAAAGGAGCTGTATGTAATCTCGCATATCCTTTAGCAGGTGTAAAAGGCGGACATGAAATGTGCCTGAGCTAGAAGTGACCAAGCAACCTGAAGCTCAGGTGTAGGAGGAATGAAATTTATTAGTGCAATTACGCTATTGTGTTCTTAGATAGAAGAGGTAGCAATCTGTGATATTAACAATGAAATAATTTCAAGCACTGACAATTTATCAAGCTGTACCATAGGAAATACGTGAGTATTAGATAGAGAAAAAAACCCCACAAAGAATCTCCTTCTGTAATCAGGGACACCTTGAAACAGCAGTTAAGAAAGAAGTTACAACCAGACTGCGAAATCAGTTCTGTGAAACATGCAGCCAGTTCAAGTCTTTAATAATGGGAGCAATTACAGTTTTCTCTGTTCACATGGCTATGGTTAAGACTGCATCAGCATTTATATTGCAACTCATAGCTCCATGGGCTTATAACCCAGCTGTTCACCCTGGGAGTTTTTGTTGGGTTTGTTTTGCAGTGAAGCTTAGCTTCCTTTCACAATTTCACTAGCAAAATTTTTAACCTTACGAAGTGCAGAGGTTTAGAAACAAGCTGTAATATAGTCAGTGTGGTCTGACTCTTTCTAGCCAACGTATGCTTTGAGCACATACAGTAAGAGGTGAAATGTTGGTTTTACACAATGGTAACTGAGAGCAAATGAAACTTTGTTCATGTACCGGTGCATCTGTACTTGTCAAGTCAGTAAAGCACGTGCTATTCCACTTTAAGTGCATTTTAAAGTCAGCTGAAGTAAGACTAAAAGATTGGGCTGAGTCAAGCCTTTATGCAGGTGTACCAATAGCTAAAGCAGAACCACGATCTTTTCAAAATGCTTCTATTTGAGGAATGATGTATAGAAATTAATGGCTGATTGGGGAACTGGTTTTCCAGATGGGCAACAGAAGAGAGTTGCTAAAATGCATGCCTCTTTCACTTCAGTAACCCTGGATGGCACTGACTATGCTTTCTCTGTTACATGGCACAACAGTAGCTGTGGGGTTGCTCTTATGTTGTGGCTGTAGGGAGCACTATGATTAACTGCAAGACTTGTATTATGTATCCTTTATTGAAAGATGTATCATGTATTCTAAAATACACATTTTAGAATATAGGTAATAGTTGTTTTGTTGAAAATCTACATTGGCTAAGTGTGTATGATAATTTTTTTTTTTTAAATGTATTATAGTTGTCTTAAAAAAGCCTTAGTAGTAGCATTCTACACAGTATTAATGTTAGCCAGAATTGTGAAGAGCATAACAATTTACATTTGTATAGTTGCTTTTATCCTATGGGATCTCTGAATTGTTTACAAGTATTAATACTATTTGTTTTAGTGGTTGTTTGTATTAGTTTAAAAAGAACCTAATCACATGTTTACATCACATTAATTTTGCACTTTGAGATATTTCTGGTGTGCCTTGCCGTTGCTAAAAATAACCAGTATATTTTAATTTAATTTTGTTGCTGTTGTTTTCTGTAAGCAACTCTTGCAAAAACAGTTTAAATCAAATACTTCTGGCTTTACAATATCTCTTGTTTTATGCTTTAGTTCCATGCTAGCAGCAGCAGCAGCAGCAACAGCAGTTGTTGCTGCATGCTGAGAAGAGTACAAGGCTGGTGAGGTCTTTGGAAGCTGGCTGTCCCCATGGCCAGTTCAAGCCTTGGGAAGCTGCATATAACTGGGCCCCTGGGGAGTTCCAGTGGCCAGGTGTGCCATGAACAGGTAGAGCAGACAGGGAGAGGGTCTGAGAGGAGTGGCACAGCAGTTTGCTTGGCAGTTTGTACAAGGGCAGCGCACTCTGCCTGTTGTTGGGCTGCTGCCTGCTCTGCTCACCTGCAGGCTTAGGCTGCAGCCCTGATGGTCACCTCAGCGAGCTGTTGCCTGTGCAAACCTTCCCAGCAACTTGAGGTCTCCAGGGAACTAGAAAGGCTTATTAGGCAGTGCTTTGAGATCTTTGGAAGCATGGTGGTAGAGACCAGCCGAGGGCCGTGCTCTGCAGCAGCTGGGAGCCATCTACTTAGCCCAGGACAAGTGGAAATGGCCACCCAAAGTTCGCTATCAGGTAGCCTGCAGACCACGTGACGGACTGCAAACTACCCCATGCTTCTGGGTGGAGGACAGGGCAAGCTCCACCTGTGCAACGTGTGCTCTGGTGGAGTCACTCAGGCAGAGGCCAGAAGAGACCACACCAGTTGCACAAAATGAAAGATGCAAAATGAAACAGAGAGTGCTAGTAGTGGCTGACTTTCTGCTGAGAGGCACTGAGGCATCCGTCTGCTGGCCTGATAGACAGTCAAGGGAAGTTTGTTGCTTGGCCAGGAGCTGAGATCCGGGATGTCACAGGGAGACTGCCGCAACTGGTTAAGTGCACAGAACAATATCCCCTACTTCTTTCTATATGGGCATCAGTGGCATGGTGAAACATTACCTGGGCAAGATCAATCAGGACTTAAGAGCCCTGGTGTCACAAATGAAGTGGACAGGGGTCCAGTGATCTTCTCCTTCATCTTGCCAGTCAGAGATAGAGGTGCAGACAGAAGTCGACACATCACGTAGATCAAGACCTGGCTTTGTGGCTGGTGTCATCACCAGGGCTTTGGCTTCTATGATCACGGGTGTTTTGGTTTCGGCTGCCGCCGGCAACAAAAGCGCCACGCGGCCGCCCCTCCCCCCACCGGCGTGCGGAGGAGAAATGGAAAGAAAGAGGCAGAAACTGGTGGGTCGGGATAAGGGCAGTTTAACAGAACAGCAAACAGAGGGAAAACAGGAACAAGAATGATACAAATAAGGAGAAAACACAACCACGAACCGTACAACAGCCGCTCTCCCGAAACCGGACCGGCGCTGCGCCCGCCCAAACCGCGAGTGCGTTCCCGCCGCGCCGCCACCCCCCCCCCCCCCCCCCCCCCCGGAACCCAGCGTGACGTCACATGTTATGGAATACCGGGCTCTGTTTGGCCAGGTGGGGTCAGCCCCCACCCCCCGGCTGTGCCCCTTCCTGGAGTCTGGTGAAAATTAACCCTGTCCTGGCCAAACCCAGGACAACGGGACATTCTTTGGTGAATACAAGTTACTGTGGAGAGATGAGATCCACCTATCTCGAAGAGGAAGGAGAATCTTTGCTGAAAGATTGGCTGACAGTGAATTGCACTTTAAACTACTGAACTTTGGGAGTGGGGTCCAAAATCGTGACATTTGTGTACTCACAAGCAGCAGAGTGGATGAGCGCACCTACTAGAGTAGTGAGGAATGCCCCCCACACCCCAAAAAGGTTCCACCAAAAAGGTGAGATGATAGTCAACAGTCCAACCAACTGCATTTCTATACCAACACACACAGCATGGGTAACAAAAAGGAGGAGCCAGAACTGTCACTGAAACTTGGTAGGATGAATCACATGACTGGAGTGCTGCAATCAATAGCCATAAATTGTTCAGGAGAAACAGGCCAGGAAGGAAAGATGGGAGCCGATTGCCCTCTACATAAAACAATGGATTGATTGGACTAAGCTGGCTTTGAAAAAGAGCAATGAACAGGTTGGGAGTTTATGAGTGAAAATGAGAGACCAAGACATCAAAGGATACCTCGTGGCTGGCATTTAGTGAAGGCTGCCTGATAAAGGGGAGGATGTCAATGAAGTGTTTTTACTTCAGCTACAGGAAGCATCATGCTCACAGGCACTGATCCAGCTAGGACTTCAGCCACCTGAAGTCTGCTGGAAAAGCAGCACAGCAAGCTGCAAGCAGTCTAGGTGACTCTTGGAATGAATTGAAGATAACTTTCTAATCCTGGTGATAGAAATCCTGACCAGGGGAGATACGTTGCTGGATCTGTTGCTTACCAACACAGAGGAACTTATTGGAGAGATCAAGACTGGTGGTATGCTGGGCTGGAGCGATCCTGCCCTGGTGGAATTTATGATCTCAAGGGAAATAGGACAGGTGAATAGTAAAGTCAAGTCCCTAAAATTTGAGAAAGTGAACTTTTAGTTTTTTAAAGGATCTGATGGATGGGACTGCTTTGGGAAACTGCCCTCTGGGATAAAGGAGCAGAAAAGAGTTGGTAGCTGTTTAAAGACACTTTTCTTAGAGCACAAGAAATATCGATTCCCACCTGCAAGCATACATGCAAGGAAGGCAGGAGATGAGCATGGCTGAGTAAGGATGTCCCAGTCAAACTGAAATACAAGAGGGAAATGCCTAGGCATGGAAGCAGGGGAACACATCCTGGGAATAATGTAGGGATGCTGCCCAGGAGTGTAGGGATGGGATCAGGAAAGCCAAGGCACAGCTGGAGCTAAACTTTACAAGGGATATGAAGAAAAAGGACTTTTACAGGTATGTTAGTCAGAAAAGGAAGACAAAATAAATCGTACACCTTCCCCCACCCCTCCCCTTATAAATGAGGCACAGGATCTGGTGACAACTAACCTGGGGAAGGCTGAGGTACTCAAGAACTTTTCTGCCTCAGTTTTCACTGGCAGTTGTTCTTCTCACATCTCTTGAGTCCCTGAATCTCAAGGCAGGGACTGGGGAAATGAAGTCCCACCCATCGTAGAAGAAGATCAGATTTAAGACCATCTGAGGAATCTGACTATACACAAGTCTAGAGGACCCGATGAGATGCATTCCAGGGTCCTGAGCGACTTGGCCAATGTAGTCAGTAAGCCATTGTCCATCATATTTGAAAAGTAATCACAATCAGGTGAAACCCCCAGTGACTGGAAAAAGCAAAACATCACACCGATTTTCAAAAAAAAGTTAAAAAGAAGGACTCTGGGAACCACTGACAGTTCAGCCTCTCCACTGTGCCCAGTAAGACGATGGAACAGTTCATCCTGGAAGCTGCAGCTGATATCATCTATCTTGACTTCTGTAAGGCTTTTGACGTGGTTCTACACAACATTCTGCTGCTAAATTGGAGAGATATGGCTTTGGTGGATGGACTATTAATGGAAAAGGAATTGACTGAATGGCTGCACCCGAAGAGCTACAGTCAACAGCTCAATGTCCAAATGGAGATCAGTAACAAGTGGTGTCCCTCAGGGGTCTGTATCTTCATTAATGACATAGTGGCATTGAGTGAGCCCTCAGTAAGTTTGCTCCAAGCTGAGTGGTGCAGTTCATTTTCTGGAGGGAATGGATGACAGGCTGGAGGGGTGGGCCCATGTGAACATCATGAAGTTCAACAAGGTCAAGTGCAAGGTCCTGCACCTGATTCAGGGCAATCACCAGTATCAGTACAGGCTGGGGGAGGAACTGATTGAGAGCAGCCCTGTGGAGAAGGACTTGGGTGCACTGGTAGAAGAGAAACTAGATATGAGCCAGCAATGGACACTTAAAATAAGTGTGGTTAGCAGGTTGAGGGAGGTGATCCTCCCCCTTTGCTCTCATGCGACCCCGCCTGGAGTACTGCATCCACTTCTGGGGACCCCAGTGTAAGAGTGACGTGGAACTGTTAGACCGGGTCCAGAGAAAGGCCACAAAAATAGTCAGGGGACTGGAACACCTCTTCTATGAAGAAAGGTTGAGACAGTTGGGTTTGTTCAGCCTGGGAAAGAAAAGGCTTTGGGGGGACTTTATTACAGCCTTTCAATACTTAAAGGGGGCTTATAAGAAATACAGAGAAAGATTGCTTACCAAGGCCTGTAGTGACATGACAAGGGGCAATAGTTTTAAACTGAAAGAGGGTCAATTTAGATTAGACATAAGGAAGACATTCTTTACAATGAGGGTGGTGAGGCACTGGAACAGGTTGCCCAGAGAACTTGTAGCTGCCCTGTCACCAGTGAAATACGTCCCTGCTTATGGCAGGAGATTTGGACCTAGATGATCTTAGAAGATCTTAGAAGATCCCTTCCAGCCAACCCATTCTATGATTCTATGATTACTTACAAGTACCTTAGAGCAAATATTGCTAGGATACACCTGCATATACTCACACACCTATAAAAAATAAAGAATTTCTTGTGACTTAAGCAGGAACTTCTAGTTGTTGCTGAATCATGCCATGTTTTAATATTGGTACTGCTCCTACTGAAATAGCAGAGTTTCACATCTGCCTTTCATGGGAAGAAGATTGCGTGTGTAATTGCGTGCACCATTTGAGCAAAAAAGGATCTGAAACAACATGTTCTCCATGACACTGATTTCCACCAGTGCCCTTCATAGTGAAGTCTGCTTTCTGTTCCCACTGGATCCCATTTGAATTATCTTAAATATTAAGAGAACTCCTGAGATTTTAAACTTTGTGTAATTTAGAAGATTAGTCTTCAGATTCTTCATGCGATTTTTATCTTGTCTTTCCTATCACTGTGGAACAGTTCAAATACATCATATATTCAAATCACCATTTTATTCTCTAAAGAAGTTTATCATCTCAGTTATGGTTTATGCAGAGATTAGTTAGAATGGAGAGATGTGCTGTAATGTTTATGATGTAATCAACAAGGTTTACAATGAAAGTGTCCATGCTGTGCTAAAGAAGCAGGAAAGAACCTTCCCTGCAAAATATGCCCCTTCATTGGTCACTCACAGGACCAGTACCATGAACACTCAGTCCTTTGGGAGTGTCAGGGATTGATTCTGCATAGTTTCCACATGAGGAAGATAATCTTGTGTACACCCATACTATCCTCCTCCTGCCCATCTGCACAGTAAAGCTTTTTACCTTTACTATCCTCACTCAGTTCTCAGATCTTTAGGTATTAATCAAGGAGTCATATGTCTCTTACCACTAAGAGCAGCTGTCCCCTTTATTAACACTCCTCAGTGTTGTAGTCGGAGAAGACTGGACAGTAATATATGAACCAATAATGTAAATGCATAGCAGCCCTTTGGACTACCTGGCATAGCCCGAGAAACCTGGTTGTTTGGCTGTTCCTTCCATAACTTATGTCAGGATGTTATAGCTTGACAAAACCATCTATGAGTAAAATCATGATATATAGTCTCTTCATTGGCAAAATATTTTAACTTACATGAATAGCCAGTAGGTGCCACTAACCCATCAGATGATGAGAGAAAACCTATGGATATGTGAATATGTAAATGTCAATAGATATTTTGTTATTTTAGCCATATAATCTTGTAAACATATTCAAATAATTTAATATTCTTCAGTGCAAATTCAACTAAGCTTCTAGTATGACTTTCACTAACCTTCCTTATCAGAATTTCTTCTAGTGAATGTCACAAGATCTTTAAACTAGTTCTTTGAAGAGGACTTCTTTGGCAGGGTCAAGTTAATTGCCCTGAGATGTGATGTAACACGTTGGTTGGCTGGCTAGATCCTTCTTCATTTTCTTCTCACTGATTTAATCCCCCTTCCTTCAGAAATGCATCATTATAATTCACATATTTGCCTTGAAGTGACAAAGAAATACATTCTGAAGCAATGTATCTGTTACACATTTTCTTCTCAACTGATGTTTTATTTCCAGAGCATTTGTTGTATAATATTCCATTCATGATATTATCTTTCATTAATGTCAGATACTCTAAAAAGCCACAAGGTACTTGTCTCATTTTTTTTCAAACAATCATGTATATCACAAAACTGGAACAGGAAACTTGTTTTTAATTAAATCCAGGTTGGAACACAAATAAAAAAAAAAAGGTCATAAAATCTTGGTTTCACTACTAAACTGACCCCTATTACAGCTATTCTGTTTTACTATGGGTCCCAGTGACAAAGTAGGATATTAGTTCTGCTTAGCCAAGGTATCAGATTAATTGGTATGAATTGGATAATGACTTGATTTGTCATGGATTTAATAGCTGCTATTACAGGAAAGATTGGCTTGTTGTCAGCCAATAGCATTAGCTTTCCCTGAATAGCGGTTAAAGGTCATAAAACAGCACTTAGTTTGATTTATTTTGTTAATCAAAACCATACTTGTTTTATAAAGGTCTCATGATCTTGCATTATATCTGCAGTCTGATGTGAATCCATCAGCCTTTAAAACCTTCAATGCCTTGAGGAACTCTTCTTGGATACTTCTGGCATTCTCTTCAGAGAACACACTTTAAACGTACCCTTGAGATTTTACGAGCAGAACCAAAGCTTAATTTCTAGCAAAAGTAAAAATCATCGACAATTGGTGAAGTCAGTAAGGCTTTACAGGGACACGGGTGTTGGCTGCAAATTGGACAGTTTGCGCCTAAATGTCCAGTATTCTGTTTTAACTAACCAATTGCATCTCTGTGAAAATTTCCTTTGACCTATGCAGAACACTTTGTATCATTAAAGGACTCAATTAAATTTAGCTCCCTTTCATTAAGATAAAAGGGTTTTTTAACGAATTACAAAGAACATAAAGTTTGTCCTGTACTTTTGTCCTGTACTTTTCCCTAAAGTCACACTAATATTTCTCAAAAAAATATTGCAAGTAATTATAAAACGTCTGTTCCACGGCTTAACAACAGAGATAATTGAGTAATAAGTCTATAGTTAGATAATACTGCTGAATCACAAAGCTGTTTTTTAAAGAATGGAATGATAACTGAAGTTTTGAATTCATTAGGCAGCTGTTCTCAGGAAAAGGGAAATTCACATGAAATAATAGGAATTTAAAACAAAAACCCCAAAACTTACTAGAAAGGAAGGAATAATTATCTCTAGTCTATTACCTAAGAGGAAATCATCAAGATGAAAATTAATAAATTTTATACATTCTTTTGCCTTTTACTGTGATGATATATTTTTTTTCCCTCAGCCTGAAATGTAAAATATTAATTTAATCATGGTGATCGAAGACAAGATTCTAAATGGAACATGGCCAAGCAAGAACTGTCATTCTGACTTTGCAATTTCATTTCTTAAGCAAGAATCCTGTATCTTTATGGAGTACTCAGATTTTAATGAAGTTATGTATGGATTGAGTAGTTTGCTTTATAGACAAAGCTGTGGAATTCAAGTTTGCGGTAGGGAAAAGAAAAGGAATTCCCAGCTGCGGTATCCAAGAGAATAAAGACTATGTTCAGTGAGACATTTCAATTCTAATATTAAGGTAATAATACCATTTCAAAACATTGAACATTAGTTATTTAATGCATTGCACGGAGAAAAAGTAATAGTCATAGAGCTGTAGATTGTCTAAAAATATTACCTACATTTCAGTTCTTGCTCAGAAAGTACATGACTGTCAGGAACCATTTAAATAATTATGCTATACTTTAGACCCTGCTTAGAAAAAAGGCAATGCACAATTTTATGTGTGATTTTTCTAACAAGGATGGGAGGTTCCTGAAGTTGAACAGCTATTCATGTGTGTGTGGGGGAAAGGAACATTTTGAAAATTACGGTGCAAATATTAACAGTCAATTTACTGGAAGTATTACATTCAGTGCTAATAAGAATAGTGTCAGTACAATTTCTAAGCCACCTGCTCAGAAAATGGTTTGTTACATGATGTCAGTTTTGTCACTTTTATTTTCAGTAGTTAGGCAGACAAAAGGCAAAGAAGAAAAGCAATTTCCTTTACAAACTTTGAATTTCTAAGGGTTTTTTTTTCCAGAAGATAAGTATAGCTGACAATAGGAATCAAGTATCTGAGTTCTAAGAAATTTTTTGCCAAAATAATCACAATTATATTTTTGAGCAATAAGTTCCTTTTTGTAGGACTGTAATTTCTCTGGGCAGGGGAAGCTTATTGATCCTTCTGAATATGTATTCACTCTGTCTTATCTACCTTTTCACTTTTTTGACCCACATCAGCGTAAGCAGTCCATAAAAATTTTGATGGTGTCTGAAGTTTTACATGCAAATTTATCGTAAATTCAATCAATATAGAAAAAAGAATACAGAGATGTGAGGAACAGATTACGTGAAAAAGATGAGGAGTTCTAGCTCTAAGTTAGTCATGGCTAGAGAATGCTGTAGCACTACACCATACATTTACATTGCAAGGACAAGAACGAAGACTGGACTAAATGAAAGTGAAAAAAAACAGCAAACTCAAGGGTACGAACACCAAATGTACTGGGTTTGTCTGGGATGGAGTTAGTTTTCTTCACATCAGTCCATATGCTGCTGTTTAGACTGGTGACCAAAACAGGGTTGATAACAATGTTTTAGCTATTGCTGAACAGCACTTGCACAGTGTCAAGACTGACTGTTTCTCACTCTGACTCCAGCAAACAGGCTAGGAGTGGACAAGAGACTGGGAGTAGACACAGCTGTGACAGCTGCCCAGAACTGACCACAAGGATACTCCGTGCCATATAACGAAATGCTCAGAAATAAAACTGGGGTGGATGGGGGTTAAAAAGAGAGCCATTGCTTGGGGACTGGATCTGCATTTACAGAATCACAGAATGGTAGGGGTTGGAAGGGACCTCTGTGGGTCATCTAGTCCAACCCCCCTGCCAAAGCAGGGTCACCTACAGTAGGATGTAGAGGACATTGTCCAGGTGGGTCTTGAATATCTCCAGTGAAGGAGACTCCACAACCTCCCTGGGCAGCCTGTTCCAGTGCTCCTTCACCCTCAGAGGGACGAAGTTCTTCCTCATGTTCAGATGGAACTTCCTGTGCTTCAGTTTGTGCCCATTGCCCCTTGTCCTGTTGCTGGGCACTACTGAAAAGAGCTTGGCCCCATCCTCCTGACACCCACCCTTCAGATATTTGTAAGTATATATTAGGTCCCCTCTCAGCCTTCTCTTCTTCAGGCTAAACAAGCCCAGCTCCCTCAGCCTGTCCTTGTAGGAGAGATGCTCCAGTCCCCTCACCATCCTTGTAGCCCTCTGCTGGACTGCACTGGTCTGCTCATGGTTATTGATTGCTTTTGCATCACTTGGGGGTTTCTATTCACCCTCCTCCCCCACTTATTAAAAATTATCTTGACCTGTGTGTTTTGTTGCTTTTTGCTCTCCCAATTCTCTCCCCCATTCTGCTGGAGTGGAAGGGAGGGGTGTGAGCAAGTGAGTGGGTCGGGGCTTAGCTGCCAGCTGGGGTCAACCCATGACACTAAGGTAAGAGTAATTGCAAAACAAGAACAGGCAAACATTAATGTAATTTTTCCTCCTCTAGCTTTTAATATGGGTGGAAAATCAATGCAAGATAAACATAGATGAATCCCAGAACCCTTGTTCAACAACTGCTTATGCTATTAGATTTTACCTTTTAATATTTTCAAGACTTAAATAGGAATTTTACCTGACAGAAGACTGAAGAACTTGACTGCAAACATAGGGCAACATTATAGATGACATTTTAAAAATATGGATGTGATGGAAATTAGATTTCTGGCAATTTCATTATGCTTGATTCCACTGACAGATAAATACTAAAGCCATGGTTTCAATGACCAATTTTATACTGAAAAAAAAAAAAAAAAGGAACATGCTTCAGCTTTGGACCATTGGTTGTCCATGCTACCTAGATTTTAGTTGTGTTGGGTTTACTGACACTATCCAAGAAGTTTCCCAAGCATGATTTTGGGAACAGCACATGTCAGAGACCATTCAAAACAGGCAGCATGGACAGGTCTATAGTGATTTATTTCCCTCTGTTCTGTGTAGTCCTTCAGCACTATCCATTTCCACACTCAAGAAGAAAAACATAAGCAAAATAATATTAATGTGTGAGAGCCACCTGAAACGGAGGGGAAATCCAGGGTCAAGTGTTGCTCAGATTAGACACAGCCAGGCTATGCCACTTGGCTTCTGGGCTAGTGTCCCTGATGCTATGTTATTTAGCGGTATAGATGGAGCTAATGTTTCCACAGGTTATTTACCCTAACCATGCAACGTCATTTTTTATTGCAACGTATAAATAGCAATATGAAGTTTTATCAGGTTCAGAGACATGTTTAAAGAAAGAAATTGAAAACTCTGACAACTGCATGACAGCTTCTAGTTTCCAGCTTGTGCTTTCTATGAGAATGAACTCTGTATTTTTTAATACTGAATGCACAATATAGTGTAGACCAGTATATTAATTTATTTAGCAGGTAAGCTTAAACTATACCTAGGTATTTATTGTTTGCTTCCTTTCTTCATGTTACTACTGCTTCATTCATATTTGTATAGACCAATCTTAAAAGTAAATTTGATTTAATTGTTCCTACTGGCCACAGCTGTAATGCTACCAGTGTCTATGCTCAGGTTCCCAAAGTTACATGGCTCAAGTTGGTTTAATCTGTACTGCCAGTACGGATATAACATTGAGTGTGAGCCAGTCCCCTTTGAGGCCTGAGTAGGCCTGACTGTCCTCACAAAATCTTTTGGCTATTTCTCAATTAGAAACAGAATGTGATCCAAAATGCAGAGGTAGGTGATCTGGGCTCAAGTGTGTACTGGCTGTACAGACACGGTGACCAGCCACTTCTTTACCCAGCAGCCCTTCCATATTATATCTCTGCAATCCAGCGGGACCCTAGTCATTGTGAGTCATTCTAGTCATAGTGAAATATTATGTACAGCAGAATAACCTTAAATAACTTTGCTTGCAATTAAACCATGCCAAAGCTGACAAACATCAGACAGTCTTTGAACATTTCAGAAGACATTCATGACTTTACCTACATTTATACTCTCATAATACAAATGACATTGAGACCTGGTAGAGTATCAGATACACTTTCCTAAATTTTCTGTCTTTATGTATATATTTCTCTCTTTCATAGTGGTAGCACTCACTTTTTGCTGCATAAGTACAGTTTAAGCTAGCAGCTGGTCCATTTCTTAAAGCAACATGTCAGTAGACAGTACAAAGGGGAAGAGCACAAATATTTTGCTCATTGCAAAAACTGTATGCAAGTCTCTCTTTGTCTTGTATCTCATATGCAACATCTTTTACTTGGCTGCTTGCAAAGGTTTTATTGTCAGAAACAAATTTTGTCTGCTTTCTCAGGTTCTAGCTTTGCTGTACCTTTTACTAAACTGCCTGTCAGCTTGTATAAAACGACTGCAGATAAGCTGTAGACACACTGCAGTGATCCTAGATCACACACCTATATGTCATCACCCGTTTTCCTCAGGTGCCCAATTGGTCTGTGATGTGGCTGGTTCTGTTTTAGTAGTGCAGATGGTTAAAGATTTCACTGTTCATATTGCTGGTGTACTGATTTGTAAGAGAGAAGAGTATTCGTACACCTGACTTAAATGTCAGTTGCCTCAGTAAGAGAATAGATGTGGTTTCTTACAAGAAACTCCTTGAAAGCTGAGTACTTTGAATACTAATATATTATTAGTATGATGATGATGATTATTATTTCAAGTGGTTGTTTACTTAAAGGTCTGTATTCCAATTGATAGCCTAAAGATATTTCTTTTTGTACAATGTTTTTTTGTGATAATGCTTCCAGGTATGTTTGGAGGCATTTAAGGCAACCAGTAGGTAATTCCTACGAGAGGGGAGAATCCAACTATCAGACCTATATCAGGTTGGAGAGTCATGCTTATCTCCACTCAAGTTCACAGACATGAACTCTATTCTAAAGCTCAGTGATTGCACTGACAGCAAATAGAAAGGAGAAAGCAGTGATTTCCCAGCTTTACTGATATCAAAGTGGTTTGGGAGTGCTTGAATCATGGGTGACATTTGCACAAGTCTTTCTTTTACTGAATTTGAGCAGGAAGTAGGCTCCAGTAGCCCTCCAGTCTCCTACAAAACTGCAGCATTTCTCATTCTCTTGCCCTGAACATGTTCCACCATGTACATTAATTTAAATATTTACTTGGAGCATGGAATTTAATTTAACTGTTTCACATGGATGCATAATCACTACTGAATCACAGTATTTGCCTGCCCTGGTGTGGCAGGTTGACACTGGCTGGATGCCAGGTGTCCACCAAAGCTGTTATATGACTTCCCCTCCTCAACTGGACAGGGGAGAGAAAATATGGTGAAAGATTCATAAGCTGAGATGAGGACAGGGAGAGATCACTCATCAATTACCATCGTGGGAAAAACAGACTTCACTTGAGGAAAAAATTTAATTTATTACCAATCAGAGTAGGGTAATAAGAAATAAAACCAAATCTCAAAAAAAATTGTTCCCCCACCCCTTCCTTCTTCCAGGGCTTAATTTTACTCCCGATTTGCCTTCAGGTGCCTTCAGGACTCTGGGTGTGAAATAGATGCAGAACGGCACAAATACAAGCACACAGGACATTTTATTGGTGGAAAGTCAAATGTCCATAGTGGTGGGAGATTGCTGAACTGGTCATCCTTTGGGGTAAAGATAATAAAGTGAAAGTTAAGTACATACGTTTATTCACGAGCTGAATTGAAGATCACTAACTATGTTGTCAGTTTACCCCTGACATATTCGATATTTCAATATAGAAGCTAGAGAATTTGAATAGATCTCTGAGAAGCTACAATAGAAAAATATCCAGACAGAAATCCCAACAAAGAAATTAGAATTTAAAATTTTCTCTATGTAAAATGCCAATATAAGGCATAATGTGCAAGGACTCATCAGCAGGTGTTTTGGTTTCGGCTGCCGCCGGCAACAAAAGCGCCACGTGGCAGCCGCCCCTCCCCCCGCCACGGTGCGGAGGAGAATGAAAAGAAAGAGGCAGAAAATGGTGGGTCAGGATAAGGGCAGTTTAACAGAACAGCAAACAAAGGGAACAGTAACAACAACGGTACAAATAAGGAGAAAACACAACAATGAGCCGCACGACCCAGACAGCCGCTCTCCCGAACAGGACCGGCGCCACGCGCTCCTGAGCCGCGAGTGAGTTCCCGCCGTGCCCCCCCCCCCCCCCCCGGAACCCAGCGTGACGTCACACAGTATGGAATACCGGGCTCTGTTTGGCCAGGTGGGGTCAGCCCCCATCCCCCGGCTGTGCCCCTTCCTGGAGTCCGGTGAAAATTAACCCTGTCCTGGCCAAACCCAGGACAGCAGGATAAAAAGTACTATGAGTACCAAGCAAACTAGCTACAAGATGCCTTAAAAACCTTTTTAATTATCCCTAAAAATATTGTTCTAAAGAACTATCTGAAATAAACAATCTTGATAACATCAGAAACAAAAACACTAGCCTTTCTTGGTCTAGCAGCAAGTTTGTTGTATCAGTAGCTCATTGACTTTTGTCTACATGCCAGACTGATAATACGATCCTTTCTACAAACACAGAATGCAATGCAGAACTTCAGAAATTCCCCATTTCAAGCCAGTGAGTATTGAAAAGCAAATATTTCCCTAGTAGTATTCTAAGACATGTGGTGTTACTCAATAAATTTTAATCGCCCCAAAAATTAAATCATCTTCAAAATTTAAAAAAAAATCTAAACGTGTGTTAAGAAGAAGACAGGCTCAGACATGAATCACTTCAGATGCTCAGAATAACTATAACTGTGACAATGACCACTGAAGCTCTCATCATTTTCTGAGCAGTTTCGGATTGGTTTGTTTTTTTTCCTTTGACCTAACTACAACTCGAATGGCATATTTCATTTTTTCTGTTTTTCCTGAATCATCAAACAAACTTAATTTTTTACCCATATGTTACAGATACCTTTTTCTGTTCTGGTGTATATAACCCTGAAATATTCTGAATCAGAAAGAAGGTACTCAGCTGCAGTTCAATTTTGAATTTTAGATAAAAAATTAAATTAAAAAATAATAAAATTTAATTCTAAAGGTTAATTTCAATGCCAAGGCCATAATGGAATGACAAACAGCAAAGTATATACCAGCAGACAAGGAAAAGTGTTCCTGAGAAATAGTTTAACAGTTTACTAAGGTAGTGAACAGTCTTCCCCACACCATGGAGCACAGAGTCATATCTTACAAGAGACCAAAGGTACATACCAAAGACTTCATAAACTATTCATAAGGGAGGGAGTGTTCAGGGGACAGGTTGCAAGTAGGAGAAGACAGGGACCCCTTTCATTTCCCAGTCGCCCAACACAGTTTAGTTGGGTGTATGAGTGAGTTTTTAAAACTGGCAAGATCATTCTCAGTAAGTCTCATTGCTCAAGACTTGAACTGCCCAATGATCTGCTTTCCACCACAGCCCTGCTGCCAGGAGTCGGGCACTACTTTGGCATGGGAACTGCAGCCAAACCACTTGTAAGCCTCAAGCAGACTCATACAGCATCCCCTGCACTGATCTTAGGCCAGTGGAAGTGAACATTGCGATCCAAAAGCTAGAGTGTTTCTGACAAACTTGGAGCTTCAAGATCTGGAGAGTTTGAAGCCACTGTAATGTAGTGCCATATTACTTGCTGATCTCTGTGGTTTACCTCAGCACACGGTGGTGGGGGGGGAGGGGAACTGGTGCTATATTAACATCGTGATGATGAGGTAATTAACTCATAGTCAGTGCCTTGTGCTGAGGTCAGAAATTAGGTATACGTCTACCAAAGAGAATACCAATTCTGACTTCAGTATGAGAACCGACAAATAAAAGAGATTGATTGACAAAGATATCTGAACTATATTTCAACCACAATCTGCAAGAGACAAAAACTTCCCTAGCACAAAATACAAGTGTTATATTCAGGGACAGAAGGTCTGTCATTAAACTTTAGAACTGATAAAGTCTTCAACTTTTATCTGATGGAAAATATGACAAATATCTAAATAGGAAGGAAAGGGAAAAAGGGTCCAAAAGTAATCAGGTGATTAGGACAATTATCCAGAAACACTCAAGTTCAAATCCCCAACCTAAATCTGTAAGAAGCAGTATCTGAGCTTCCACCTCTTACATCCAACCATACTTAATGGCTATGCTGGACTTATTTATTCTCTTATTTCAACTGTAACTCTCTGACGTATGATATTTCTAGCACACTGTGTGCATCTGTTTAAGTTCTTCTTCACTGAGTGCTGTGGCTGTGAAATCACTCCTCACTCCAATATTAATGTAATACTTAAAATAGAAAATAAAATTAGGTAAAGTTGTCTTTTTCTTGAAGGCAAAACTAGAGTAGAATGTCCTGTTGAGTAAAATATGCTTCAAGTATTTGTATTCTAACGTGGTGAAACCTGAGAAAAGCAGCTTTATGAACTGTGCTGCTTACAATCCTCGATTCTACTGCAGGATGTCAGCTTATGCTTCAATTTACCAACAAACACATTGAAAACTGTAACATGGCCCTTTCTGCTTTCTTCCAATGTGGGCTGAATACTAATGTCATAATACAATAAAACAAAGCAAAACTGTTGTCTTGAAAACACTCAGAAGCATGTTTTAGTGTTAGCTTGGTGGTATTACAGATATGTCTCACTATTCATTTGCTTGCACTCTTCTGTAGATTGAATCTCTCCACTCCAAAAAGGAAGAAAATAAAATAAAAAAGACATGAAGAAAATAAATCTGTTGTCTGACATTTTTTAGAAGTTTGAAGAAAATATTAAAACATCATTCTCTTTCTTTTCCACAGAGAAATATTTTGAGGAGGTTTGGAAATCAATTTACACTTTTTTTTTTTGTGAGTAGGTTATCTTTTTGATTAAAGATTCTCTTCTTGTTTCCTCCTGGTTCTTCAGTGGCAATTCTGTAAGTCAGGGGCTGCATTTGTGCTTGCGGAGGGCTTTCTGAAAATTGGCATTTGCTGCCTAACCAGGACTTGTGAATGCATGAGACAACCTCATCACTGGAGAGCAGGTAAAGGGATTCAGCTTTGAAACAGGTAAAAATATATCGGAAGGGAGAGGGGAAAGAACAACATAAAATGTTTTTGGTGAGTGTTTTTTTGGTGAAAAGGTTTGTCTGTTGTTTTCATGTTTATTGTAATTGGGAAACAGGAATTGGGAAAGCAGGACAGCCCAGGGTCTTCACCAGTCGAATTTCAGAAAACACCAGGGAGAGAGATTCCACTGCCTCTCTGTGCAGCCCCTTCCAGTGCTTGGCCCCTGTCACAGTGAATAATAATGACAATTTTGATTCCTGCTGACTGTGGCTACTAGCTCTTGATATTTTGCTGCACACATCCAAGAGAGAAATCTGGCTTTGACTTCTCTATAACTCCCTCTAGGTAACGAAAGAGTGAAATTAGATTCCTCCCCTTGCTAATACAGCCCAGCAGGCATTTAGTCTTCATTGGTGGAAAGGTATCTTGTTGTCCTGCAGGATCCCAGGTCCTTTCCCAAAGACATACTACCCAGCCTGGATTGATGCTGGTCTTGTTGCATCCCAAGTACCAAACTTTGTGTTTCTGTTTATTAAATTTTATGAGATTCTTCTTAGCCCGTTTTTGCAGCTTGTGGAGGTTCCTTAACAAGCACGGCCCAGCTCTCCAGCATATCAACCATGACCCCCAATTTGAAGTCATCCAAGGACCTGATAAGTATGAATCATCATCGAGGTTACTGTCAAAGTTGTTAAACAGTATCAGCCCCTTTATCTGGTCCTGAGGAACATGATTTATAACTGATCACTAAGTACACTTTGACTCATTGACCAATACCCTTGGAGTCTGCCTGTCCAGCCAGTTCTTTCACCCAGGTTCTAGTTCACCCATCAAATCTCTTCAGTTTGTCTACCAGGACTGTGTGGAAGAGCATATGGAAACCATAACTTGCCCTCGAGAAATCAATGCTGGCTATACCCAGTGACCCTTTTTTACCTTCATCTACTATGAAATAGCTTCTGTGAGGATCAGCTCTATAATTCTGTCAGGCAGTGAGGTTGACTCTTCTGTCTGCCTCATAAAAAGGTTTTGGAGTTGCTTACTGTCTGGGATGTCTAGGATGGGAGATTAAGTAATCAATATTAAATAACCTAAGTTTGGGTGTCTGTATGTGTATGTCAAGTAGCTACCTTTCCTGTTACAGTCAACAAAGGGAGGATTCAGGTACCTAAATGGGAATCTAGTGTCACTGGAGAAGTCTTAGGATACCTGAGACTTCTCCACAGGACTAGAAGATACAGCCCATGACCTGCAGAAGAATCGTGCTTTCCCACATCAAAAGCTGGAGACCAGGGAAGATGTTTCGAAGAATCTCAAATGGCAATAAATACATAAGTTTAACCAACTGAATCATGTAATGGACAACTGCTTTTCGTTCTGAATCACGCTCTTGGCTCCACTAGTGGTATTATCTTGATCTCTAGCGATTATGATGGAAGCCTAGGTTAAGTTTATAGCGTAAATGTAAACATCATATTTTGAAATGAATCTTATCCTTAATTCTACCTACTTTTCAATTCCATAGCATCCATTAACAGGAAGTTTGAAGCTAGATGGGCACATAATTTATTAGGTTTTAAGCAGGTTGTAGAGCCTTACTG
This sequence comes from Opisthocomus hoazin, assembly GCF_030867145.1. NCBI lineage: Eukaryota > Metazoa > Chordata > Aves > Opisthocomiformes > Opisthocomidae > Opisthocomus > Opisthocomus hoazin. The sequence goes on along the minus strand of NC_134421.1, from coordinate 47,315,313 downwards.
CTTGTGTATTACAAAGGAGCGTATAGGATGAGAAAAAATTGGAGTATTTACCCTGCTTCTTGTGGATTTGTCACGTGGATGAGAACTGAAATAGACATGAATCGCACGGGGAGATATTTTCAGAGTTTCCAGTCTCCCAGCAAATATTGCCAACTGCTTGTACTTTCATTATATGGACCTCCAATGTACAGCTAGTTTTGCTAACAACGATTGGGAAATCTTTGTCAACAAAGGCCACTTCACTGATTGATTTCATTCTTTACTGACAGCTCTATGAAAAATGAAAAGAAGTCTTCTAAAATTTACGATTTTTTAATAACATAAATAGTTTGCCTTTCAGAGTTTGTTTTTTATTGTTGTTGCTTTGGGTTTTTTTCCCCCTTTTCCTTATGTTTCTTCACCTTCTCTGAAATCTACATGTTGGAATAAAAAAAAGAACATTTGTAAACCTAGATCAGACCTGAAGAATGTCCTTGAAAATATAAGCATAAGGAAGTTAGGTGCAGCTAAATGGAAAAACATAAATACAACAGTCATTCCTGCATCTGCTGTAATACACCAAAGTTCGCAAATTGCCAAAGGTACCCTAAGACAATGGCTAATGTTGCCGTAGCCCGCATCTCATCTGTAAAATTGTACTGTAAAAAACAGATTGTGAAAAAAGATAATTATTAAAAAAAGATTTTAAGTTGGCTCAGTTCTGCCAAAAATTTAATTTGGGTTGTAACTGCAATAACTAACTGTTGGACTAGAGCACTTACATTATTCTTTATTATCAACTCCCTTTCTTACAACAGATAAGAATTGTTATTGTGATAACTTGTACTACACTATTTCAGTCATTCCTAATGATAAACTCCGTTTCTTAGAGCAAATATGAATTTGCATCCTGTTTTATCGAATCAAACCAGCAATAATAACAATTATCATTGTTGTGGGTTTGTGTGGCAAGGTTTGGGTAGTGGGGGGGCTATAAGGGTGGCTTCTGTGAGAAGCAGCGAGAAGCTTCCCCCATGTCTGACAGAGCCAATGCCAGCCAGCTCTAAGATGGACCCACCGCTGGCCAAGGCCAAGCCAATCAGCAACGGTAGTCGCTCCTCTGTGGTAACATATTTAAGAAGGGGAAAAACCTGTGGTGGGTGACATGGCAGTTGAGAGGGAGGAGTGAGAACATGTGAGAGAAACAACCCTGCAGGCACCAAGGTCAGTGAAGAAGGAGGGGGAGGAGGTGCTCCAGGCACCAAAGCAGAGATTTTTTCCCCTGCAGCCCATGATGAAGACCATGGTGAGGCAGGCTGTCCCTCTGCAGTCCATGGAGGTCCATGGTGGAACAGATATCCACATGCACCCTGTGGAAGGGACCCCACGCCAGAGCAGGTGGATGCCTGAAGGAGGCTGTGACTCCGTGTGGAGCCTGCACTGGAGCAGGCTCCTACCAGGACCTGCGGACCTGTGGAGAGAGGAGCCCATGCTGGAGCAGGTTTGCTGGCAGGACTTGGGACCCCGTGGGGGACCCAAGTTGGAGCAGCCTGTTCCTGAAGGGCTGCACTCCGTTAGAAGGATCCATGCTGGAGTAATTCGTGAAGAGCTGCAGCCTGTGGGAAGGACTCACTTTGGAGAAGTTCATGCAGCTCTGCCTCCGGCAAGAGGGACCTCATGGTGGAGCAGGGGAAGAGTGTAAGGAGTCCTCCCCCTGAGGAAGAAGGAGTGGCAGAGACAACAGAGACATTCCTCATCCCCCTTCACCACTTGAGGGGAGGAGGTAGAAAAAAGGGAGTGAAGTTAATCCCGGGAAGAAGAGAGGGGTGGTGGAAAGCTGTATTTAAGATTTGTTTTTATTACTCATTATCCTACCCTGATTTGATTGGTGATAAATTAAACTTTTTTTTCTCCCCAAGTTCAGGCTGTTTTGTCTGTGGTGGTAATTGGTGAGTGATCTCTCCCTGTCCTTATCTCGACCCTCAAGCTTTTCATCATATTTCCTCTCCCCTGTCCAGTTGAGGAGGAGGAGTGATAGAGCAGCTTTGGTGAGCACCTGGCATTTATCCAGGCTAAACCAAACCATCATCACTGAATAGGAGTCACTATTTACATTGGGAAGTGTGGTTCTGCTAGAATAGAATAGTGATTTCTAGGATAAATGAAAACCTTTGATTTCCTCTGGAAAGAATGCACAAGATGATATGCGATTTAGGAAGAAAATAATAGCAAGAAAATAATAGCAAGAATTTTATTTGGAATAATCTTCAGTTTCTGGGAGGACAAGAACTTCCAGCAATCTTTGAAATTTTAGCAATTTATCAAGACAAAGAAAAATATCTCCAGAAAAATAACAACATGGGGGAAAAAACATTTAAAAATTAGTGTTCCTGGATGACAGTTCTTAAAATTTTATTCAAATCACTGTATAACAAGGAACTGTTCAAGCAAGCAAAATTAGACATGCTGGTGAATTAAGGGGGAAAAAACTAAAAAAAGAGTGCATTTCTGAATCATGTAAAATGCACAGTGTTTTTGTTGAACTGGTTGTGGCGGCAAATAATGAAGTGCCAGTTCTGCGAAAATTAGCAGCTAAACAGACAACTTCATCTTCATTCCATTTTATAGTGAAGATGATATAGTGTGATGTATAGGTTAATATATCTCATGAGTCATCCCTTTGAACTCAATAAACCTCTTTGCACAATTAATGTTGTCTATAGCAGGCTAAGTATCAAAATTCTGTTTCAAGAATCTAACTCTGCTTGGTTCACTGCTAAATCTCTCTTGGCCTTCATATTGCAGGTTTGGACTCAGCTTTATGTCAAGAAGCAATAAAAATGCTTTCATAGAAGTAAAATCAAGCAACACTCTAATTTAAAAAGAAGATGATTATTATTTTGGACATCTTTTCAGCTAAAACCTGTCTTAGTGCTTTCCCAATGTAACGCTTTATATTTTGCAGACTTCTAACAACAACAGTAGTCCTAAGATGCTCAAAGTAAATATGAATACTACGACAAGTAACACCTCAGTAATTCAGAGAGATTGTTCAAACTCAGTTGATGGAGATGGAGGAACAGGAATAAAGAAATGAGGTCAACATTTTCAGATGCAAAGGACTGAAGCTAACCACTGTTTCCTATATAATAGACACCTACTGTAACCTGATTTTTGGAAATGCTGAGAAACCCATGTTGACTTTTAAGCACTCAGTTCAGTCAGGCTATCACAGTCTTCTTGCATATTATAGAGCAAGAAAAATAAGACCATTAATTATTCCAAGTTAGGAAAAGAACAGAAAACAAGCCACCAAAAGATTTGCCACATTCTTTTTGTCAGACATGAAGTCTGTATATAGTTATAAAGTAGCTGTTTTAATGCGATGACAAGATTTATCCATGTTTTTCATCCAGTGCAGATCCAGCTGATATCATTTAGTCCAGCTGTTCTCTGTTTACTATATGTGCATGGAATTCCATCTTTTCAAAGCTGCAGTTAGTCCCATTAGAAGCAAGGGAAGAAAGGAAATAAGTTTTGTTCTTAGCATGAAGCAAACATATTTCAAGAGTTTTGTTCTCGGAAACTTTCCAAACATAACTGAGATTCTATGACACCAATGAAATTAATTTTTATCCTCTGCTAGTCTCAAATGTGTATAAATTGCGGGTTGAATCAGTGTGTTGGTGTTCTACTGCACAGTGAAATAACACAGCACCGACAACAAGCTGAAACCCTGGACCCGAGAGCATTTGAATCAGAGATTACACATTTCTCCCACAATGGAACATTAAATATGCTCTCAAACTGTGAATAGGCAGCAGACATGATACTTCTGTCACTAATGACTCATGTAAGGAAGGCTTTTTTATGTGTGTGCATGTGAATTTATTATTATTAATTATTGAGTGCAATTACTAGCAGCCATTGTTTCCAAATAGACTCTGTAGGCATGAAAAATCTTGTAAAAAAATTTTCCTTAAGTATGCACTTTCTAGAAGCCTAAGTTTAACTTCCGGAATTTAATCTTTAGAGATTTGAAAACGCATATGACATTAGTGAAACACTAAGATTCACTCACTGAATTGCCACGTGGAAAACTCTTTAGTGAGCAATGCATTTTGAGGCAGACAATTGTCATTCATACTTAGTAGTGTAAACTGTTGAAGACAGATCCAGATTTCCAAGAAATTACTCTCAGCTTCTCAGACATCTATCAAAATTTCATCAGGGGAATCACTTTTTAAAAAAATCTGTACATTCACTCAGGTGATGGGCAAAAAGTTCCATTACAATAAAATTCATTACTAATTCCAGTTAATTTTAGGGTTTTTTTTTCAAGTTTAATTAAGCTTAGATTTCCACATTAAATTGCACAACTCACAGTGCTTAAAAAAAACCCTACATTTCATCAGTCTCATTTCAGATATAGTTAACAAGCAGAAAACCCTCTTTGGAAATTCAAGAGCCTTTTTACATTGTCTTTATAATTAACTCTGTATTAAATTAATAATGCAGACACAGTAAAACTCTAAATTGCAGCTTTGAAATACAGAATTACAAATAACTAATCTAAATAAAAATACAGATGAAAGAAAAAGGAGAGATGGGTCCACTTCAAGGGAAAGTACCATGAAACTAAGTTAGTGATTTTCATGTATATATGTATATATGTATAGATACATAACTCCCAGGTGATTCTGACCTACTGATGTTTGAGTTCAGACCATGAATATATTGTGCTATACTTGCAAGCTATACTGCCTAAGAAATTGGGAATATTGTATTTCACTTCTAACCTAATTCTGCTCTAGGAGGGCAGATGGACTTCTAGTGTCTTATAAGAGGCATCTTCTAATGCTAGCTGTTCAGCAGAGTAAAGGTTTAGTCTCCAGACAGGCTCAACTATATGATTTATAGCATGGCTTAAAGTGTGCCAGAGAGCACTCCACGGTCCTAGTGCCTCAAGCAGCAAGGCTGAGGAACTTCTGGAGCCCCTTCTGACCCTTGTATATGGATTTTGTTCCAGCTGAGATAAGAGCATGAGGCTTGAGAAAGAGGGAGTGATACAATTCCCGGATTTGTTGCACTACAGAGTTCTGTTGTGTGTATCCAGACAGGGGAACTAAAAAGTCTGGTTCCTCAAAATAGACATGATCTTCAATCCTGTCCATACCTCTGCTTTTGCCATAGTGGGACTCTTTATATTATATGAGATTAATGACCCAAAATATCAGAATCAGCTCACATTTCTGGAGGACTTTTCTAATAACTACATCAGCAGCAAAAGGAAGGCTAGGGACAATGTGGGGCCACTGCTGAATGAGGCGGGTGTCCTGGTGACGGAGGATGCAGAGAAGGCAGAGCTACTGAATGCCTTCTTTGCTTCAGTCCTCAGTACCAAGGCAGGGCCTCAGGAATCCCAGGTGCCGGAGGTAAGAGAAGAAGCCTACAGTGAGGATGACTTTACCTTGGTCGAGGAGGACTGTGTGAGGGATCACTTAAGCAATCTGGACGTCCACAAATCCATGGGCCCTGATGGAATGCACCCACGAGTGCTGAGGGAGCTGGTGGAATGTCATTGTTGAGCCACTTTCCATCATCTTTGAAAGGTCCTGGAGGACAGGAGAGGTGCCCGAGGACTGGAGAAAAGCCAGTGTCACTCCAATCTTCAAAAAGAGCAAGAAGGAGGACCCATGGAACTACAGGCCGGTCAGCCTCACCTCCATCCCGGGAAAGCTGACGGAGCAGCTTATCCTGCAGGTCATCAACAAGCAAGTGGAGGAAAAGAAGGTTATCAGGAGTAGTCAGCATGGATTCACCAAGGGGAAATCATGCCTGACCAATCTGATAGCTTTCTACGATGACATGACTGGCTGGGTAGACGAAGGGAGAGCCGTGGATGTTGTCTACCTAGACGTCAGCAAGGCTTTCAACACAGTCTCCCATGATATCCTCCTATGGAAGCTCAGGAAGTATGGGCTGGATGAGTGGTCGGTGAAGTGGATTGAGAACTGGCTGAATGGCAGAACTCAGAGGGTTGTCATCAGCGGCGCTGAGTCTAGTTGGAGGCTGGTAACAAGTGGTGTCCCTCAGGGGTCAGTACTGGGCCCAGCCTTGTTTAACTTCTTCATCAACGACCTGGATGAAGACTTAGAATGTACCCTCAGCAAGTTTGCTGATGACACCAAACTGGGAGGTGTGGTAGATACACCAGAAGGCTGTGCTGCCATTCAGCGTGACCTGGATAGGCTGGAGAGCTGAGTAGAGGTACCTGATGAGGTTCAACAAAAGCAAGGACAGGGTCCTGCACCTGGGGAGGAACAACCCCATGCATCAGTACAGGCTTGGGGTGAACCTGCTGGAGAGCAGCTCTGCGGAGACGGACCTGGGTGTCCTGGTGGACAACAGGTTAACCATGAGCCAGCAGTGTGCCCTTGTTGCCAAGAAGGCCAATGGCATTCCGGGGTGCATCAAGAGGAGTGTGGCCAGCAGGTCGCGGGAGGTTCTCCTTCGCCTCTACACTGCCCTGGTGAGGCCTCATCTGGAGTACTCTGTCCAGTTCTGGGCTCCCCAGTTCAAGAAAGATGAGGAGCTACTTCATCTGAGAGGGCTACAAGGATGGTGAGGGGACTGGAGCATCTCTCCTTGTCCTGGGTTTGGCCAGGACAGGGTTAATTTTCACCGGACTCCAGGAAGGGGCACAGCCGGGGGGTGGGGACTGACCCCACCTGGCCAAACAGAGCCCGGTATGCCATACCATGTGATGTCACGCGGGGTTCCGGTGGGGGGGGCGGCACGGCGGGAACTGACTCGCGGCTCGGGAGCGTGTGGCGCCGGTGCGGTCTGAGAGAGCGGGTCTGTTTTTGTCGTGTTTTTCTCCTTATCTGTATGGTTGTTGTTCCTGTTTTCCCTCTGTTTGCTGTTTCTGTTAAACTGCCCTTATGCTGACCCACCAGTTTCTGCCTGGTTCTTTTCATTCTCCTCCGCATGCCGGCGGGGGGAGGGGCGGCTGCCACGTGGTGCTTTTGTTGCCGGCGGCAGCCGAAACCAAGACACTCCTACAAGGACAGGCTGAGGGAGCTGGGCTTGTTCAGCCTGAAGAAGAGAAGGCTGCGAGGGGACCTAATATATACTTACAAATATCTAAAGGGTGGGTGTCAGGAGGATGGGGCCAAGCTCTTTTCAGTAGTGCCCAGCAACAGGACAAGGGGCAATGGGCACAAACTGAAGCACAGGAAGTTCCATCTGAACATGAGAAAGAATTTCTTCCCTCTGAGGGTGACGGAGCACTGGAACAGGCTGCCCAGGGAGGTTGTGGAGTCTCCTTCACTGGAGATATTCAAGACCCACCTGGACAAGGTCCTCTGCGGCCTACTGTAGGTGACCCTGCTTTGGCAGGAGGGTTGGACTAGATGACCCACAGAGGTCCCTTCCAACCCCTACCATTCTGTGATTCTGTGATTCTGTGATTCTGTGATTCTGTAATTCTGTGATTCTGTAATGCTGAAACAGATAAACACTTACATTTCACATTCCTTTCACAGCAGCTTTTACAATATTGGCATCAGTATTCTTAAAATTTCTGTCTATTCTAAAGGTAATTTTTATAACAAACCTTCACTTAAACTTTGTTTGCCAATACTGCAATCCTTGTGATACTGAGATGTCATCTAGGTTTCAAATGATCATGTTGAATTTTATGTTTCTTCTTCTGCTTGTCAATAAAGCTGGAACAATTTTCAGACCTTGTCTAGGCAGAATGCTAATTCAAACTTTAAAAGGAGGTCTGTTGCATAAGGGGCAAACGTGCAACATATGCCAGAGAGAATTAATTCACTTCTTTCCAAATAGAATAAACAAATCTGTACATGAATAGAAATGTATTATATTTCTAAATGAAAAGTCAAAAAGCAAAATCACAACCTATCAGAAATAATTCATCAGAAAACTCAATTGTGAATGTAAATTACACGTACAGTCACAACAGTTTTCAAATCTACATCACCACCTACTTCTTTTTAATTCATATCAGTCTTATTTTTTTCTCTCCTGTCAAGTGACGTGGGTCATATAAACCTTACTTTTAAAAAAGGAAGAATTTAAAAGTGAAAGGAAAACATCATTTGAATGAAAATGAGAGGATTTAAATGCATTTCTGAGGGATGCTTCTAATACTTGAAAGACTTTGCAAAATGAGATTTAAGTAAGTTGATACAAACAACATGTGATTGTAAAGTAAAGTTTTAAGGATGTGCATTTACCATTGATAGGATATCAGAAAAAGGGCCAGAATAAATTGCCTAAAGATGTAGGGTTTAAATTATGATAAACAATAATAACTGTTATTATAATTACTGCAGCTGTTATTATGAGAGACCATAAAATAATGATTCAGTGAGGAAATTAGAACATTAGATTATTTTAGAATGGGCTTTACAGAAGGTGCTAGTTATCGAACATCACCCCAATTGACTTTCTGCACCTACGTCTCTTGATCATTTCTTCTTGCATCATGGTTCTTCCCATAGAAACTTCTTACTCTGCAAGTAATACTTTACAATGCAAAAATGCCTAGGAGCCTCAAAAGGTCCAGTCCTTTAATGTTCAGTACCTCTTGCAAAGGACTTAAAACCTAAGGCGATAGACCATTGTTGAGTGAAGAAGAGGGTCAGATACAGGAAGATGTCCTACACACTCTGGTCTAGCTTAGCCTCACCTAACTTCAGACTTAATGTGCCCATGATCAAAGAGAAGTTGCCATAAACTTCCTCCATTTTCAGTGAGAAGAGATCCCAGAGTCCTTCTGATCTTGTCTTGCTGCACCCTCAGTTGCCAGCATACTACAAACAGAGCATGAGGAGATTGTTTTCCTAGTGTGATTCTTAATTAAGACCCATACGTTCAAGTTCTACGTTTTTGACGTTGTGCTTAAGCACAAATATATGTAATCTTGGGATTATTTGTGATAATTATTCCAGTGCAAGGGAAGTCTGAAGAAGGAGAAACAGGCCATTTTGATCATCTCTGTGCTAAGTGAAAGGTACCTTGCATACCCCAAGCCACACATGGGATGCAAAATGAAACAGACACCTCTTGCAGAGTGATGATGAAATGGGTGCTATACTAAAATTTGAAAAGTAAGAGCAGAAGAAATTTAAGAAACTATGTAGGTTGAGTGTGTGGATTTAAAATATAGAGAATAAAGTAGTTCAAATGTCAAGCAGAAGAGACAATCTTGTTATATTTCATACTTGTTCTCCAAACTAAGAAGAACACCAGACAGGAATAAAATATTTTAGCTGAAAATAAAAAGTTTACGTGACATAATTTTATAAATATACCTAAAAATGTCAGTGAAGTCATTATTATCCCATCAATTTGGTGCTGTCAGGCAGTAATTAGAGAGTTACTGTATTGTAATTCACTACATTTATTGAACTCTACTGTCACAATTATTTTTTTTTTTAAGATCCAATGTTGACTGTGCTGTTCTCCTTCAAGGCAAAATATGAGTTTCAGAAAACCACAAAGAGTGTCGGAGAAACATAATTCTGGAGAGAATGGTATATGTCGATTCAAATTCTGAAGCTGATAAATGCTTTATATCACAGAACCATGCAGAGTATTAGATATACGTAATATAACATCACGATATTAGCAAAGAGTAGAAAATCAGAATATTTTATTTGGGAAGGAGATATAGAAAGTTGCTACAAAAGTTAATGCTTCATTTTGCCAGGGAAAAAATAATTACTTAGGCTGAACTAGGTATACTGTCTTCTGTTTTGGAAATCCAACTTACTTCTTGTGAAGCCATACAGCTGGCATTCAGATTAAGTGTGACTGATAACTCCTGGAAAGAAAAAAATGTGAAGCGGCTGTATCAGACTTAGTGCAGCATTAGCAACAAGTTTCCTCATTATGGAAAAACTCCCCAACATAGGTTCATGCCTTAATTTTTATGAACACAATAAATTTTGCCCTATCCTCTCTGTTTCATGTATTCTACTTTCTGTTTTCGTCAGTGGACAATGTCAAACACTAGAAAATAGGATGCAAGTTACAAAAAAAACATGATGTTTTGGGGCATTGTATTAGTATTTAAAGAGATTTCTTCCAGATACCTAGCAAAGTTTAGTTTATCCTTCAAATAATTTATAGCTTCAAGGAAAAAGTGCTCCTTTAAAAGCTGAAGAAGAAGTATGTTGATTCTGTATTAGTCATAGTATTGAAGTCAGTTTGGTAAGGGTCATCATTAGGCAGTTAAGGCCTGTGCATTTTACCTTGCATCCAAAGTGCTTTACTCAACAGAACATTCAGAGAGAATGGAACAGATGTATTCAAAGATATAGAGCTAGTATTTGTTCTCTTCTTACAGAAGACTTAAATGTAGACTGTTTTCTTTCAAGAAATTTCTAATCCTGCTAAAAGGAACTATAGAAAAAAATTGTATATTTTAAGTAGGAAAAAATATTACATATTTTTCTTGAAAATGCTAATGTCTAAAAAAAAAGTAGACAAGTTGCATAAGCTTAGTTTCTATGCTACTTTATATTTGATTAAATATAATAAATTATTACTTTAAAAATAATTACATAAACTTGATATATACTTGTGTGGTGGGTTGACCTTGGCAAACTGCTAGGTGCCCACCAAGCTGCTCTATCACTCCCCCTCCTCTGCTGGACACGGGAACAAAATTACAATGAAAGGCTTGTGGTTCAAGATAAGGACAGGGAGATCACTAAGCAATTACTCTCACGGGCAAAACAGACTTGACTTGGGGAAATTAATTATTTATTACCGATTAAATCAGAGTAAGGTAATGAGAAACAAAACCAAATCTTACAACACTCTTCCCCCACACCTCCCTTCTACTTGGGCTCAACTTCTCTCCTGATTTTCTCTACTTCCCCATCCTGAGTAGTGCAGGGACAGGAAATGGGGGTTGTGGTCAGTTCATCGCGTCTCTGCCGCTCCTTCCTCCTCACACTCTACTCCTGCTCCAGCATGGGGTTCCTCCCACATAAGACAGTCCTCCACGAACTCCAGCATGGGCACTTCCCCTGCACTGCAGTTCTTCATAAGTTCCTCCAGCATGGGTCCTTTCCACAGAGTGCAGCCCTTCAGGAACAGACTGCTCCAGTGCAGGCTCTCCACAGGGTCACAGCCTCTTTCGGGCATGCATCTGCTCTGGCATGGGATCCAGGCTGCAGGTGGATGTCTGCTCCACTGTGGACCTCTGTGGGCTGCACAGGGACAGCCTGCCTCACCAAGGTCTTTACCATAGTCTACAGCGGAATCTTGGCTCTGTCGCCTGGAGCACCTCCTCCCCCTCCTTCTTCAATGACCTTGATGTCTGCAGAGCTGTTTCTTTCTCACTCTTCTTCTCTGGCTGCTGCTGTGCAGCATTTTTTTTCACTTCTTAAATATGTTGTCACAGAGGTGTTACCACCATCACTGATAGGTTCAACTTTGGCCAGCAGCGGGTCTGCCTTGGAGCTGGCTGTCACTGGCTTTATTGGACGTAGGGGAAGCTTCTAGTAGCTTCTCACAGAAAGCCACCCCTTTAGCCCTCCTGCTACCAAAATCAAAACCCAATACAACTTGAATTAAAAATGTAAGCCAGATGTTCATTATATCTATTTAAAGTGTTTGCTAGATATGTGAATTTAGAATATACTTCCAGGTCTTGTTGTGGTTTAATCTCAGCTAACAACTAAACACTAAACAGCCACTCACTCACTCCTACGCTTCTCCCTCAGGAGGATGGGGAGGAGAGATGGACAAAAGCTCAAACTCATGGGTTGAGATAAAAAGAGTTCAATAGGAGTAACAAAATATTACTAATATTCTAATACTAATATACTACTACTAATAATAATAATAATAAGATATATAAAAAAAAATGCAATTCCTCGTGAACTCTGCCCATGTAGAGCAGCCAGTCCTGGGAAGAGAGCACTCTGGTTCAGAACAGCTGATCCCACAGAGAGAGCAAAGAGACAAGCAAGGCAGCAAGGCCCAAAGGCTGGCTGCAGAATGGCAGATTGGCAAAAGGCAGAACTACCGAAACTAACCAAATAGAACTGAACTGGAATGATTATGCCCAGAATGGTTCTCCCAGAAAAGACTGTTCTAACAAGCCTGAAAACCCAAATCCAATTATGTGAAAAGCATGATGCTGATGGTATGAAATGCTCTCATTGCTCAACCTGGATGTCAGTCAAGGTCTGTCCACCTATGCCCCCCTTCCTAGCTGCCTCACATCTGGCAGATAGGAAGCCTTGGAAGTCCTTGGTTTCCGTGATAGTGTCTAAGAAAGATAACAGTAAGTAATTACACTCCCTGTAGAACTATACCCAGACAATGACTATGCCAGCTACAAGAAAGAAAAGTTTCTAACTGCGTGAAGAAAATTAACTCGATTTCAGTCAAACCAACAGAGTCTAAAGGATGATATCGTGGTCTTTCTGGTGACCACAGACTGAAAAATCCTGGAACTTCAAAGATTCTTGATGCTGATGGCGTGAAAAAAGCAGAGCATTTAATCTCCTGAAGTTTCACTTCACCCAAATGGGAAAACAATATAAAGGAGGAATATGTGTTCCTGCAAATAAACAGCTCTCTGTCTTTTTTAGAATGTTCTGGGTTTCAGAAGAGCAAGCTAAGCTTTAGAAAATGTACCTTACTTAGTGAAATATCTAAGTGTTTAGGGAGTTTTCTTGAGTTTCTTTAAGATTCCATTAACTAGAGTCTAATGCATAAAGTAGTTTACCCATTCTATGTCTTCAGAGAGCTTATTTTCTTTATCTAAATATAATCTAAGTCGAAATAAAGACTGATATGTTAATGAGGATGATATTAGATACATTCTTGAAATTTATATTTTTGATAGTAAAGTGTTTTGTTGTGGAACTTCAGCTTTCGAAGTGTTGTACTGAAATTTAAGATAGTGCTTTTAAACTCTATAGCAGATACTACAAGATATAATGGAAGAGAGCTCAATTATAGAAGAGACAGAAGTTAGGCTTATGGTATTAAGACTTCAACATGAAATTTGTCTAACCAAGCTCCAGACATCTGCCAAAGAGACATCTGTTCTTGCCGTCATCACGCTATGATATACCTCCTTACGCCCAATGGAAAGGAACCGATACTTTTATCATGTTACTGTTTGAAGGAACTCCTTTAGAGTAACATGAATCATACACATGAAGAGCATTTTCTGTTCAGAACATTAAAAAGTTTTGTGGGGTATCTGAGGAATGTTTCTGTGGCTTGCAGTATTTTGGAGAGTGGAAAACTTTTGGAAGATTTGTGGTTCCTTCTTAAATAAATATGGTCAGTGAGGTGGATTGAGAACTGGCTGAAAGGCAGAACTCAGAGGGTTGTCATCAGCGGCAATGAGTCTAGTTGGAGGCCGGTAACTAGTTGTGTCCCTCAGGGGTCAGTACTCGGCCCAGTCTTTTTCAACTTCTATATCAACAACCTGGATGAAGAGTTAGAGTGCACCCTCAGCAGGTTTGCTGGTGACGCAAAACTGGGAGGTGTGGTGGATACACCAGAAAGCTGTGCTGCCATTCAGTGAGACCTGGACATGCTGGAGAGCTGGGCAGAGAGGAACCTGATGAAGTTCAACAAGGGCAAGTGCAGGGTCCTGCACCTGGGGAGGAACAGCCCCTTGCATCAGTACAGGCTTGGTGTGGACCTGCTGGAGAGCAGCTCTGTGGAGAGGGACCTGGGTGTCCTGGTGGACGACAGGTTAACCATGAGCCAGCAGTGTGCCTTTGTTGCCAAGAAGGCCAATGGCATTCCGGGGTGCATTAGGAGGAGTGTGGCCAGCAGGTCGCGGGAGGTTCTCCTTCCCCTCTACACTGCCCTGGTGAGGCCTCATCTGGAGTACTCTGTTCAATTCTGGGCTCCCCAGTTGAAGAAAGATGAAGAGCTACTGGAGAGAGTCCAGCGGAGGGCTACAAGGATGGTGAGGGGACTGGAGCATCTCTCCTACGAGGACAGGCTGAGGGAGCTGGGCTTGTTAAGCCTGAAGAAGAGAAGGCTGAGAGGGGACCTTATAAATGCTTACAAATATCTGAAGGGTGGGTGTCAGGAGGATGGGGCCAAGCTCTTTTCAGTGGTGCCCAGTGACAGGACAAGGGGCAATGGGCACAAAGTGAAGCACAGGAAGTTCCATCTGAACATGAGGAAGAACTTCGTCCCTCTGAGGGTGAAAGAGCACTGGAACAGGCTGCCCAGGGAGGCTGTGGATTCTCCTTCTCTGGAGATTTTCAAGACCTGCCTGGACATGGTCCTCTGCGGCCTACTGTAGGTGACCCTGCTTTGGCAGGAGGGTTGGACTAGATGACCCACAAAGGTCCCTTCCAACCCCTAACATTCTGTGATTCTGTGATTCTGTGAAATATCATTGACAAAGTTATCTGTGACTACAACAGGTGGGACTGGATGACCCATGCTGTTCCATCAGTAATGCCTATTGAATAGATAAAACTGTTGGAGTGTAAGCTTGTAATAGCCTGTGGTTGTCCACACTGTTTAATTTTTAGCACAGTCCTTGGCACGGTTTGTGCCAAACAACAATCTCCCAGATAATTGCTGCAAAGTCCAGGTAATTGCTTTTACCAGGGACCATTCTCAGTTTGGATTTGGTCATCCTATTTTGGGGGAAAAAAGTGCTGATGATACACCACGCCATTTAACCTTAAGGCCAGAGAATGCTCCCAGCATGTTTAAATTTCTACTGTAGGCATTCCCTTTCAGTCCTACATCATTATGAGATTTGGGGCCATAGAAAACCAAAAAGGTTCAATTTCCTCTGAACCATTTTGGTTCAGATCTTCCTAGGAACTTCTAGAAATCTAAGCTCTTGTGTAACATCATATGAACTTCTACAGGAACATCTCTACCAATTTTATGGGGTTTCTGTGTGGTCTCTGAAGCAGAAATATGCACTTCTTACGCAGGTGAAACTCCTATAGTCTCCACTGAGAGTTCTGCCAATGGATGCGAAGGAGAACTAGTTAACTAGTGATGTTCTGCAACATAATTAAACTCTTTGTAATCAAAATCCTGTAGCTCTGAGCAATTTCTGACTTTAAAATTGGCTTTGAAACACTGGAAGGAACTGAGACACGTAAACAACATCTCAGGGGAACACATTTAGAAGGGAGGGTGGATTGTGAAGATACAGTCCAAAATACAACTATATTTTTTTTTCTTCCTAGATAGCAAAACACAAGAAACAGCAAACGAGAAAGATAGAAGAGGAAAAAGGATTTCAAGCATACACAAGAGGAAGTAAAACAGCATCTGGGGAATTGCAAATATTTTTTTCCACCAGGAAAGAAGAAAAATATTGTGAAAAACCTGGAAATCTCTCTAGGTGGGGCTGTAAAAAAACCCCAACTAATAACATATTTTTATCATACATGCACTAACTGATAAAAATCAGTGATCTTTTAAAAGGAATTGAAAAATTAATATACAGAAGTTGTTAAAATTATGAAGCAAAGTATGATGCTATTTTATGAAGATAAACTCTACACACATTACTATGTTATCTATTATATAAATTATAAAGAAATAAAGAAAATACCCCAGCAGAAAATATGGCCTACTCTGGTACTGGTTAACTGTCTGAAACCACGATTTGCATCCAAGAAATTCTAAACTGTATGAGGTAAGTTAGCTCTGTAATTGACTGTGTCATTCCCTGCACTGCTTTTATTATTACTTAATATATATCAGAATCTCACAGATTAGTGTTTCAGTTAGAGAATTGACAGTCTTTTACCTTAACATACAATCATCCAAATACATAGAGAGCAAGAGGGTGTTGCAATAATTACGATGTCTTCAGACAGGTGAATTTACTTAGGCTTTTTAGCTAGTGGTATGACAGCAATGAGAAGGAGAATGAACACAGAACTGTCAAAATCTTCATAATAAGTTCCCTGATCACAGCAAGATCCAGTATGTTCTTAAGCCACTTATTTCTTTCTTCCGTGTACTTCCTTGTGGAAAGGTTCTGATATGTCTCGCCTGGCAGGGATATATGTTGTTTAATTTCCGAAATAAGTTAATGGTCAACATGAAGCCATATGTTCTTTCATTTCCAGAGAACTCTACAGCTTAAGCACCCCTCTGTCTTTTGTGTCATACCCTACAATTAACATATTTACATTATTTTCTTGAGATTAATAAAATAGTCATGAAGTTGCTTAAGGTGGGTTGACCTTGGCTGGCTGCCAGACATCCACCTAGCTGCAGTCTCTCTTGCCCTTCTTAGCAGGGTGAGGGAAGAAAATCAGATGAAAAAGCTCATGGGTTGAGTTTAAGACAAGGAAATCACTTGACTGTTACTGTCACAGGCAAAACACACTCAGAAAAATTGAAAACCCCTTACTCCCGCACATGCCCCTTTTTATCAGGCTCAAATTTACTCTCTCATTCCCGTCTTCTCTACCTCCTTCCCTTCTAGTCTCTGGCAGCACAGGGGAGATGGAGAATGGGGAGCTGCAGTCAGTTTGTAACAGGTCTCTGCCGCTCCTTCCTCACACTTGCTCCGGCACAAGTGCTTCCATGGGCTGCAGGCCTTCAGGATAAACCTGCTCCAGCCTGGGCTCTTCATGGGCAGCAGGTCTTTCAGGGCTTATCCACCTGCTCTGGCATGAGGTAGTCCATGGGCTGCAGTGTGGATATCTGTTCTGGTGTGATCCTCCATGGGTTGCAGGGAACTACCTGCTCCACCATGTTCTCTTCCATGGGCTGCAGGAAAATCTCTGCTATAACGCCTGAGACACCTCCTCCACTCCTGCTTCTCTGACCTTGGTGTTCCTTCTGTTTTTTTCTCACTCTTTTTGTACCCTCCTCTTCCTCCTCTCTCTCTGTGACAATTTTTGCCCTTCCTCAAAGATGCTGTCAATGCGGCCGAGGGGCTCAGCTGTACTCTGCAGTGGGATTGGTTGGAGTTGGCTGGGACCGGCTGTGTCCGGCACAGGGCAGTCCCAGCCTCTCCTCGCAGAGGCCACCTTGCAGCCACCTTACTACCAAACCTCGCCGTGGACACCCAACACACTGCTGTGGGCCAAAATCAAGACTGAAGCCATTGTTATAGATTCAGTACAAATAGAGCAAATAACTTTGTGTTGTGAGGACTTTATGGTATACAGTTCATTATAAACACAAACTCATTTAGTCGATTCTATGTTACTCATCAAGGCAAGAATAACAGTGTACAGATGCTAAAATAAAGAACCAAAACATTAAAAACTTTATCTAGACCTTTCCCCCCGACTGAGGTATTATGACAAGGAGAGGCAAATGATGGCAGACTGCCCAAGGCAGAGGTCAGAGGGATCTTGCCAAAAGACACAAAAGATTAATTCCTTTAAAAGCTTATCTAGAGGCAGTACTCAGACATTAGGTAAATGGCCATAGACTGAAAACCTCTATAAACAGTGAAAAACAGAAACATATAGTTGTATTGTCTTCTGAGAATGTCAGTTTTGAATAAATTAGACCCTAAGTGATCTCCTTTATGTTTGCAGATAAAACCTTCAATATACACAGCGCAAATTAGAAACTTAAAATTTTGTAAGTGATAGAAAAAAACAGACACATTCCTGATATTCTAAAAAATTAATTTCCTTTGGCAATGGTAAATTTGGCACTGGTAGCATATGCATAAATATGCACAAAGAAGAGAACTTCCATGAAAATATTAGCCAAGTATTCCATGGCTTTTACAGCAGATAGATTAATATAAACAAAGTAAACACCACCACAGAAAAAAGAGAGAAAACTCCTGAAAATGTTGCTTGTGAAACCTAAGTTTTTAGGGTCTGTGGACCATATGTCCACCTTCGAGAAATGTAAAGGTTGCAGGAGAGAGTTAACGTTGAGTTTAAGGGGTGTTGGTGCTGTAGAGAAAATCTATGAAGTGGAGAAAGAATCCTATTTGGAGTGACTTCTCTCCTCTTGAGTTCCATGAGACCCAGTTCAGCACTCTGGTTTTGTTCAGCAAAGCAATTAAGCACATGCTTAATTCACACTGATCACATCTGTAAGCAGTTAAGTGCTTATAATTAAACATGAACTCTAGCCCTTTGCCGAACATGCACAGATTTAAGTATGTGCTTGTTCAGCTGGAGCACAAAATGCAGAGTTGCAGCAGAGAGACAACTCTGTATTCAAAATAAAGGCAGGGGATATAGCCCATCTGACTGGCATCTCTCCTACAACTCTTTAACCATGTATTGTAAGTTTCGCTCCCTTCAGCATTTATATGGTGGTATCTATATACATTTCCAGACCCTCTATTAAAGATGACAGAGCAGTAATTTTAATACTGTTTTTTTTTTACAAGAAAATATTATGACTTCCAGTCCTTTGCATTTTGCCTTTATTGCCAAAGATTTTGCTTTTGTTTGGTCTCCATAGTCCCAGAGTCTATGGGCCCAATGTATTCCAGAAGGAGGGTCTGAGCTGGTGCCCATGAAGCCAGGCTGAGAAGCTTTACAACATACTCCCCACTGCATCTGGTTTCTGAAGAGGTTATGAGATTTGACAGAGTACTGCAACACTGGATAGATGAGGACTGCATGACCATGTGATCCTCTGCCTGGACAGATAAGTCTTCCCAGATGTGATTGTGCCAAGATATCTGAGATGGTTTTCTCTGATGCCAAATCAAGTTGGACAGGGTTTATTAGCTTACGATCAAGGCCATAGTAATATAGCTATTTTGTTTTAGCTTGAATTCTCATCTTGAGGATTGTGCCTGATCCAATAAAACCTATAGAATTGAGCTGGTTCCTTATAATGCCAGCTTGGCTGTCTGTACCCATTGTACATTGCTTTGTTATGCTCAGTTTTGAAGCTTGATAATCCACCCTTTTAAAGGGACAATTGAATCTCTATGACTATAGCTCTCACAGTTTCTGATCAGGCAGAAACAAGAAACTGCTTATTAGAAAACAAATGCTTTCTGGTAGCAAAGGGCCCTAATCCAGTCGATTTCTTCGTTTTTTTCCCCCTGCAATGAATCAGGCTGAGGAAAGCTGAACATCTGTATTGTTAGATATTCTAAAACATCAAGTGAGTAGATGATAGATCCTTTCTCTTGCACAGTTAAAGGTGCACTTAGCAGTTTTGGTTCTTATCTTTAATCTGCTGTTATGTATATAGACTCTAAATTCTCTAAATCAGTGATTCAGCCAATTCTCCTTCTGACATGAATGACTGCTTACTGCGGCATACTTGAAGTAGACCATTACTAGAAGTTAGTATGGAAAGCCAAGAGTCAAATAATCATATTTCATAGTTAATAAAACAGGGTTTTTTTATTACATTTCTATGTAAACCCAAATCTCCCTCTACAACCACTATGTCAAACATGCTTATTATACTAACAGATTTTGTGGAATCATTTGTGAAAAACATTCTTTGTTACAGCAGTTTGTTGTAAAGTGTTTTCTTTAAATACAAAAAGCTTTTGGTGGATGTGGAGAAAGAGACTATTTTCTAGTTCTATGACTGTACCTCTAAGAAGTGGAGATTTGTGGTGTTAATACAAATGATTAGAGACACATAATTTGTCTGTCTCTAATATCCTGCAATATCAGCTTAAAATCTACTCTCACAGCAAATAATCATGATAGTAAACTCATCTGCAAGAAAAGATTTAGAACACAATGAAGAGATGTAAAAAACAGATGTGAATACCTGTGAAAGACAGAGTGAACTTGTTTAAAATGACTATTCATAAGAACGTTGTGCTTTCTGTCCCTTCGTCTGGGAAGCAGGAGGCAAGAGAATGAACACTAAGAGTGACATCCCTGTGGTGAAATACCAAATAATTGATATCACACAATCGTATTGTCATTAATTTCAGCAGGTACAATATTTCACATTCGAATTGATCTATGTAAGCAAGAAGTAGAAGAGTGTCATTTACACAAATTAATTTACGAAGGAGATATGCATATAAATGTTTCTTGCTTAATGGTTTTGGTGTTCTCTAATTTACATCAGATACTGATTTTTCACCTGATTTACACTTACAGAATGTACTGAGTGAGTGACATTTACCACCTGACAATCTGAGAACTACACATCTTTTTAATATTTTCACACACTACACGTAGAGTCCACAGAAATTAAGAGAACTTGAAAAGTTGTAATAACTGCTCTTACAATAAGTGAATGTAAAATACACTTTTTGAAACTAAAAGAAGTCATTTGAATCTCTGGTATGTGGTCTTGCCAAGAGAAATATTAACAATTTACCTACATAACCTCTTTATATCAATGCAAATCAAATATCTGTTGAATTTTGTGTTAATTTTATTTTTCTGCGGTAAATATTAATTCTAGTGGGTTGTAATGCTCTTTTGCTATATGTATGTTTTATTAAAAAGTGTAAAGTCAGATGTTTTACACTTTTATGAATATGTGTGTTGTCCTAGAGATACATTTATACGTCTTACAGCAATTACTATGACAATATAATAACCACAGCACACAATTGAAGCTTGATTGATAAGGTTAAACTACATTTCTATAGTAGTTGGTATCTTCTTATCCATGAAGCTTTTACTAATATTTGTAATCATGAGATCTTGTTATACCTATGCTAAGCAAAAATAAAATAACTATTTGGAGTAATATGAAGACGTTGTAGATGCACATATGAATGGTTTTTGATAACCAATGATATTTTCATTAAAATAATCAGAGAAGTGACTAGAGAGTTGACTCTGTACCTACAGGTGTCTTGTAACAAAATTAATTGAACACTTTAGCAATCATCTTTAACTTCTTACCTATACCGTTAACACATCCATACTGGGCCCTTGGAGGTGATGCCTTATATAAGGCGGCAAACAAATGACTCCAACTGTTCCATTTTATTCTTTCTTTAAAGTAGGTTTTGGTTGTATATATAATGACACAAGAACAGATGCCCTTTACCTGCATTTTTTTTTTAACTTAGAAACAAGTGCATGTTAACAATTAGTTACATGCTTTACTTTTCTTGTCAAATTGTCAACCTCTGAGCCTACAGACAGTCCTGTGAGCATTCTGGAGGTGGAGAAGATAGGATGGAGGGCAGTGCAATTCTGCAAAATCATTGTGTCATAGGCTCTTCTAGGTACATGCTATAGTGTGCTAATAAGGATGTTTCAGACTTGCCTGAGCTTCCACTAGTAAAACCTCAGCTGTTTAAGAAGGATTACTTTCCAATGGGAGACCTCAGAAAGTCCTGGAAATTTCACCTCTAACCCAAGTAGCAGTGACCTCCAAGAATAAAGGGAACATGATTAGGATTCAGCTGAGGTTTAGCTAGTGTTCTCATGCCCAGCAATAATTTTTTCCTCAGCTGGCCCTGCAAAACTGATTTGTGCCATTTATCCACTTGGCAGGTAC
This sequence comes from Opisthocomus hoazin, assembly GCF_030867145.1. Classification (NCBI taxonomy): domain Eukaryota; kingdom Metazoa; phylum Chordata; class Aves; order Opisthocomiformes; family Opisthocomidae; genus Opisthocomus; species Opisthocomus hoazin. The sequence goes on along the minus strand of NC_134421.1, from coordinate 47,293,884 downwards.
ATTTCTTTAGTCCACTCATTCTCATATTGCTGCAAACAGTATTGGAAAGATGTCCTTTTTTGTACCTTTTTTATTAGACTTTTTTTCCTACAGACACAAATCTTGAGAGATCACACGACCTATGACTTTTGTTCATCCCCCTTTAATAATACATTGTTTTATTTCTAAGAAATTGGTTGGAGGTCTGGAAGTATTCCAGATAATTACTCCCTATAAATGTTAATTTAAAAAAAAAAAATTATGTACAGGGCTAGAGGAAGATTGGAGTAGGAGTATTCATAGTTTTTTCCTTAACAACTTTTGATGCCACTCTGATATTTTCTACAGCTCACAATTCACCATCAAATCATTATGCTGGAGCAGGTAATAGGTGTATGACAGACAGAAAAGCAAATTTTAGTATAAGTCAGTTAAAAGGTCAATCAAACAAGCCAAAAGACTGCAAAAACCCAGCACTAATAGTACCAGGGTTCATTAGCCTACTGACTTTAAAAGATATTATTTCTCTGCAGGAACACAGAGGCATAGAGGACTTAGAAGTAATTTGCACAAGGAAATGCAATAAGGACCAATTTGTTCAGCCCTCAAGCTGCTAAAATACCTTCCATGTTTTGGTCTTCGGCACCTGAAAAACTTCCTCTGTCCTTCTGCATATTAGCATGGATGGTCTTTCCTCTTTTCCATATATTGATGGTATATCAATAGCAGATACTTTTGTAAACAAAACCACAGCTTATATGTCTCATTTGATAGATGATGAATAACAGTATTTACAACAGTATTAGGCACATGAAGCCACTTCCTGTACATTCTGATATGGACACGTGCTTATAAGTTAGAAGTAATAGTAAAAAATAGATCTCTCTTGTTTTCTTCATAAAAAAACAGTCCTTCCATTTATTACACATTAAAACTGTGCTGGAATATCTAGTTAGGGTAGGGACTGATTTGGTGCAGCCTGCTGCAGGAAATTTAATGGATGGAAAACCTGTTTCTGAAAGCTCTGCAGAACCATGAACTTACTGAACTACTCCAAAGGTGGGGGTATAAAATACCCTATGACTGGGTCAGAGTTATTTCTCTAAATGAATGGTAAATAAGCTAAATATATCAGACTGAATGTAATGGTCTTATCAGCTTCTTATTTTCACTAGAAACAGACTCAACAGTCTGCATTAGATCAACACTATTAAAAAGATCTCTATTTAAAAGTGCACAATACTACTTTGTCCTTAAATTCAGATGAATCGATGGAAAGAGGAAAGTCAAATGAAAACATAGTAAGGAATTCATCTTTGGAAAGTAACTCTGGACTGTGCCTTTTATTTTTGAGCTGTGCTCTTAAAGTTAAATTCTGTGACCTTTTTAGCCTAGCTGGTCTATGATGAGAGAGAAAAAGTGCTGTTGTACTAATCCTTGTGAAAAACCTGGATCGGGAAAACATTCTAAGGTTGTGGATATTTTGCACTGTGGAAAGACAGGCAGATCTTTTATAAGATTCTTCTTTGCACATATGGAACTTTTAAATGACATAAATGTCTTTCGTTTGAATACAGGCATTGAGCCTTAATCAGCTATTGGGTAAGTCCAGTAAAATAATTTTGAATTATGTCAGTGATGAATTTAACTGTAAGCCAAGGAACAGCTGGGCTTACTCTTAAGGAATATTCAAACTGGGACATATAGAGAAAGGATACAGACAGAAGAAAAATCAAACGTGAATACTTTAGAAAATAGATGCAGTGGCAAAACAGCTCATCGCTCATACCGCTGTGGTTCATTGCAGTATATTTTGTCAGTATCTTATAGTACTGATTACTAGGAGAGGCAGGATAGGAATATTTGTTGCTGTTCTGTTTAAGGTGCCTGACGTCGAAGAATCTTGGCTCCTAAGTTGCTGTCTAGCCCAGCCCTGAAGTTCCTGCCCTCTGTGCAGTGTGCCAGAGGGAGCAAAACCTGTTGCCCCAGTTCAGCTTCCCTAGTCAGTCCAGTTCACCAGAAATCATGGTTATTATTTCCTGAAGCTGCACGGGAAATGCATATTGGAACTCATTTATCACCCTTGCATTGGGAGAGCTGGACACAAAAGGTCACCTGCAAGGTGATCCTAGTAGAGCAGTAAGACAGAAAATGAGGTATTAAATGCTTGCTTATAGTCAAATAGTAGCTATAGTAAAACCTGATGCAAAAAAAAGGATAGATATTTGGCACTTAAAAAAAAAAATTAATTTCTCAGATGTAGTACCAGCAGCAGTTTGAATCCTAAAAGGGAAAGTTCACCATCTTAAGAAGATGGTTTCAGAACACTTCACTCATATTTGTTATAGATTTTCATAGCTTTTTCTTGCATCTATAAATGCTGAAAAATCTATTAAAAGAGAAACAGCCTAGAACACAGAATGGAGGCATGAGATTCTAAACTCTGACAAAAATGTTTTATTCCAGTGTACATTATTTGGATTTAAGGGCAGCTTGTCCTACTGATTCAGAATGGAGACAAAAAATCTTGTTGCTGCCATACCTTTCCCATTGATTTATGTCACTTTTTTCATGCGTTAATCTGAGAGGGTCTTTTCTGCATTACAGTGGTCTCCTATAATTCATTTAGCAGTAAAAAGTAAATTGCAATGACAGAGAAAATCAGTAAGTTATAATGTTTAGATCTGACTCATTGCCAGCTTTGAGTGTCCTGATCAAATGCTTTAAATTTAATATTTGATGAATAATGGCTAAAAAAGGAAGCTAAATGACCTGAAAAAGGAGCAAATGAAAACCACTCAGAAGAGCTTGCATGTTAGAAGGAAAGAAATGGAGTAGAGATTACTGTAAAAGTCTTACTTGTTCCCTCTTGCTGAGTTGCTTGAATCATGACACCTGATCTCTTCTTCATGACACCAAGCACAGCACCTGCCTGCCAGGGTGCAAAATTAAGAGCTGGCATTGCTAACACTGGAGTTAGCAGGCTAGTCTGCCTCTCTTGTCAAAAAAGGTATAAAACCCCATCCTTTTGAATTAAAATACAACCACCTCTGATAAAAAGAAAAAAAGGACCATCAATGGGGTTTCTTTTATCATGTAGAAGTGGTGATTGAGTCATTTCACCACATTCACATTCTCAGTATTATAGAAATTAAGCACATCTCTTTAACTCATTTCATGATTTATTTGTGTTATATCAACATGACATTGTCAGCCTTCTGGCCTAACAGCTTTTGTTTTTAGTGTTTTGGAATTCTGTACCTTTCCACTTACATTTTTTCTTCACTGAAAGGCAATGCTCCCTTGTGTTAGTGATATTTCCCTGTGTTGCTATGCAACAGTTCCAACCTTTCAATGACTTTGACCATGGCACAGTTTCCACTGGAGTTGTATTTCAAGTGAGGAAATCGTTCACCATCCTAGGGAATTTTTCTTGTACTTCCATCCACATAAATTGTGCATACCTAATACTGCGACTTTATATTTCAGTCTTGAGATGGCACCAAAATATAATAATTTGATGTTGTTGACCTGAATGGATTCTCCTTTCATTTTGGTTCATCATGAACTGATGTAAGTTAAGCAGTTTCACAGAATCTCAGAATTAGATACAGCCCAGCAGGATAATTCACAGCACCACAAATAGGCATATTTGTTCCCTACCAATCTGATAGACAAGTTAGGTTCCTTAGAAAGGTAATCCACAAAACCTGTGTGTGATGATGGATTGCCACTCAGAGCAGGTACAAAATATAATAGTGACTGAGAACTCCAGAATTTCCCACCAGTTTTAATGACATGACTGGCTCAGGACATGAACTTTAAGCTCTTGTATCACTTGGAAGCCAACTTGAATAGGCACCTAACTGAACAAGGTTCACTCTTTTTAAAACCAGAGGAGTAGCCTTAGAGCCCTTATTTTGTTAAAAAAAAATTGTAATTAAGTCTTCCCAAAAGCAAGGAATTAAGGTTCACTTCCAGTGTCAGTCAGAAATGATTCAGATGCACCCAGTTACTTTTCCAACTTCCAGACAGGATATGTCATTCCTACTGTCAGAACTCTAGATGGGATATCTCATTGGTGTCTGTAATGTGTCAGTCCCCTCCACAACGAAGCTCAGACTTCTAGTCTCCAGATAAGAGCATAGATAGAGAAGCACAGAGAATTTTTAGGCCAGACAAGAGCAGGACCTGGTAAATTTTGACAGCTGCTGTGGTTGAGTGCTGATATCAAAGTGTGGGCTTTCTACACTGTCTTCTTGTAGTTTTTCAGATTTAAGACATCTTGTAAGAGCAGCGTGAATTCTACTGGCAATACAAATAAATACTAACCTACTCACAGAATTCAAAGGTTTCAGAAATTAGCTGGCTCTGACAGGTTTCTTGCAATTAAGATCTTGCAGCTCCAAGTGCAGCTACTTAGGAAGGTACTTCGATGGCTGCCCATCCTGGCTATCTGTGGGAGGCTATGTATTCTGAAGAAGATGCAACAGAAAGCAGTGTGCTGTTCCTCCGCTGCACCATTTGCAGCTCAGAGTTCACTAAAACAGACTGTGAACATCTGCCAGTTTGTCACCCACTGCACTCTTCTGCCATTTCTGACACGAAAAATGTCAGGATTTCTTAAAGTAAGACAATGAAACGATTTGTACAGCACCACCTTTCAGGAATGAGAGAAAGACATCAGGATCTCAGAAGTACATAATGAAAGTTGGTGTTAAGGTTACTTCCACAGATGTCACAGTTCCTAGTTAAAATGCCTGAAGTATTCAATTGCTTGATATGAAGAAAGTGACCTAGGTCCTCCTCTGTCCCATACAAATGATGCAACAAGTCATAGCAGAGGAAGACTCAAAGATTTGATGCCACACATAGAACTTACCTAGACCTCATGTTTACACTAAAATTGTAAATTAACAAAGTTGGAGGCTACAGCTCATTATGACTCGTTACCTCTGCTTTGACGTGAGAGTGCTCATTTTCCATTACAACTGTTTTGTTGTTCTGTTTACAAATGAAAACAGCTGGAAGTCAGCAAAAATGCTGCTTAACAGACAAGCCACTCTGTCAGTGGTCTGACATGATAGTAAAGTACTTCTCTGTCCTTGATTTCTCAGTACAATGATAACCTTCCTTTGCTTCAGTTTCCTCCATGTGTGTGACACAGAGCCCTGATGCCTGTCACCTGAAATCAGAATTTAGATAACTATAACATGGTGTGTGAAATTGCAGTCAAGACTATGACATAGTAAATTTCTAAATAATGCAGACAGAGCTTATGTGAACAGCACAATATGCAGCAACATATTTTCCAAACTCAGTAAAGTTAGGCACCCTTCTAAATTTTTTACCTTCTTGATGTATTTTTGCAGCTAGATATTCTATAGAAGTAACAAAATACGTACTACTTCATCCTTATTTCAAAATGCACAGAATATAGTTTAATACTAACGTTTCAGACTGTTACATGTGAATCTTTAGAATTATCCTCTGTCACAATTCTACAACATTAATAAAGCATATTCTGAAAATACATTGACTTGACATTTTTCTCATTGTCTTGCATACATTTTTAGTCATGGAAAACAGTAAACTGCTGAGGTTAAATTTGATTTACATTTTCAGTATAGGCATGGGATATTATAATACCAGGTGCTTCTTCACAGCTGGATTTATTTCCTCAACATGCCCAGTGCATGAAGGAAATACTTAACAATATTAGCTGCAACAGGACAGTACTCAGAAATGTCATAGAACAGCAGGACAGAGCCACCCTACCGGTCTTTGGAAGATGACTTTTAGTTAGCAGCTGCCAAGGAGAGGAAACTGCTTTGGCACCAGCACAATAATATTTAGCTATTCACTTGCCATGTGAACATGCCTATGAGTGTATCTGGCCAAACCCCAAATACACTGCAGTGTTTGGGATCTTTTCATCAACAGTGCTTTTGATAAAGAAGTGAAATGGATGCCTAGCTTTTCTTTCACAAAGATCTTCATAGCAGAGCTAATATTACAGAGTTATTGCTAAGCCTTGCGAGAGCCAGATCTGAAAGATACAGAGCCAGCGAATTAATCGAGTGTTTCAAGACCTAGTAGTTAACAAAAAGAGAGCGCACTGCTGGAACATTCATTCTTTCCCTACTTGTTTCTTCTGGATTAGATGACAGAAAAATCATATGCACCACTTACTTGTGAGAAGGAGAGTTAACAGCACAACTGCAAAAACAAATCAGAATTTTTGGCCAGACATAAAGCTGACTGAAACAATAAAGATGCAAAACAAGAACAGTTTTTTACATTTTTAATGCTTTTTCAAGGTGATGTAGAGCATGCTGCCTAAAAAATTTAATTAACAAGAAATTGAAAAGGACACTTCAACTCACACAATACCTACAACACATACAAAAATACACCCACCAAATACCTTTCTGTGTGAATTAGACCCAGCAGCCACTAAGTATATATCATTTTATTCTGAACCTTTCTTTGAACATTTCACCTGGAAAAACTTTAAATCTATTAGATAAACTGACCTGATGCAATTACGAGTGTGCAGCCTTTATACCAAACTATTAGCTTATGTATTAGAAACCAAATTGTTTTGCCCTTTATCTTCTGCTAAGTATAACTGGAAGCATGGCTCTTGACTCTTTAGGGCAAGGTTGGGAAGATGGAGGAGCATTATATTCTCAAGTAATTTTAATTTGAATAAATGTGGCAATATTTTTATAGTACAGGGCACAGATGGAGTGAACTCTGTGAAGAAAAGTGAACCCAGTCAAATATCATCAATTTCAAAAATCTAACTCAGAACAGAAAACCCTCTCAAACACTGCTCAGATGCATTTCATCTAAGTGAAACATTACTAAACTTTCAGGATCTTTTGCCCTCCCTCTCTTCCTCTACTACTTAGTCTGGTCATTGCCAAGTGAGAAAATCTTTGTTTTGGTTTCTAAAAAAGAGTTGGATAAAACAGGGTCAAGCATATATGGTGTCACCTCTACTATATATGTTCATTATATGACATGGATTTTGGAACACAAAATTAAATCAGGTTTACCTTCACCTAATTTCTATGTGCTAATATGATTGATCAAACACTGCCTTGGGATGGATAATTTGTTTTGTAAAAGTGATTGTAACTAAAAAACAAAGAAAATTTTTCTAGTAACTTGTGTTCACTGCTTCAAATTGTGAGGTAACATATGGTGTGGTAAATTATGGTAATAATCTGTTGGCATCTTGAAGTGAATGTTCTTAAAAACAATAATATGTGCTTTAACCTACTCACTCATAAGGTAAGTTCTAAATACATGATAAGATACCTCAAAGATTCTGCAATTAATAAGGAAGTTTGATATTGCGGAGTTAAAGAGATGGCTCACCTTTTAAGACACCCATTAAAGAACTTTTGGAACTAAGATTGGTTACCATGTTAACAGATCTTGACAACAATACATATCCCCTCATATTCACAAGAGATATTTCTTTTTTCTTAAAATGAATGAAACGTGTATAAGAATCTGAGTGCAGTCCACAAAAAACCATATGTTAATAAATTATAGCTTACTAAATACAACCTCAAAACTGTCAGATAGAAATAAACCTGTTCTTTTATTCAGATTTGAACACCTGGGTGATTTGCTTGTGTGACTCTATACTATAAACCACCTAAATGATTAATATTACTTTTCAGAAAACTGACAGTCCTCTAATATCAACATTTTCTGTATTTAAATCGTGTCTATTAAAGAAATATGAAATGTAAAAGATACCATATAATAAGTCTGCTTCAGAATATTTGAGTAGATGGATGAATACAGAAAATGTAACTAGACAGTTAAAAGTACTGAGCATAAATATATAAATATTTTCCATATTCTCATAATCATTATGATCAATGTTTCAACTGTAAGAATTGTTTAGTATCTAATATTTTCTCTGGAGTTTTATCAGTTGTGGCATAGTGCTGCTGAAAAGGTCAGCAGAGTTTCTTCAGATTAAGTGCCCTGATTTATGAGGAAAAAAATTATTGGCACAATATTTTCACCCTTCAGAGATTAACACATGTGAATTTGTTAATCTTCTGGGAAATGCTTCTTCAGCAGAGGAGATTGCATTAGCTATAATAGATTTGGATGAAGTCATTATTCAGTTATCTAAGTATATCATTGTTTAATAATTGGAATATTCGTCCTCTTTTACAAGTCTATTTATAACCTTATCATTTTGTGCAAAATATTGTCAAATTCAACGGGTATTCTTTTGACTAGAAGAAGACATCTACTTTTACATCTCAGCAGGTAACACATTCTCCTTTGTAGTCAGTGAGAGCAGTTCAGAGTAAATCTGACCAAAGGTCAGACGATCTACTGCATCTTATTACCCCTTATTGTACCTATTTCTCTTCATTAACTACAAAATGGGCTTAACAGTATCTGGTCACCTTAGATTACTGAATTTATGTGGCAGGAATCCAATTCCTGGAATCCGGCAGAGGTACTGGAAGACTGTATCAAGGACCAGTATGCTTCTGTTGGGTACATGCCCAGAGGTAGGAATGGCAGTTAACAGAAGGCTGACGAAAGGAAAAGGTGAGCAATAATCGCTTCCAAGTTAAGTATTGAACAAACTTACAAATTTCCAAGTACAAGCCTACTTTCTCAACTTTGAGCAGTTTAAATGAACTTTTTCTTGTATGACCAGTTCATTAGCTGAAGTTACAGGTAAGCATCTTCATGGTACAGACTGGAACCTTACAACTTTATTAAAGATAATGGAGTTAAAATTATTTATGACACCTCAAAATGACCCCTTGTAACTCTTTTTTAGGTAAATGGGATGCGTATTTAAATGACACATATTCACCACCTTCTCCAGTACTATGATAATTGATTATGGTGAGAACGACTCCAGCAGGCATGGCAGAGCATTGAAGGAGAGGCCGGAGGAGAGACTCCAAGAATGCCACAGCTATAACTTACATTGTTAGGCAGTTAAAATGAACATCTCAGATCCAGAACTGATCTGTCCTCAAAATTTTTAAAAAACTAAAGAGTCACTACAGATTGTGGTTTCTTACTTAGAACGACTTTCATAGTGATTGCTAGTAGGAAGTATGGTGTCAGTAAGTACTGTCATAAAGTAGAAAAATATATGGCTTTTTCTATTTTTTCATTAAGGGTGAATTTACTCCTCCTCATTACTTGGAGTGCAACAAGCCCACAAAGGTGTGAGGTGTTTGTGATGAATTCCGCGTTTTACTGAAAGGACGCTCTTTCTTCCTCTTGTAAGGTTTTGGAGTAATAATAGTAGGAACAATAACAGTATTGCTAAAACACTCTAGCTCTTTTGAAAGAGAAAAAGTATATTTGACTAAAATTAGATTTGATAGGGAAGGGAGAAAAGTTAAAGTTATTCCAGCATGTAATGTATTCAAGGGAGATCAAACTCACACAGAACTTGCTGAAATATATGTATGCATTCATACAGCTATGAACTCTTTCACTTTAACAAGCGGTACTTCAGCTGCTGGCAGAAAATACAGTAACGTGATGCTGGATCACAACAATATTCTCTCAATTATTATTGCTGCCATTCACATAGATAGATTTTCCACTGACTGCTATCATTTTGAGTTCCCGTATCTCATCTTAATTTGAGTAGCTGCCTGATGGAAGTCGTGTGTAGACTGAAAAATTAGCCCTTTCCATCACAGTGTTTGGGTGAGAGATTGCTTCTGTTTAGTGTCACATGCCTAGAGTCTAGACAGGACAAATGCTTTGTAACAATACTAATATTAAAAATTCATTATTCTTGGAGAATTACCATAGCTTTTTATGATAAAAGAACTTTTTGTGTGTCTGTCTGTCTGTCTGTCTAAGGATGTGTGATTAACTGCGAAGAAAGGCTGCCTAAAGAGATGAGGCTGGAAGGAGGTTATTCATAATGATAACCAAATGCAACTGACTTAAGTGTGCAAGCTCCCAGTGTGATAGATGTCCTAGAAAGGCTTGTCTGGAAGACACTGAAGTTCCCTAACTTAGGCAGTAGTTAGACTTCTAGTAGTTAGTCTCTGAATAGTCTCCTGAAGCCATGGATTCATTTCACCTAAGTTTAAGTACTGAAGATTCCTACGGTATCAAGAGTGAAGAGTTGGATCTGGTCTAAACCATGTTTTTGAACAACTGACCTGGATTAGCCAGGTAGCCAGAACTAACAAATCCCAGATTCCTGACAGACAGGGATAAATGTGTAATTTTGGAATAGAAATCACCCGACCTAGGAAGACAAGCACATCAGAAAGTGCCTACTTTCTATATTGACTGCATAGAGAGTCTAGATGGCCGGATGATTTCATTGGGTCAGAAATATAACTCCCTCTAAAATGGAACCATTATTATCAAACTGACTGATTTGGTAGTTAATACTGCCTGGAACAGAGATGGTGCAGAACTAGCAAATGCAGTTATGAAGCTTGGTCAATCCAGATCTTTCCCATTTATCATGGTGCAAAGGGAAATGAAAAATAGTGGCTTCAAATTCCATAGCCCTAGCTGGAACACGATCTCTTGAGAAAGCCTATTAATAAATGACACTAAGGGTGAGCTATTGAGGAGTGGGTAATGACTGCTGTGTGCTTGTGCCTGCTTTTTAAATCATGACCTCAGAATGCTGTGCATGACATGTAGTCTACATTACTCCTTGACACCTCAACCTACTTTGCATTGTGGTTTTTACCTATTGTTTCAAGCCTTAACTGAGAATAACAGGCTTGAGAGAGTTCCTTTTTTTTATATTTATCTGAAGTCAAAGTAATTAAAGTATTTACAATAAAATCTGGCACAACCTGAAATGCTTTCTTCCTAAGGTGGTTTGCCATTACACAAGCCCCTAGGGTGAGTGAATATTCCGCTAAAGGGAATGTAACAGTAATGAATTACTAGAATCTATGTCTTTGTCACAGAACAAAGATGAATCAGTTGAAATACTATCCAGAAGATTATGAGTCTAGAGTGATGGCTAGCATCAGCAAAGTTAAAGGTTCCACTGTCTGGTTTGTGTACTGTAACTCTCAAACCTCACAGAACTGCTTATAATTCAGTTCTCTGGGGTCCAGTTAATAATCCTGACTACGTCACTATCTTATTGAGAGCTTCTTGCTGAAGGTCATATTCTGATGCAGTGGATCATTTGAAATACTTCTTTTGCCTTTTGAAACTTAATTTAAAATGCTTCTGGGGAAAAAAAAAGGTGTTCCAATGCTCGCTTTTCTTGATATATGCATTTGAGAAATTACACATCAAAAGTAATAATATTTCCTCACTGAGAAGTTACTCTGAGTATCTGACAACCTGAGGGAAATAACTGCATGAATGTGGGCCAGGTGAACTTCACTGGACTTGACAGAAAAATGCATCAGAGTGTCCTTGTAGATTTTATCATCCCTTTTGTTTGACTACTGCCACATCCTATGTTTTTTTGATCCAAGAAACAGACAGTGCTTTCTTGTACTTTTCTGTCATTTGTAAGAAGAAACAGTTCCCTATTTTATTTTGGGGAAACATGGAAAGACACTGGAGAATTCTGAGCCCGTCAATGATTTAATACCTATCCTTGCTGTAAAATTTGAATAAAAATCAAACCTGAGTTCTAACTTATATTTCCAGTCAGATACACTAGTACAGAATTATAGTGGCTTGACCTTGGCTGGCTGGCAGATGTCCACCTAGTCGTCCTCTCACTCCCCCTTTGCAGCACAGCAGGAGGAGAAAATAAGGTGGAAAACATTGTGAACAGAGATGAGGACAGGGAGATCACTCACCAATCACCACCACTGAAAAACAGAGTTCACTTGGGGAAAATTAATTTAATTTGTTAAAAAAAAAAAGATTAGGATAATGAACAAACACACCTTTTCCCCCACTCCCTTCATCCAAGGCTCAACTTCATTCCGTCATTCCTAACTCTACTACCTTCCCACAGGCTGCAGTTCTTCAAGAACTGCCCCAGCATGGGTCCTCTCCCTAGGATACAGTCCTTTCAGGAACAGACTTCTCCAGTGAGGGTCCCCCACAGGCTGAAGTTCCTGACAGAAATTCCGCTCCTGCATCGGCTCGTCTCCACAGGCCACGGCTCCTGCCAGGAGCCTGCTCCAGCACGAGTTCTCCACAGGCTGCAGCTTCCTTCAGGGCATCTCCACCTAGTATGACATGGAGTCCTATCAGGGGATGCAGTGCAGACATCTGCTCCACTGTAGCCATCCACGGGCTGTAGGGGAATAATCAGCTTTTCTATGGTCTGCTCCAGTGGTTGCAGGGGAATCTCTGCTCTGGTTCCTGGAGCTCCTCCTTTTCCTCCTTCTTCACTGACCTGGGTGTCTACAGGGTTGTTTCTCTCACATTTTCCTTGCTCGTCTTGCTGAAAGCTGTGCAGCACTTTTTCCCTTTCTTAAATATGTTTTCCCAGAGGCGCTGCCATCTTGGCCGAGGGGCTCCGCTGTGCCCCGCGGTGGGGTCAGTTGGAGCCAGCTGGGACCAGATGTGTCTGGCACAGGGCAGCCTCAGCCTCTTCTCACAGAGGCTGCTCTGCAGCCCCCTCACTACCAAAACCTTCCCAGGCCCTCTTTTAATTTACTGCCATTCCCCCTTGTCCTATCACTACACACCCTTGTGAAAAGTCCCTCTCCTTCCTTCCTGTAGGTCCCCTTCAGGTACTGGAAGACTGCTATAAGGTCACCCCGCAGCTTTCTCTTCTCCAGACTGAACAGCCCCAACTCCCTCAGCCTGTCCTCCTAGGACAGGTACTCAGCCCTCTGATCATCTTCGTGGCCCTCCTCTGGACCCGCTCCAACACATCCATGTCCTTCTTATGTTGGAGGCTCCAGAGCTGGACACAGTACTCCAGGTGGGGTCTCATGAGAGCGGAGTAAAGGGGCAGAATCCTCTCCCTCGACCTACTGTCCACTCTTCCTTTGATGCAGCCCAAAATACAGTTGGCTTTCTGGCCTGAAAGCGCACATTGCTGGCTCATGTTGAGCTTCTCGTCCACCAGTACCTTCAATCCTTCTCCTCAGGGATGTTCTTGAGACACTCTCCACCCAGCCTGTACTTGTGTTTGCGATTACCCTGACCCATGTGCAGGACCTTGCACTAAGCCTGGTTGAACTTCATGCGGTTCACGCAGGCCCATCTCTTCAGCCTGTCGAGGTCCCTCTGAATGGCATCCCTTCCCTCCAGCATGTCAGCCACACCAGACAGCTTGGTATCTGTAGGCGTGGGTAACGGACCGTTGTAACGATGTGACCCCAATATGAGTATGATCATACACCTTTATTAGTCAGCAAAACAAGGTTTATATAGCAAAACTATTACAGCATCTGAATGGTTAAAACCCCAACCCATATATAGGCAAAACTATTGCAACTCGTTGTGATTGGTGCAGAGCTGCATCTCGAAGTGAAAACAGTACTGTGGCAGGAAACAGCAACGTGGCAGGAAGGAAGTGACAGTGTGGCAGGAAACGGTGACGTTCCCCCTGCTCCAGTGTCCCGAGCTCGTCGCTCTGCCTTCCCAGCAGGGTTCCGTGTCAGCCGCTCCCAAGGCTCACCTCCGGATCAGAACCTGGGTTGCTCAACGCACCAAACTATGTCCCCTCTCATCCAGCCAGGACTCCACAATTCCCCCTTTTTGTTTTTTGAGCAAGCCAGGTTTGCTTCGTCATCTTGGAGAGAGCCTTTTTAAGACAGCTAAAGCAAATACATATTATAACTCCAACAGCAAGTAACACGATACATATGCGCAAAATTTCTATAATTAAACCGTTAAGCCAAGCGGGCAGATTACCAAAGAGCGAGGTGAGAAATCCATTAAAAAATCCCTGGCTTTGTTGTATTTGATTGGCGTGCTGTTCAAGCCATTGTAATTGCTTGTGGATGGACTTACTATGATCGGACAAGTTCATACAGCACATGCCTTCGAAATCCTCACAACCATGTCCCTGGGCCAGCAGTAAAAAATCAATTGCGGCTCTATTTTGCAATACTGCATGTCGTAGACTACTCTGATCTTCTAGCAGGGATTGCAAGACTTTTGTGGTAACACTGGCTTGCTTCTCTGCCCAGCGTTCCGTGTTCACCAATCTACTTCTGCAGCAGTGTTCCGTGTTCGCTACTTTCAAGGTCTATGTCCATTACCAAGCCTGGGTTGCTCAACAGCACCAAACTATGTCCCCTCTCGTCCAGCCAGGACTCCACAATTCCCCCTTTTTGTTTTTTGAGCAAGCCAGGTATAGTTGATGAGGTTGTTGATGATGATGAGAGCTGACATTTATTTTGGTCTTCAGCTTGCTACCACTCTTTCAGAGGCCCACACAAACTTCAACACTAACAGTACAAGAACACAAATGCTAGTTGAAGACATAGAGATGTGAAGTGCATACCACAACCTGCTGGATATAAAGAAAGATTAAATTAACTTGAGAATGATACATACTGATGGTAAAACTGTTACCTAGCATATGGGTGTAGATTGATTTACTTGTATTCAATTTTCTTGCTGGATTTACTTGTATCCAATTTTCTTCCTGTGTGGATGGTGGGACTAAAGTACTGCTTGACCACAACATATCATTATTGTCAATGGGAGGGGATGCATCTCACCGCGTCAGGCATCGAAATAGCAGTGTATCAATAATATGAGCTCAGTAAATTTGCACTTGGGTTATAGGTATACTTATCATATATACAAACATCCATAACATTTAGTATTGGCTATCGATATTAATTACCTAGGTTAAGATCAATGTACCTAGAACTATGACTCATTAACTATATAGGCTAAAATTAATGTACCTAAAAGCATAAAGCTGCAAACATCACCACATCTATTCCCTGCTGCATCAAATGCTTCCGAAGTCTTGATAAATCAGAGTCCAAATACAACAATCTGAAGTCAAAAACCAGAAATAGTCAATACCTGCAGAACTTACCAAACCAAAAGACACAAAACAGTTACTTAGTCCAGACAAATCCATTAGATCACAGAAACCAAATAAATCCATCAGATCACAGAAATACAAACACGGTAACATAAAATCACACGTTCATGGTCGCGACCACACACACACACAGGCACACCAAGTTTTCAGCATAAATCCAAATATTGCAAAGACAGGACTTCCAATAATATTCAACATTTAACAGACAAATTCCCAAGCTTCAGTTTCAGGAAGAGTACTCTCTTTTCAATTCAGGATTAGAAAGGACACTTTCCCTTCTCGTCAGGGATATAGCTCGATGCTGTGAAGCTTTTACTATGACTAACAAATAGGCAACAAAAAACAATACTGGAAGACTGCCTTTGCCTTATTAATGGTTCACGCTCAGAACTTTTTGGTCCAGTGATCAGAGGTTCTCCCCGAGAATCCCTCGGTGCCGGCTGGAGGTCCTGCAATCCCTCGGACCATTGAAGTTCAAGAGCAGCGTCCTACCTGGGTACCCAAAATCTATTACTAGAAACCAGCAAAATAATTAACTTCCTAAAACTTAATGTTGAAGTTCTAGAAAGCAGGCATTCTTTACTGCAGTACTGAACGCACAGGGAATAGTTCTACTCAAATGTGTGTACCGAAAAGACACTCTTACTAGATATTTATGCCATGTTAACATACATAATCATTACATTTCTGCAAAGTACTTATCATTCTCCATTTCTCCCCCCCCCTTTTTTTTTTTTTTTTTTTTTTATATTAATGTCTTTTGTACATGCATATTGGCACCTCTAGGCAGTTGTCAGGAGCCCTCAGGTGAAGGTTTATACTTTTCCTCACGGTGTCTGCTAGTTGACCTTTGCTCTTGTGCAGACGCAGTTCTAAAATCGCGTATACCGTGTCCTCCAAGATTGCTTCGTTATACAAAAGCTGTTGTGGGAGATAATTGCCAAATATGCAAGGAATGTATTAATTGGTGTGGGTGGTGCACCCACTGCAGTCATCAGAGTACTTGCATTTGCTGTAATTTTTTCAGTGTTCCCTGTGTAATAGGATCATCCAGAGTGGGTGTCTTCTGCTTCCATGTCAGAGGTTGCTCCCTGAGAGTGAGTGTGGTCACCTCTGGCATCGGATTCTGCGTTACGTTCTTTCAGCTCATGATATAGCTTCACATATTTTGCTGGTAACCATCAAGGGCCTGTTGAAAGAAGAACACACGCATACCCTCTTCCCCACGTTATTGGTTCTATAGGACTTGTCCATTGTGATTCCCCAAATTCTTTATACCACACTTTTGGTCGCACCACAAATGGAGGGACCATCCCGAATTGACGGTCAACTGCTATTTTAAATAATTGATCATCAGAACGATTTTAAAATTTAAGTACATTAACTGTTCCTGTGGGGTAACACTGCCCATAGGATTCCCCCTTTTTTGTTTATTTAGCATAGCTTTGAGGGTCCCGTGGACACTTTCGACAATGGCTTGTGCAGTAGAAGAATGTTGTGTACTTGTAACATGTTGTATACTCCAGTCCTGTAGGAAAACAGAAATTGTCCGTGAAACGTTCCTTTTCTCCCGTATGTGCCGTGGCTACCAGAAATCCTGAGAAAGTATCCACATTAACATGTACACAATGCAGTCGACTAAATGTTGATATATGTGTAACATCACTTTGCCACAACTCATCAGCTCGTAAACCACGAGGGTTCCCTCCTGCACACGATGGTACGGGTGTAATACATTGACAATCGGGGCATGCATGAACATTTTCTGTGGCTTGCCCCTGGGGCAAAGCAAATTGTTTATGCAAGGAAGAAGCATTTTGATGAAAGAAGTCATGAGATAATCGGGCTTGCTTGAAACGGTGTGGCAGTACTGCTGCCATTGTCAATTGATCTGCTACAACTTTTTCTTCAGTTATTGGTTTTAGTAGAGTAGTATGTAACTATATATGCATTATAAAATATACACGTACACGATTTTCTAATTTCAATAGCAATTGCATCTGCAATGCGTTGAACAATATTCACAACATGCAGAATCTGTGACAACATTGAGTGGTTCAGTCGAAAACAATTCAAAAAACGTGCAAGGCCGCTGATAGCTTAAAAATTTGTGTGGATCCTTCAAAGACTAAAATAGATGATTGCTAATCTGATGAATTTGTTTGTTTCCGAAACACTGTTCATGCTCCTTTAATAGGAACAGAAACACGTCAGTTTTTTGACTGCAATGAAATTTGAGAGAGGGAATGTAACAGCTTATGTTGTGGAAGGGTATAACGTATGTTATTTAAATAATCAGCTAGAGCGGCTTGCAGTGATAAGGATTCACTGTTTAAAGCCACAAAGTCATCTTTAGCCAGCAGCAGGCAAATAGTATCAACTTGCTGACAGTGATTCCAACTTTGTGCTATTAAGGACACTATGATGTGTACGTTTGAAGTCAATGTTTTCATGGGCATATGAGACAGAAAGATTCATTCCAGAGTCTTCAACTTCTGTGTGTTAACACACCACTGATCGAAAAGAGGGTAAGGTTGTAAAACAAAACCTTCATAAATGATATACAATTTTGTTAGCAATTCGACATTAATTCTGAAGGTAAAGGCAGTTGCAATTCTATCTGAAATCTTTTGTAAAACAGTTTTTGCTTTTGGCATTGATCTTCGGGAAAATAATAAATCTGAGTCCTTTTTGACAAAGTAAATAGAGGGGACAAATCTTCAGCTGTAAAGTCAATATTTTCACTTTTCAGCAGAGTGAATAACATCATCTAGGTAGACTATCTGAACCTTGGAAAGCTAATAAAGTCCAGCTGTTTGTTCACAAGGAATTCTACTGCAGTAATTGAATTGTATACATTTTTTGTAACCAAGTCCTTGAATGTTAGAAAAGATGGTTCTCGCCGCGCCGCTTCTGGGCTGGCCGGAACGGGCCGGCGCGCTGGGATCGAGGGAAGGGGGGGGTGGGGGGGGGAGAACCGTGCCGCCGGTTGCCCGGGGGGAGCCATGTGCCCCACCAGGTGTAAGGTTTGCTGACCCGTTCGATGCGGTGACTGCTGGCGCGGCGGCTGTACAGCGTCTGAGGGACTGTGCAGTTTTATGTTGGAATTCACCTCGTTTTGATCTCAGGTCGGGTACGCCAATTGCTGTCGAGAGACCCTGTTGTACACTTTCGGGATGGCGGATTTTTACACCCTACTTCCCGTTTCTCTGGATTCAAAGGATCGTCAGGTTTTGGCAGATTTACTTCCCGCACTTCTCATGTTCGGTAGGAATTTCGTCGTATGTAGGGTTAAATTTCAGCAGACTGCTGCTCTGTCCTTGCTTTTGAGATAAGGACAGAGGTATAGCAGCTGCTTCTGAGATAGTCTCTGTAAGTTTTAGAGCATTTAAAGCTGTATGCACTGATTTCCAAGTAATGATTTCCTCAGGTATTTTAAACTGCAAGACTTTGTTCTTTCAAACTTCACTGTAAAAAAATTCTTTAATGGAGCCTTCGCTCCTTTTCTCAGTGACTGTCCCATTCTCCAGCGAGCCGGGGGGGGGCGGGGAAAACAGACCTGATTCCTGTTCAGGGTCTGTTAGACTCAGCCCCTGCTCACGGCTTTCTTCACGTGGTAACTTAGTGGCCACTCCTCCGGCCAAGCACCTGTACTTACGATTGTCATCCATTAACCTGTTCCACAGGACAGGCTGAGGCTTGTGTACCTCAGATAATGGTGGCAACGTTCCACTGTCCATCTAGGATGGCATCTCTTGTAACACCGCTCCAGCGGGTAGGTGTGATCCGTGCCAGAGGCCCAGCTAAACATCTCGGAGAAGAAGCCCCATTTTCCCGGTGGGGGGGTTGGTAACGATTGACATATGCTGGAACTGCGAGCTCTTGTCTTGAAGATGCTGCAAAACTGACTGCAACAGAGCGCACGGTTTTTGGGTTTGTTTTTTTTTTGTTTGTTTGTTTGTTTGTTTTTTGTTTGTTTGTTTGTTTGTTTGTTTGGTTTTTTTTGAGTAATTCGTTCTGGCCGGCATCAGAGGGCGTCGGGAGTGGAGACGCCTCGCTGGAATGTGGCAGGGGTGAATAGAGAGGAGGGGACGATGTTGCAGGCCGCGCCCCAGGAGGGGCCGATGTCGTAAGCCGCACCCCTTCCCCCTCCCCCTCTGGGGGTGGTACTAGCCGCTCCTCCCCTCTTCCGAAAGACAGTCGCAGTTCCGCGCCCGACTCCTCCCCGCTCCCTGGGGGCGGTCGTACTACCGCGTCTGGCTCGCATTTCGAGTTGATGTCTCTGGCAGCAACTTCTGGTGGGCCACCCCCCTCTGCGCCGAGACCGGAACCGCACTCTGCACTCGCTCGAATCTCGGCAATTGTGTTACAAGTGATCCCAGTCATCCCTCTAACGGCAGGTAGCCCGAAAACCCGTGATAATGTCCCAGGCTTAGGCGCGTGATCCTTCCCAGGCTTCAGAGCTAGCATCTGAGCTGCAGCACACCCCACCTCTCGTTCAGCTTTCATGGCTTTTAAAGTGTGTAATACTGTTCGCCAGAGCTCGCGGATGGCTTTTATCTCCTTTTCCTCCTTGTCCTCCCCCGTTATTGTCCTTTCCCACATCATCTCTCCTAACTCTTGCCATTCCGAGACGGAAATCTGTACCGGGGTATCCGCAAAGTGACCCCATCGTTGCCCCAGTTTAATCAACTTCCTGAGTTGGTTTGCCATTGTGTCTATTTCTCTCTTAGAGAGAATAGCGACTAGCAACGTTGCCGCAGCATCCACCTCCGTGCCAGCGACCCCGGCCTCCACGTTAAAATTTAGCTGCGCCAGGCAGCCCCAGTGTGGCTCGAAAATCCCTGGGAGTCGGCCGTCCGTACCTGCCCTGCGCATCCGCACCCAGGCAGGACCCTCCCAGCCGTTACTCCCACGCCCCCCTCTCTAGCTGCTCACCGCAGACCGAGGGCCTCCTGCAGGGGAAACCGTCCACCCTCTGCTACCAAATGTAGGCATGGGTAACGGACCGTTGTAATGATGTGACCCCAATATGAGTATGATCATACACCTTTATTAGTCAGCAAAACAAGGTTTATATAGCAAAACTATTACAGCATCTGAATGGTTAAAACCCCAACCCATATATAGGCAAAACTACTGCAACTCGTTGTGATTGGTGCAGAGCTGCATCTCGAAGTGAAAACAGTACTGTGGCAGGAAACAGCAACGTGGCAGGAAGGAAGTGACAGTGTGGCAGGAAACGGTGACGTTCCCCCTGCTCCAGTGTCCCGAGCTCGTCGCTCTGCCTTCCCAGCAGGGTTCCGTGTCAGCCGCTCCCAAGGCTCACCTCCGGATCAGAACCTGGGTTGCTCAACGCACCAAACTATGTCCCCTCTCATCCAGCCAGGACTCCACAGGTATCATCGGCAAACTTGCTGAGGGTGCACTCAGTCCCACTGTCCGCATCGCCGACAAAGATATTGAACAGCACTGGCCCCGGTACCAACCCCTGAGGCACACCACTTGTCACAGGTCTCCACCTGGACACTGAGTTGTTGACTGTAACTCTTTGTGTGCATCCATCGAGCCAGTTCCTTACTCAAAGAGTGGTCCATCTGTCAAATCCATGTCCTTCCAATTTAGAGACAAGGACGTCATGCAGGACAGTGTTGTATGCCTTGCACAAGTCCAGATAGATAATGTCAGGTGTCCGTCCTTTGTCCACCAAAGTTGTAACCCCATCATAGAAGGATACCAAGTTGGTCAGGCACGATTTGCCCTTGGTGAAGCCATGTTGGCTGTCCACTATCACTTCCTTGTTATCCATGTGCCTTAGCATGGTTTCGAGGAGGATCTGCTCCATTATCTTGTGAGGCACAGAAGTGAGACTGACTGGCCTGTAGTTCCCCAGGTCAATTCCTTTTTTCCCTTTTTAAAAATGGTGGTGATGTTGCCCCTTCTCCAGTCAGTGGGGACCTCCCCAGACCACCATGACCTCTCAAATATGACGGAGAGTTGTTTGGCAACTTCATCCGCCAGTTCCCTCAGAACCCGCGGATGCATCTCACCAGGCCCCATGGACTTGTGCACCTTCAGGTTCCTTAGGCAGTCTCGAACTGGTCTTCTCCTACAGTGGGCGGGTCTTCATTCTCCCGGTTCCCGCCTCTGCCTTCTGCAACTTGGGCAGTGTTGCTAGCCTTGGGCGGTGTGGCTAGAATCAGAATATCCTCGGAGGCAAATCTAGTCCTCAATAACTAGCATTATTCTGACTGACAGACAGCCCTTGCCTTTTCCCTCTCCATGTGTACAAGATTAGCCCATTCAACTACAGCTTTTGGGTTATAGAGCTTACCATGCCACACCTGCTTTTACATTGTGCAATCGTGGGTCTTATTTTAGATTCTACAAATTCAGCAGCTGGAGCCACTGTATATATAGATCATTATTATACCTCAAAACTGATCTGAACATCAAATCTGCTCATAGGAATAGGACGGAATACAGGTAAGAACTTTGTAAAAATGGTTGAGATCTGACATTTCAAAACAGTGGTATTGCCAGCTCTGAGAGAATCGGAAAATCATGGTTAGTAGGAGTATACAAAGAGGGACTAGAAAAAAATTACTGCATGACCAGTGATTTGGAATGTGAATACCACTAGATGCCACATAACTACATGGAAGTTATTTGCTCTTAACATCATCTGACCTAGAAATAACAGAACAATCTAGTGTAAATAGTTGACAATGAGCATAATAGCAATGGTGTAATTTTGAGAACTATCAGCTCTACAAAAATGAATGCAACATATCTTGAATAGGACAAAGATCCTTATCATCTCAGAATTAACTCTGCTGTGATGTCAGTTATGCTATATATCTTCTCGTTGCTTAATAACAGAAACACATCATTAAAGCTCCTCACAGGGTTCATATACTGGGGGTGTATGTTATCACACCTAAGTACTTTTCATGTTCTGGGTGTGTGTTATCACACCTAAGTGCTTTTGTTTCAGTACACTGGATCCCATGCATTTTCTTAAGAGTCCGGATAAAAAGACTGAGAAGGTATCTGACAAGTTAGGTAAAGCACTGTAAGGTTTCTCTTCTGTAAGTTTGTTTATTGCTTCCTTGGTCTAGTGAATCTTTCAGAAAAGCAAAATTCATTACTTTTAATGATATTTAAAACTCGCAAAGAAAACAGCAACTTCGAATACTGACTATGTAAAAGAGATGTGTGTTCTTTTCACCTACTTTCTTTCTTTTAAGGCATTGCTAGTTATAGAGAATAGTTTTAAAGTTAAATGGAAAGCAGTGAACGGATGTCAACTAAACCATCAAAATATTTAGAGGTCTGGATACAGATGGGATTAATATCTTGGTGTGAGAAACAGCAGGCCTGGATTTGACAGAGGATGCCAGAAAAGGTAAATGAATTAGAAACCATTCATTTAATTCTTAAAAAACTTACATCTAGAGTTGTTTGAAGGGAAGTTTATTTTTAAATTTCTTAACCTCACATCAGAGTTACATTTTGTAATTTAAAGTATACAGCCAAGTTTCAGATATCAGTTTAAGCAAATTTTTTTTTTTTAATTTGAATACCAGTAAAAACTGCCTGTATTTGACCAGTGCCTTAGATTGTGTGAGCATCCACAGCTGCAAATACTCTCACTCAAGGGAGTCACTCTGCGAAGTTTTTGCTGCTTCCGAGCTCTCAAACAGTATCTGGTGGGAGATGGGAAGAGTAGGGTTTTGTGCACCTCCTCTCCTCCAAATGAGCGTATCATAACATTTCCCATGCTTATGTTTGTTGGAGTTCTGGTAGGTTATACTTCCTCAGCTGAAAAATCACTGTATATTTTATAGTCGTTTTTAAAGTAGGTAGAATACTTTTAAGTACACTTGCACTGTATATCAAACCTGATTAGAGTTTGGAATCATGCAATAATTTGTTTTCTTGCCCAGAAGCATCCGCTGTATCTCAAAGTTGTAGACAAATCACCCTTTCCCTTCAAAGTTTTTTATTAATGGATGCCATTTTAAACTTAAGAGGTGGTTTAGCAAGTCATTCCTGAAATATTTAAGCTGTAAGATTCTGTCTCCGTGATGAATTTTGAGCTAGTTTACTTTCAGGCATCAAGTGCTCTTCTCTGCTATGTTCCCTGGAGCAGCAATCCAGATTATTCCCTGGAAGGTACTCAGACAACCGCAGACAATAATTATCTGTTCATGTTAGAGACTGGAAATTATTTTCCCGCTACCATTCCATGGAGGAAGGTTCTGCTGTCACTTGAATGACAACTTTTATTTGCCACTGCTCAAACCTGCTCTAGCCGTATCTGCTGGCAAGCTGCAGTCTGGAGGCAGGGTGTGATAAGTGTGCCCTTTCAGCAGATACCAATGACTGGAGACGGGAGAGCAGCTAGTCTGTACATTCACCAGCAATCACAAAATCTCTCAGCATTCAGATGTTCTCCCCAGCATCTTCCACTACTGATTTAAGACAGAGTTTACATGTCTAAGGTGTCTACTGGCTCTTCTTTCTCCACTTCCCCTCCCAAATTCATAAACAGAAAGCTAAGACCCTGCTCACAGGATGACCTCATTTTACCTCTATCCGTGACCTAAGAAAAATTCCTTGCTTGGTTATTGTGATTATATTTTTATATTGTGTGGCACTCTGAGGGGATTATGTTGCTTTTTCCACTTCCTACCTCAAGTTCTTTGACTAAATTTTTCATTCTATATCCATCTAAAAATACCCATCTAAAGATAGACTGTACAAGTTACTTCTTTCAACTATTGGGGAGAAATAACATGCATATTACAAGAAGTGTAGGGATGTTATAGGACAGAGTGGAAATCCGCTGACTTTCATTTTAGCAATTTAGTGAAGGAGGCAGTCCTTCCTATTAATTTGGCAATGGGTTTTGTACAATGTAAGAGGGAGAAGATTTATGTTTCAATAATAAAATGTTTCAATTTATTACAGATGATTAAGAAACTTTTTTTCACTCATCGCTAAGGACATCATTCAACCAGAAGTGGGATTATTGAGAGATTCTTCATACCAGATTATCTCACTGCTCTTTGTTTGGAGTAGTTTCTTGAATATAAGAGATTAATTTCAAATATCTGTGTCAGATCAAATAAGGGAGTAGAACCTAGATTCTCACTTACCTAATGTATACCTTAACAACTGAGGCACGTATTTTTTAGTAATAGCTCTTCATTTCTGGCATAGTATTTTGTAAGTGATGCAGAACACTCCAAAATATGGAAAAGCATTTAATTTCTAATTAACTGAAATGTTTGCACAACTCCCAGCACTTTTCTTGACATAATACATTTCTGAAAAAGGTTAGTGTCCTGTTGTCCAGAATCAGTTTTTCCCGCAGTTTTTAAAATTTTGTTGCCAAATCAAAGATACAGATCACACAGCTTTGCTATTAGATCCCCTGCAATATGTTGCCTAATATGACTTACTGTAATATCTTTTCAATAGTGTTTTTCTATGGGAAGATGCTTTTGTAAGTCTAAGGCTGCAGAAAATAGCATAAAGATGATGTTTTTCATCACAGCTTAGAAAATTAGACAAAACTTGCGTCAGCTTTCTGTCTGCATCGTATTAAATGCAGTCATTGGAACCACGATTATGCAGCTTTGACAGTTAGCCATAAAAAGTGATATATAGCTTTACCAAGAAAAAGGGAAACATTAAATTGTCCAACTGATTAAAAAGGAACTTCAATTCATGCAATTAATAACGAGAAAAACAATCAGTTAAAGGTGAAGTTATAGGCACAAGCAGTGAGGAAATAATGACCTCTAATGAGACACCAGAGTGTTTGTTGAATAAATTATGAGAACTCTGGTCTTTGATCATTCCTAGCCAGCCTCACAAGGAAAGTATGCAAGCAATAAGAAACAAACTAACATTGTATGCAAATACCATAAGTTATTCTAAAGGAGAAAAATCTTTATGGAAAAAATATTTTTTTGTGTTCTTCATTTTAGTATTGTTTTAAGCCTCCATTTCTTCGACTAGTATCTTAAATTTCAGTCAATTTCTTTGTAACGTAACTGTGGTATATGTCTTCTACTGGCTTATTAGTATAGTTCTCAGCTTTAACAGCCTGTCTTATAGTTCTTGAAAAATTTTTCTTAGTCCTGTCACCTAAACAACACCTATTTTTCTTTTCCTTGTTAATGCATATATCTTCATATTTTCCAGGTTGATTTTTTCATACATTGCTTTTCCAAAAATGCTTACTATTATATTCAATAACATCACATCGAACAGCCTTAATTAACTTCTTTGCTATTATTAGTCTTTTTTGTCCCATGCCTAAAGATTTCTTTTCATAATGTTTTAAACATAATAATGTGATTTCTTTCTCTGCCTTTCAGGGAGAAAGAAGATTCTCTGCTCAGTCAGGAAAAGACTATAATAGGTTCTTTAGTAAACTTCCACACACTCGCACCCTTTTCAGGTTCATTTTTTTTTGGTTAAATCCTCAGGGCATGTGACAAAGCTCATCTTTTTTTCTCTTAAGGTTTTGATGAAGGTCTGAGTTGAAGAACAATTAATGATGAGGATCTTGGTGTTCAATAGAATAATGTGTTTATATCTGCAGACAAAGACTAGTGAAAAGATGTAGGTAATTATTATGAATAACCAGAAAACTGGTAGATGAAGAAAAACTGGGGATAGATGGAGATGCATTTATATTTCCAAAAGATTCTTAGTTAAAAGTTAAAGTTAAGCAGCCATGGAACGATTTGTAAATAACTTTCATTAATAAAAGTCCTAGGAGACCCAATGGAAAAGGTAAAATTTAATGTATATCATGCTGTCTCAGTGGGGCAGTAGCAAGACAAGCTTTTCAGGAAAAAGTAATATATTTTGTTATACAAATCAGTGTAGCTGAGGAGGGGAAAAATCACATATAGAAGACGATGTTCAGTATCATATTTCAGTAGAATAGGGTAAAGAATTATATACGCTCCATATAGTCGTTTTGGATCCGGCTTATGTGCCAGAAAGTATGACTGTGTTTTCCAGTTGGACTTAAAATGAATTTTAACTCTCTCTGTAGATCTTGCTTCAGTTTTAATGCAAATCCTTAAGTAACTTAAGTTTCCATTAAAAATCCCAGATTATTTATCGTATTTACATATGACGTGGAAGAGGAAGCAGTTGAAGATGTGGCAAAATATTTTAGTTACTCAGAAGCAGTAGACCCTGACAAACCAGCAGCAACTTTAAAAGCACTAGGAAACTGAACTTCATTGATGAAATGATTCTAATGAATGAGAACGCAAGAAGAAAAACTTACTTGCTCCTAAAAAATGTTCTACAAAGAAGAAACACTTACTAACATATTTGTTCACAGGACAGGAATTTAACAACATTAACTGGGGAAAAGAACATGGACATCAAGGCTATCCCAGTTGTCAGAAATTACTTCTCCTGTTTCATAATGCAAGAAAAGTGAACATTCAAAGAGATTTGAAAAATTGTACGTGTAAAGAAACTCCTTTTCACACCGTGTGTGATTTGGCTTTGAAACTTATTGCCACAGTTCTAAAGGTCAAGAACTTTCCAAACTTAATGTATATAAATTGTACTGTGTGAGATTTTTCCTGTGACATTACTGTGGCAATAACACCACCTTAAGAATGTATATTAACTCTTGTACTTCAGGGCTTATACAAAACTCTAATAACTGAGAAAAGACCTAGATGAATGGCAGACTATACTACCTCTTTCTACTGTGAATATACTTTTCTCAGAAGAGGCAGAATGGGCGACTTTTAAACAAGATACCCAGTCAAATAAATGAGAGATCTGATGTAGCATGAGAATTCTTACCAGATGAGAGATGCAATAGAGTTCAAAGCTCTCAATATCACTTCTGTCCTTGCTGTCTTGCTGACTGCAAATGCTTTCATGCATTCAGATGCATGCAATCAGCATTACTTTTCCTTTTCTGGCTCCAATTCCTTACAATATACGTTGCATGTCTTTTCATTTTCCAGATCCTTTTGTACTTCAATCCCTTACAAAAATATTTGTCTCTTCTTATCATGCTACTATAATTAGGTCTTTCTCTGCCTCCAAGCTCATTATTATATTTCAAATTAATAGTATCATCTGTCAATATTTTTAATGATTCCATGAATTTTGTAATTTCTGTGACCTCTCATTACCTTTTCCTTCAAACTTTCTATCAACAATGATGTACAAATGCAAAAAAACCTCCAATAATCCACGTGAAAACTACAAGATCTCTCTACTTGCAGTCTCAGACATTAAGAATGCAGAAAGTGCATCAGGAAGAGAAAAATGACCGAGAGATTTTGACAATAAAGAGATACACATGAAAATCAAAGTATAATCAGATAAGAGTACACGGATATATCCAAAACTAGAAAACAACAGACAAGGAGACAGCAAAATGATAACTGCATATTCAGTAATAATTACTTTGAGGTTATAACGTGCACATTGTGAAAATATTTAAATATATTATTCACTGCATAAGAGAAGAGTTTAAGGAGATCAGGAAATCAGATTACTCCATATTTATGGTGTGTCTAAAATAGTCTCTTTGTTTTTTTATAGTGAACGTCAGTTCACCTGTAAGGTTAGATTCTGACCGTTAGATTTCTAACTGTGTACTCTTATTATTTCTGTTAGTTTCTACAAAATATACAATAATTATTTGGCTACAAAAATGGCACTGGAAGCAGAGAGTTGAAAGTCACCATTTTAGTCTTCTATCATGTGGTAGGTGGGCATAACTGCACAGCAACAGCATAGAACAACATCTATCGGAAATTCACTTTATTCTTCCTGTACTTCAGCTGAATTCTCAAGTCAGTCAGCTACATATAGTGCATCAAACTGGTTGCTAAAGGTAGCCAAGAAATATTTGACATGGCATTTTTCTACTGTAAAATGCAGATTTATTTGTGTCAAAACAAGCAGTTGTATCTGCTGCTAAGTTGATTGTCCATTAGAGTTACATTTTAGGAACTAAGGAGATTTGTCTTAAGCAAGTGTCCATTTCAAGGAGAAAGGGATCTGAGATTTGGGAGCTGTAAGGACTTTCAGATTTCTTGTGTCTGTAACTCATTAGACTGGCAGACAGAGACCTGGGCAGTTAGGGCAATTCATCATGTTTATTTAAGGAAAAAAAGGTAGAGAAGACTGTAGTTTCATTTTTGGTAATAAAAGGTTTGAATGCCTCCTAATATTCAAGATATTTCAAAATAACAAATTTTCATTTTAGTGCCTAAAAATGTTTAGTTATATCTATGTATAGACAAAGAATTTCCCAAAAGTGAAAATTTCAGTTTTCATGCAGCCCTAGTTTCCCTCTTTGAGACCACAATTTAACTGTTCACAATACTGACACAGTGGAAAAGTGCAAGAAGCAAACAACTGCTGGCTCTGCTAAAAGTTTGTGTTCTCTTTCCCTGGTCGCTGCTTTTATAAGAGAAGCAATAGAAATTTGGAGAAGATTGGAATGATGATCTTTTTTATTATGATTATTTTCACAATGTGTATGGCTTAGGAATTAAAGTTAACTGGTTTTGATTGCAGCCAGTATCTATTTACATGCTGAACAGGAAGCAGTTTGTATTGGGAGTTCATATACAGTTTTTCTTTCCAAACTATGATGCTATGTAGGCATTTTAATTTTTTAAGAGTTATCTCATGAAACCAGTGAACTGAACAAAATACCCCACCACATAAAGAATAACCCTAGAGTAACAGAAACTTTCAAGTGATGAGCTATTCTTATTGTAGAACTTGAAATACAATACGGAAATTACAGACCCAAGGTGATTAAAAAAAACAGAGTTGATCTGCCCTGCTTTATTATGGTTAATTACTTCAATAATTCTTGAAGTTATGGACTCCAAAATACAGCTACTGTGAGTATTGTACCGACAGCAGAGATCTTAGTTACCCTATGCCAGAGTAGGCATAGGAAAAGGGGAATTTCTTTTGTGAGGTTGTATTTACTCTTGCAACAAACACTGTATTTCTTTCTGATGTGTGTTTGTGAATACCAT
The DNA here is from genome assembly GCF_030867145.1 of Opisthocomus hoazin. Taxonomy (NCBI): domain Eukaryota; kingdom Metazoa; phylum Chordata; class Aves; order Opisthocomiformes; family Opisthocomidae; genus Opisthocomus; species Opisthocomus hoazin. Next base: position 47,264,832 of record NC_134421.1, on the reverse strand, counting down.
CCTAAGTAACTGGTGCATCTTCAGGTACCTATAAAGTAATTTGAGAATGCCTTCCCAAAGCTGATGTAGGTAAGGTTCTAGACGATAGATATCATACTGAAGAAATTCAAAAATCTTCAGAAACAGCATCATACTATCTTTTAACTTTCACTGATATGACTGACGATGAATGAGGATATTCTTTAAAAATTAATCCCTTGCTATAGATCTTGCTTGCTTGAGTTTTCAAACTAAAATTTATTTATCAATACTTCAAGCCATCATTAAGCCAAGCACACTCATATTTTGAAGATTTTCTTAAAGCATTCTCTAAGCCTGTGTAACACATCACTGTGAAAGTTTATCTCTAAACACATCTAACTGCAACTCACATATTAACATCGTGGCCATCAGACCATTTTTAGCTATGCAGACAATTGCATGGAACTGAAAAATACAACCTCTAGTTCAACTGAATAATCTAATAAATTCTGAAGAATTTTCAGGCAGAACAATGTAAACTAATTCACAGCTTCGGTCCACAATAAAAAACTACACGAAATAGATACTTATACATAAGGTCTTCATATTCTAGAAGAATGCTGAAAAGTACCTATAAACACAAAGTGTTTTGCCTGTAAATATATAATCACCTCTCTCATATTTAAAAAAAAAAAAAAAAAAGAAATTTTGCAGTAGCAATGCTGGCCAAGGCACAAAGGGATTTTTTAGGGATTAATGAAAGTGTGGGTCCATTTGCTTCTTAAAGATGCCCGATAGCTCAGTCCTCATCAGTTAGACAGGCAATGGTATCACAATACCATATCTCCTGAAAGATACTATGTATTTCCTTTCCCCTTTTCCATAACGAAGACAAGTAAAAGAAAAGAATTAATTCTGGTTAAATTTTCTAATACTATCCTTTTGAATAATGCTGTAACACATCATACAAAAAGAAAACTAAAAGGAAAATGACCAGTGCCGCACTCTGATTATGTTAACAATGGTCTCTTAAAGATTCTCACCACATAATTGAATGTGAGAGCCTTTCTACTGGCTAATCACATCATTTATTTCAAATATGGATACTTGATAGGTAAGTCAATATTTGGTTTTTCAACTCGCTCCGGTCCTCGACCTTGTCCAGTACGAAATTGTTGCCTGTGTTGCACTGTCACCTACAAGATGAATAAAATTATGAATGAAGTGTGATGCCACTGGAGCAGCTTCTATGGATATACCTTTGCAAAATGAAAGATGGTCAATGCCTCGTATCTCGATCAGCATCTCAATAAAAGGCCACGCTACGGTTGCAGAGTGTATATGCCTTCTACAAGCCAAATTCAACCCTAAGTCACTCTGAATCTAAGATAACACTACTAAATTTAGTAGAATTTACTTTCTCCATATAAATACCTGACATAACTACAAGGAAAAATGAACTGTAGTAGATGTATCTAGCCTGTATAGATCCAGTTGCCTGGTCCTCCTGTTAATTTCTATTGTTAATAGAAAAAAACACATTTTCAAGAAGTTTCAGTGTGTCAGACTTTTTAGGGTATCTCCACAAGACAAATACATCTATTGAGAAAGGTAATTTTTATTTCAAAGGTACTACAGCCTCTCACTTTTTTGTGCTATAGAGAGTATCTGATGGCTGCCAGTGGGAAGCAATACTCATTCCACTTTAAATGAAAAGCGCCTTTGGTAATTGAATGTATTTATGAAACTGAGAATATAGAGCTGTGTTTACCTTTTCACAGTAATCCAGTGAAGGATTATTCTGAGGCACAGATAAGTACAAGTGCCTGAAGTAATCTGGGCACGTGAAATAAAAACAGCCAGAGTAAAATGAACATACTAATAAGTAGCTCCAATATTTTTTCTCCCTTTCAATTTTGATTAACTGCACAGTTTGACTAACAAATCACCTCTCTCAGTTCTGATAAGAAATGTTTTCATCAAAAAATAGAACATAAAACATGATACAATTTTTTAATTATTATTATTTTATGAGCACCGAAAGATGGTAGCTGTATTTATTCTTTCATGGTAACTCTACTTATTCTCATTTTCTACAAAAACATTGAATAGTTTGAAATCAAACCAGCTGGCTGTAAAGAAAACCTCCAAGGAGAATTTTGTATTCTGCTACTATATTACCTCTTGGAAACCTTACAAATTAAGAGTTTTGTCCCTTTCCTGTTAACAAGTTATCAGAAGACAGGCTTAACTTCTTATTTAGGTACTGATTTTAAGTTGTGCTCTCTCTAGATCTCTAGATATGTCTGTGAATTTCTCACTATTTGTTCTAGCAATTATAGAATGGAAGTATTGATGTAACAGATCATCTGTGTTGCACTGTAATGGATTACTGTGTTTCTTGGCTTACAGGAGTAATAATCATTTAAAGGAGTTCCAAAAGATGAAATTGTCAAGAGCACGTGTTTAGATTCAGCAACAGTTCAAACCATTAACATATTTATAAGACCGTAGTCTTGTGCAAATATTCATTCAAACAAAAGCAGTCTTTATCTTGTTAAGAACTGGATATGATGGACTGAAAAATGTCACTGAAAAAGACATTTTCGCATGTGAAGTCGCTAGAGCAGTGGTCCATACAGTGACTGAAGCACAACCACATTAGTTGTCCACCTTGAACTACTTTTGTGATATCTGCATTGTCATATATTGCTGACTCCTGTTCTTCATTAGTGATTTCCAACACTGGAAAAGTCAAATTAAGGGACAAAAGCACCTTTTTATCAATGTTTCTATTTTTGCTTCCCTCCTTTATGCAGCTGCCCATGAAATAAGAGATGGCCAATTTTCCCATACCTGGCATGAGAGGTGACTTAGCATAGGCTGGAGTGAGGAAAGCTGTCATCCAAGATGGAAATATCACATTTGAAAACTGTGATGGCTGTGTGGAAACCAATTCTCCAGAATTCGCTCAGAAAAGAGGTAACATGAATATAAGATTATGGGCTTTTCGTCTGTAATTTATTTGGCATTCTTCTTGTGGACACAGGCTAGAATCTGTTCCCTGTGAAAACAAGGAGCAGTCTCTGAAAGAAGCTGTTACTTGAAATTCAGAGCTAACTGGAAGAAACTCAAGAAAATTCAGAGAAAGGAAATCTGAGTTTTGCTTAAGTCATGCAAAATGTTTTTAGGTATTAACAATGTTGATGCTTGTAAAATTATGAGTTCGGATCATTCTGGGAAATATTTTACTGATTTAAAATTTTGCCTTACAGACTAGGAACATGTGCATGTTTTTCTTAGATCACAAAGGTGAAAAAATAGAAGTCCTCACACTGGATCTGCACCAATGAAAACCACCCCCAAACCACAGCTGAAGCAGTTATTTTCTGGATGTGAGTTAAAGGTAAAGAGCTAACCTGCCCAGCAGCTCACTATACGATGTTGGATTGCCCAGACGATTCAGGTGGCAGTCACCTGGGGCTCTGCCTCCCTGTTCAATCTGTTGGCCAGGCAGTCTCTTGAGTGTACCAAGTGTGCAGGTTCAGCTCTGCAATGACAGCCCAGGACAGCTGTGCAGTGTAAATGTTACCAAATTAATCCTGCAGCCCTCAATGTAAATCCCATGGTGAGAAAGCTGGACTGCTAATAATGAAGTGGTCCTACACAGGAGAAAAGCACTATTGCTGTTCTCCCTTCATACCAAGTTAAATAATACATTATACCTTCAACTTCACATAATGTGACTTGATGCAGGACTCATAGGCAGAACTCTCTCCTCACAGTGCTCGCAAAGGAATGGGTTCCCACATCTACAACTGGAAGAAGGAGACCACAAGTCAAATAAAAAAAAAAACCACCAACTTTTTTTTATAGGCTTTTTATATAGGACATGGGAATTGGATCTGTAATGAGAGTTGAAGGTTTACAGCCCTTTATGATACCATTCTCATTTTCATTTATTGGCTTATCCCTCCCTCTGTTTCATACTGTGCATCAGTGAGATCTCTGGAGTGTTACAAACATACATTTGAGTATCCCAAGACAAGGGAAGAGGGAAACTGTGAGGAGGACCAGGTGGTTAGATTACTTGCTGGAGAATTATAGAAGCTGAGCCCTGCCTTTTACAGTGGAGAGATGTTATGTTGCTTCTGGTCATTCATCGACACCAAACCTTGATCAACATCGACATCAAACACTATTCATCAACACCACAGTACTTGGGAAGTACAAGACATAGGTTCAATCACAAGCAAAATAGGTGAAATGGTGGGAATTTCTAGAATATATCTACACGAGTAAAGGTTTGTATTTTCGCATCATTCACTATTAATCTGATATTATTAAATTTTACTTCAATTTCATTAAATATTGTTGCATTTTAATTTTTCCTGATTTGTCTTATTAAACTGCTTGTTGATGATCTTGTAGTCCAGAATTCAAAAAAAGTTTGAAAGTTACTTGCCATGCAACAAACTGCAAATTCTCAAGTTGTGTTACTCTTGCATATAGAAACTTCTTGGCGGCTATCAAATCAACTCTCACACATACAAATATATACATATGTGCATATATATAAATATATGTCTGTAAAAGATGATTTGGTTATATTTGTGTATACATCTATTTTTAATTTTTCATTAAATGCAACTCAGTTACACTTCAAAGTATTGCTGACTTAAGGGAACAGCTGAACATATGAGTGTAGGCTAAACGTTCAGGATCATACATAGCTTATGGTTATGTTATGAGTTTTCTCTGTGGTCGTGCGGAGAAAGGAGAGGAGAGGAAGCACAGAAAAGGAAGCACTTTTTTACCTCTGTGCAACAGTGATATTGTCAGAGGGAAGGAGTGTCATATGGAAAGGTGTTTTTCCCCGGAGCAAGACAGAAAAAACAACCGGTTTTACTGATAAAAAACAGCACCATTTTCTGTGTATTGCAATGCTACATGGTGTATGGCATGAAAAATATCAAATTTACTGGTCTTGTTCAACTGCTTTGTTCCATGATGGACAACCACAGAACAAAGCCCACATGAATGTTGCATTACCTGTTGCAAGAAACCTTTAGGACTGCTAATTTAGTTGCTACTTCATTTACTAGTCTGAAAGCTGGGGTACAACACACGTAAATTGCAATGATGGGTGGACTGCTCTGCCAAAGAGAAGGAAGACAACAACATGCCTGGAGTCATTGGTATAAATACCATAGAGGTACAAACCTCCTTGATCAAGCACTCACCCCAAAAGGTAGTGGAGACTAGATACATAATCCCAGACATGAAGAATAAACAGTCCAGATGTATGTACTAATGAAAATCTCACTGAAGAAAAATGTGTGATGTGGTGGATTTCTCAGGAGTCCAGGTATGTTCCAAAATTAATAACATCCAAGTAACTTCTACAAAGGAAAAGGCAACACAGTACATGTTTAATCTCTTGTGAATTTCTTTAAAGACCGTGCAACTTTCCTTTGCACACCCTTTTTATAATACCTTCCCTGCTAAATGTACGGTGGATACCTGTAGGCTGAGAGAAAGGAATTGTCATTTGAAGTAAAATTTTATTTTAAGAATGCACACTATCTGTCAAAGGCAAATTCACAAAAAGGAGAAAAACATAAGCAAACAAATAATATTCCCAAATGCATGCCTTTTTCAGTGCAGATAGAATTTATAGCAATATAAATCCATGAATTAGAAACATAAATTATACACAGTATATCCAATAGCAAAGCTTTTAAAGAAGGCACTTCAGAATTTTTAAGTGAATTATCTGGTATTTGGCCATCCAAACCATATGAATTTCAGGGTTAAAAAAAGGTGCATCTAATCTAATCATAAGTAAAATGCCTTGATTTTCTAGTCTAAGATCCTGGCTGAGAAAAAATTATTTTCGTATCTGGATTTCTCTATTTAAATGCAGTGGTGGAAATGTATAAAAGCGTTCTACTTTGCTGTCTAAGGATGCTTTGGATTTTGGTTTGGAACTGGATGGATGTGATAGTACAGATTGTGTCTGATCTTGCTATGGACTTCCATTTGTTGTCTGACATAATCTTGATCAACATTTCATTGCAAATATTGTTTGTAATGTTTTGTACAAAATTACAGACAATTAATTATTTGATCTGTATCTACAGGCACTGAAAGATGATGGCTCTGCTTATTGTGGTCTACAACTGAAAAAATGAAGAACAATCTACAACGAAATCAGATACCATCAAAGCAAACACCATGAATGAAACCTGAACTTCTTCATTTACACAAAATACTTCTTTTCCTAACCTAGAAGAAAAAGCTGTCTTTTTTTGTTTGCATATCATCAAAAAAAGGTTAATAAATATACCATAATATCTATTTGTTGGTTTACATACATTTTATGTAGAAAAAAAAATGACGTATGGATTACTCAGTGTTTATTTGCTGTAATAAGTATTTGCTTTGAGTACTTTCATAATTGTTTTCATTATATTCAATACTCCTGAATAAATTTTTTTTTGTGAACATAAAGATTTTTTTACTTTGCCTTCCAAAGCAGACACACACCCTTCCAAATAATTATCAGCCTTAAGAACCATGTATTTAAAATTTTCACCACTTCATTTATAACACAGAGCAATTTGTTGCGTGATTATGGCGAACTATCCAGATGTGCTTCTTTGAGCTGCACTATAACAAAGATTCTTTTATGATTGCATGTTGCGTCTATCCTCCCATTAACATCTTTTGCTTTGTAACTATTGTGGAAAATAAGATGGTCAGCAACAACCATAACAAAAATTCGATCACTGAGACCCATGCAAGTCATAAGACATCTTTAACGCTCACCTGCCCTACCCAAAAGAATTTAAAAGTGCTTCCGTAACTGCTCAATCAACAGGTAAATTATTTATTGCGGTTGTCTAGGGGGGCAGTGACTGCCTTCATGAACCAATAAAATAAGGTGTCTATATGGCAGTGCAAGGTGATCAGCGTGACTGTATGTCCAAGCAAACTTCCATATTCCCTTAGACTCAGGCAGACTTCCCCATCCTCCCAAAGCACACATTTTGCAAGTACTTTCTTTTCATAAGTTCAGAGACAAATCTTAATTTAAAAGCTGTAAATATTTAGTGAACTTGCCACATATCATCAAAGAAAAAAATACAAGTTTGAAGTTGGGAAGAAGTATTAAATATTGAGTAAAGAAACACTCACAGCTGAATTTGGAAGCAGTTTTGAAAAAAGATTTAATGTTGCTAAGAAAAATAGGTAGCCTGGGAGAATAAATATAAACTTTATCCAGTAAATGTTATACGTTTTTTTTAAAATAAGCCTAATAAAAGATGCTTTTGAAAGATGCTGTCTAGAAGCACAGAAATTATTTCAATTATTTATTCATAATTTTGCTCAATATGGTGAAGTAATCCACTCCAGCTTTTTTTACTTAGTAGACAAAACAATTAATTATTATATTCTTTTTTAATGAAGATATAAAATTGAAATTGAAATTTTTAAGCAGACTCCTCAGTTTCACAAGAACAAAATGTTTTAAACTGGAAGTACTGATAGACTAAAATTGTTATTAGGAAGGAAAGAAATACCGTAATTCACTTTGTTAAGGAATTACACAGTTCATAATACTCATGGTAATCATATAATAATTCAAACAGCAAAGAAGTTAAAAACAAAACAACATTGAAAGCATAAAACTGAACTCCTCAAAAGCTGATATCTAGCATGTTGAAATCATGTGTCCAAGGTGAAAGTCTCCTTCTACAATACTCCAGTATCATGGCTGTAATGCCTAAGAAGCAGCCACCAAAACCCTCAAGCAATAACAATTAGATGTGAAAAAAACCTCCCGCACCGTTAGGCAAGGCAAGGTAAGTGTTTTTAAACCTTCCTCATTTACAATTCCAAACAACCTGCCCAATACTACACGCTGGTAAACCCAAGTGAAGATAAGTGGTTCATAGAATCATAGAATATCTGAAGTTGGAAGGGACCCGTGAAGATCAAGTCCAACCAGCTAAGACTAAACCATATGACTAAGAGCGTTGTCCAGATGCTTGTTGAACTCTGACAGGCTTGGTGCCGTGACCACTTCCCTGGGGAGCCTGTTCCAGTGACTGACGACCCTCTCAGTGAAGACCTTTTCCTAATGTCCAATTTGAACGTCCCCTGACACAGTTTCTTTCCATTTCTTCATGTCCTATCACTGGTCACCAGAGAGAGCAGACCAGTGCCTTCCCCTCCCCTGCTCCCCTGAGGAAGTAGTAGACTTCAATGAGGTCATCCCTCAGCCTTCTTTTCTCCAAGCTGAAGCAACTAAGTGACCTCAGCTGTTCCTCGTAAGTCTTGTCCTGGAAACCTTTCACCATCTTGGTTGCCCTCCTCTGGACACAATCTGTTGGATGTGCTTCTTGTAATAAGTGCCTAAAACTGCACGCAGTACTGGAGTTGAGGCCACACCAGTTCAGTGGAGTGGGACAATCACCTCCCTCGACCAGCTGTGCTAGCTATGCTGTGCATGATGCACCCCAGGACATGGTTGGCCCTTTTTGCTGCCAGGGCACACCGATGACTCATATTCAGCTTGCCATCAACTCAAATGCCCAGATCTCTTTCTGTGGGGCTGGTCTCCAGCCTCTCGTCCCCTAGTTTGTACATATAACCAAGATTACTTTGCCCTAGATGGAGAATCTGGCATTTGCTCTTGTTCAGTTTCTGAGTTGATTCCCTCTTGCCATGCAGCAACTATCAGCAACCTTTTCCAGTCTCTTCCTGGATTTTGGTACATGTACAAAATCAGACACACACACAGCCCCCTCTCCAAAAAAAGAAACAAAAAAGAGCTATGGAACCCAAAATATGTCTCAGGTTTTAGAAAGCGTAGAAATAAAGATGTACTAAATCTGGAATTTACTATGAAATATTAAGCACTGTGGGGAATGTGCTGCTCTTGGCTGTGAAAGGCAGAGCTTGATCATTGAATTTTTCATTTTCTGTGTGTGCAAGACTTATGTTAATATCTTATGCAACTGCATACCCTTTGTATTCTAAAATAAAGTCTTTAAAAATTGTTTCTAAGCAGTACATAAAAAAGCGTATTACAGGAAACAGGCAGCAAAACTGCAGTATTAATTCTCCACAATAAGTAGATTAAAGTCAGTTCAGGCACACAAACACCGCTTAAAACGACAAGCACAACACTGTTGTAATGCAGGCCTTATTTTGCCCATCAGTTTGGACTGATGAGCAAAAAGCACCTCTTCCCATAACATGTGTTTCTGAACTATCCCCTAAACATGACCCTGTGATCCTTAACCTGCCAATCTAACCTTCAATTTGACTATAAGTTTTGTTTTCTTCCTATTTATTTTTCTTTCTTTGTTACTGTCCAGCTTCTTTGTGTGTGAGCATCTGAGTTCCGTCAAAAATTTTGTGTTTTAAAATGAGCAAGGCATTTTCTCAACTTAAATCCCACGTGTGCCAACCAACCTCCTGCCAGTTCTGGTTTTGCTGTTCAGGAATAAAAGGGAAAATGTTGTTCTTAAAAAGTGATGAAAAAGCTTCTTCTTTCTTTTTTTTTCTTTAAGAATATCCTTTTTATTTCTACAGTCCTGCTATATGAAGACCAAAATTATGACTTCAGATTATTTTACATTAAATTCCAAGTTTTGGACTCTATTAACTGAAATTAAACTTTAATTAATCAGAAGTATTGATTAATTCAATTCTATGACAAATGCGGATGCTATAAAATCCAATTTTTTTGTGAATATCTCTTTTCAGAATATGAACGAAGTCTTTTTGCCTGTCATCTCTTCTTCAGAATGAAATTGGTGGTGACAGTTAATTGAGACATGAACATTGTGGCCTTTTTACCAAAATCATTGACCAAGAAGACTTTGAATAAAAAAAAAAAAACAGTCTGGATTACAAGTAGTTTAAAAAATAGCAGTTTCTGAAAAATGTGGTATAACAATACCATTATGACAATTATTTTTTCATTAGAAAAAGAATGGGAGGAGGCAGGTGGGAACACTTCCTACCTGTAGAAGGTCTGTGGTATCTTTTCTTTTTTTAAACAGTCTCCCTTGTCATCTAGTTGCCTTATTTAAACACTTCCTTCAGCAGAACAAAAGATCTTCAGTACAGCTCAAGTATGAGGACCTCCAGACACTCCTAGTGAGAGGTATCAGCAGCTACGCTTCCAATGAACTTTCTTGCCTTTAATGTAGTTATGAATAGTACAGCACTGTTGGACACACACTGAGCTTCCTCATGAGTGTAATTCATCCTGTAGTGCGCTTGGCTTCAGAAAAGATTGAATGAGGTATTTTTTCAATACGAAGTCAGACAAACCTGCCAAAACCAGAGATTTCCTCAGAGACTACAAGGTTATCTCATCACACTGTTTCCAGAGAAACCCCCGTTACCTTGCCTCACGAGACTGGGTAGTCAGTCACACCTAGACTTTTGATGCTGCCCCTCCTTTGCTGATACAGCTGTTTAGATGCTACAGAACCACATAAAGCCTCAGCCTCTGTACTTCCTGGAGGTCTGCAGTCCACACCCTCTTTCGTGACTAGAATATAGGGAAGCAGAAGAGCAAGAGCCTTCCACTTTCTGGATGGAGCAGAGCACTGCCTACATGGGAACAGACTAGAAACAAGAAGGCGGGATGGGCCACCACAAGGGGCTATCTTGGGACAAAAATGGGTGAGGTGACATCTGCAGCCTAGTGACACAAGACATAAAATCACTTAGCAATTGCACTCTTTGTTTTCTATATCTGTGAAGATTTCTTTATCAGTTTAAGAAACACTATAATATGTGAACAGTATTTAATTCTTTTTTTTTCCCCACAAATACTGACATGTAGCTTAGCACAATCTAAATTTCAGATCCTGGAAGTGCTGAAATACCGAGTGCCTATTTTTGGAATTTTATGAAAGCAGAGCAGTGTGAAAAGAAATTTTTCTTGTTTGCCCTGTACTACGGTGATACTAATAATGAAAAAGAAAACAAACTCTTAATTACACTATATTACTTGTGCTCATGAATTTATTTGCCTCAGATGGCTGGGGGAATAGAATTTTACAGACCTTTGTGAGACTTATTCTTTCAGTACTGTATTTGCAACTGGGCCTATAAACAAAATTGCTAGAAAACTCTGTAAGAAAGCTTTATGTTGTCTGATTTACAACTGAATTTTTCACATGAGAAATTTAATTTGATTGGGTAAAGATTTTGATGTTCATCTGAACCCTAAACTGTTTGATGATTTCATCTTTTTTTTTTGAACAACACGAGTAACTTGCTCCAAGTACTAGATATTTATACCTAAGTTTGGGGGATATTTATTCTTCCTTTTCTCTCTCATTATCTGCATAAAAGAAAGAAACAAAAAAACCCTCAAAATAAACCATGTTACATTGGGTCAATTAGTTACATCAAAGTTTGTTGTACACATTACAAGTTTTATGAGGTGATTTAGAAAAGCTTTTCTGGGCCTTGTTATTTGGACAAGAGGAGAGCTCCCCTGAGCTTACCATCAAACACTGACAAGATAAAAGGACCTTATGTTTATACTAGATTCTAGTAAGCATTGTCATTTAAGCATCTCTAAAGCAACAAGGACATTCTTCTTCTGACAAGATGAGTCAGAGTAAGTTACAGAATCACAGAATCGCAGAACATTTGGGGTTGGAAGGGACCTCTGTGGGGCATCTAGTCCAACTCCTCTGCCGAAGCAGGGTCACCTACAGCAGGCTGCACAGGACCTTATCCAGGCGGGTCTTGAAAATCTCCAGAGAAGGAGACTCCACCACCTCCCTGGGCAGCCTGTTCCAGTGCTCCATCACCCTCAAAGTGAAGAAGTTCTTTCTCATGTTGGGATGGAACTTCCTCTGCTTCAGTTTGTGCCTGTTCACAGATCACAGAACAGAAAGATTCACAGAATGGTAGGGGTTGGAAGGGACTTCTGTGGGTCATCTAGTCCAACCCTCCTGCCAAAGCAGGGTCACCTACAGTAGGCTGTAGAGGACCTTGTGCAGGTGGGTCTTGAATATCTCCAGGGAAGGAGACTCCACAACCTCCCTGGGCATCCTGTTCCAGTGCGCCATCACCCTCAGAGGAAAGAAGTTCTTCCTCATATCCTTGTCCTGTCGCTGGGCACCACTGAAAAGGTTCTGGCCTCATTCTCCTGACACCCACCCTTGAGATATTTATAAGCATTTATAAGATACTCTCGCAGCCTTCTCTTCTTTTCATTTCTTTATTATCTGCAAAAATTCCTTTTCCTTCATTCACCTAAAAAACATTTTCATTCAGTGCAAGCTGTAATTTCCTTTTAAGCTATCAAACTCACCACAGACCATCGGGTCTTAATGTAATTAATAGAAACTTTTTTTACTCTTGTTCCAAACTCTGAATTTTTTACCTATTTGGATGTTTATCCAAACTTTTATTTACCATCATATATATCCCTACATCTTTTTTTCATTCCATTTGTATTTCAACCAGTTATTTCAGGATGGGGAGTACAAGAAGCTTCTCAGAGTTGAGGGAACTTTAGTCTGTCCCTGACCTTTGTTAGCTGGTTACAGTGTGGCATGCAGAATCCTTGTCATGTAATGCAGTAGCAACCCTACCACTGTGCAGTTCTTTGTTTCCCCCCACATCCATGTCACAGCTGATTTGGTAAGACATGCCAGTTCTCAGTGTCAGAAGCAGCCTTCAGTGAGCAGACTTCCAGGAGCCAGTTACTTTGACTGACAAATATAACTGTGTCCAAATTCTGAGAAAATGTTAAGTAAGGCTCAAGTCAGGAGCCAGCTCAGCCCTTCGTGCTGCTGACAGTGTTAAATTAATGCATGATTTAATTGACTATAAAAATGGCAAAGAGGTTGTTATCATGCTTTATCTCTCAAAAGCAAAACTGTCCAGACAGATCTATACACGGAGTTAGATACAATGTAGAACAGAAGAGCTATTCAATAGGCTTCTGCACTCAGTTAAGGACTGCAAGAATTTCTAGGTATCTTCAGCATTGTTTCCTAACCCTGCCCCAGAATCACATTATTGTAGGCAGATATGTTCCTAAATCCTGCCTAAACACTGTTAGAATCAGAAACCTGGAAAAGCAGTATCAGTGTCCTTCAATGGACTCATGCAGGAGGTGTGCCCAGAGCACAGCTAAGATAAATTAAAGTATGAAATTGTAAGTACTGTACAAAAACATACAGTTAGACACCATCTAAACAAAACAGCATTGTAGTGTCATACTCACCCATGAAGTGAGAAATACAAGCTGAGTTGTCTTCTCAACTTTAGAGACTCAAGCTTACACCTTTGCAATTGGAATGCCCTTAAATAAATTAAAAATAACTCTTTTTATGTGGTGGGGAAGGGAGGCAGAAAATTCTGCTTTCTATGCACCCTTCTTCTGGTGAAGTTGTGCAAAGGTCATAAGGTCAAAGCTCTGAAGTCATTCTTCTAATTGAAGAATCCTGCTTCATTTAACATTTTTTAGTTAAAAAAACTGCATTCTGCTTCCAGGACCTTCTACATTGGATAAGAAACACTCACACATGAAAAGATAACTGTTGGGCACTGACAGGGCAAAGAGACAAACACACCTGCTGTTCCTGACCCAATTTTTCAGATAAGGTCCTTTAGTAACCACAGAGTCTAGTAAAAGAAAACCCTATTCAACAACACAAAAAAAGAGATTTGTCTTCTAAATGGACAGACATTCATTTGAGTCTGGGAATGAAAGGTCTGGAGATGACATAAAGAGCAAAGAGACCACTGTATTTAGCATTTCTTACCAGTTAGCACAGAACTTTTAAAAAGTACTTTTGCAGACTGGAATTCAGACTGAAAGGCAAGCTTCCAAAACTTCAGCACTGTGATATCTAGCACTTCTATTCTTCAGTCCTCTGTCCATTTTCAACACATGAATAAAAAAATCTGTAAATTCCAGTGTCACAAACTTGCCTAGTACTCTGAGACAAACAGCTTTCTCTATACCATTATTAAGAAAACTTCTGCAAGTTGTGTTAGGAGCTCAGTGACACTGGTGAAGTGTCATTATCTGTAAATGATGTACTTGAAGCCTATCATAGTCTATTACTCATCATCACATAGATGTAAGATTTAAGCATACAGGTTTGTGTCTAAAGTGAAACAAAAGGCTTAAATATTTGCTTTAACTTTAGCTAGTACAAAGCTGGGTTTTAGCAAGATAAGAGGAACTATCTTATCGGCAAGGTCCTCCACCCAACCGGCCTTGTAGGTAACAGCCCAGGACAACTCAGCAGTTTTAGCCAAAGATAAAAGGTCTACTGTGAAGAAGACTTCGAGCCTGCCTCCCAAGGACCCCCACCACGACCACCAGATGGGAGTACACAGGTGCAAGTGGGAGGGAACATATGATGATGAATTGCTGGAACTAATTGTAATAACCCTGCCTATTCTTGGAAATCTGATGAATATGTATGCTTATGTAGTATAACTGTCTAGTCGCCTGCTCCCTCGGTGTGCAAGTTAGGAGGAGCAATCCCCGTTACACCCAGCGCCATAATGAACATACCTGCTTTATAACTCTCTGTGAGTTGTGGAGTTTGTTTCCACATGTCAGAAGTTTTGGCAGTTTGAGGGTGGTTCTTGGAAGGAACATATGCACAGATCTGTAAATTACTCGATAGCCCAAAATTTAAGGCAATTTTAGGTGTAATTTCTAGGTTAAACCTAATTTTTAGGTTTTAATTTCAACTGCTCTATGATCTAAAGAAAGGCTTCTACCCATGCACCCTACAAAAGTGGATGTCTTTTGAGATAAAGAGCAAAATTTGGATTTGGGTCTATTATTAAGTTCTACTAGTGGAGAGTTCTTTAGGAAATAAAATGAGCTGTTTAAAAGCTCAGTAAGAGTATAACTCATATTAACAATCTGCAGGTGAGATGACAAAATGCTAACTCATTGCTGTCTGTGCTCATGGAAATAATAGGATAAACCATTACTCAGTTTATTTTGACTTTTAAGAAAATTTCATATCGTATCTTATTTTCTTTTCCTAAGTTAATAAAATGAATGCTGCAGGGGACTAACTCCAGTGGAACAATATTTTGATAACAGAGCTAGTCAAGGTCAATCTATATCTGTCATAATAATTCTCTGTTACCAAACTGACTGTGAAATGGCAGTGATGTTCACTTGAAAGTTGTTAGGTTTAGTTATTCCTTGAATAGTTTCAGTAAGTAGTTTTCCATGACAGTTTGGCTGTGAATGACTAGCTATGTTTTGCATGTAGCCATGCAAAGTCCACAGCAGTAATTCTGCTCTTTGATTGATGGTTGAAGCATTTTAAATAGGAGAATAAGAGACAGAGAGTGATGCATTTTATCAGTATGAATTTTCAAAAAAATAATTGCTTCAGCTGTAATCTGGTGCATCTTTACTATTTGTAAACATTTTGGCTAATATGTGTCACTTCTCTGCATACTCTTAGACGAGTGCAGAGGAAATCCCCACATCAAAGTCAGAAGAATTCAGTATATATATTAGAGATAATATTGTCAACAATTTTTATCTTTTCATTACCTCTTTTGAAGAAAAATAGTAACAATCTAATATTAACTGTAAAGAAAAAAACATCACAGAAACACATATCTTGTGAACTCTCAGGAGAGCCTCCATAAATCTATTCAACCAATGATCAAAAAGGAGATCAGAAGACTGTAAAAAGGATCAGGTTTCCAAAATAGGCTTTAAAACCTAACCTGTAGTTAGAGTTCATGCCACTAGTTTCATCCTTTGCCTAGCAAACACATTTATTGGGCTGAAGTGAGGATAAAGACCAAAGCATCTAATCTCACTTCTGCTCTCCAAAGACATGAGCTTTGATCTAAAGATAATACTAATAAATGGGAGCTTTTTATTGTTTTCCAAAGATTTGTGAGCATCCCTCTATGTACCTATAGCGGAAATCATTCTCACAGAAGAAAAAATTCAATCTAAATATCAGATTTTTAGGAGCAATTTTGTAAGTAATAATTTTACAAATTTTTATGAAGAGACAGAGAAAGTATGTGGAAGTATTTCAAAGAAAAGTTAAATACTAGCTGACTGCTGTGAAAATATATTTAAGGCCTTAAGAACAGAAAGTACGAAGAAGAAAAGCATTATGGGGTTATATATAAATATAGTCTGATTTTTTCTGTTGCATTATTCAATTTCTGTTACACATTTTTTTCATATGGAGATTTGAAACAGTGCATTAAGTCAAGTAAAATAGAACTCCTTTGGGAATCTTCCTGTTTTGAATGATTTTTAACTGTGTATTATATAAATAAAGGTATATGAAGTTAGAATAGTGATGTGTTTTTATTAAACAGAAACTCAAAACACTCCTATTAATTTAATCAATGTGAGCTTTTAAACATAAAATAGACTAAATAAAATGAATATGCAGAAATAAATCATGCTTTTTTTTAAAGAAATGTGATAGTCTAAGCCAAATCAATTTAATTTAGCTGCTTTTTATTTATGGACATGAGAAAAAATATTTTTTTAATGTCATTTGTTACGTCTGGCTGTACATTTTTAATATTATTGGTGCTTGGTCAAGACAGAGTGAGGTCGGCTGGTTCAGGCTGTGTAATACAGAAATAATTCTTCACTAAAGAATTAAAATATTTTGTCTGAATTTATTTATCAGCACAAGATCATTTTAAATCCATCCACGATTTCTTGGAAGATCCCATTTTCAGAGAAATCCCAAAGCTCCTATCTACACCTCTCTGTGCTTAACAATAGTAGTAATATGGTTGATATTACTTGTAAAGAATAGCTGAGCATAGATTTTCTGATTAGGTACTTTTGCATAAATTTTAATATCAGCTAGAATCTCCTATTATCTAAGAATATTCCTTAGAAACTAATTCAGTGTATTTAATTTTAATGGGAATTCTGTACTATAAAAATATTAAATAAGAAAGATGAGTTAAAAGCAGTTTTTAAGTAAATTGTTATTGTAAAGAACTTTTGCGTATGGTTGGTAAGGAACAATTTTTATTCCCCTCATTACAATAGCACTGGTATTTCATTCATAATCATTCATTCATTCATAGTTGCATATAACTTGTGTAAAGCACTACATCTAAAATGAAGTTCCACTTCGAAGAGTGATGTGAAAGCTGAAATCAAGGCCTCTGACAATTTCCACATTAAATGCTTCACTTACGGAAATAAACCATACTTTTATCTTTGAAACTGTAGTAACCAGTAATTAAAACCCTATTCCAAGGGAAAATTATGTTTTAGTGTCACAGGCACACATCTTCTCTGAGTGTTATCCTTCATAGTTATCCTGTGTATATATGAAGTAAAATTAGTAAACATTATTTTTTTTGTAAACTTGATAATCTGAAACACTAAGAAAGTTGGGAACTAATTATTTATCCTTTTTAGCAAACAGAGAGAAAAATAATCCAGATCTGCTTGGAGACATAACTGGCAGAAATAATTTTTCAGTCAGGAAGAGAAATAGAGTGCACAGACAGGCACATTAGCATTTTGGTCATGTGTCAGTGTTTACATTGTCATTAAAATAGAGGACAAGTACAAAAAATCATTATCATCCCTGATACCTGGATGACAGAATGGCACTGGATATGCCTGAACAGAAGACACTTTAACCATTACTGCCATCTCAATATGTGAGCTAAGAGAGTATAGCTAAGGCAAAAAAAACTGGAGTAAGGTAAGAGCTGATTTCTGGATTTCCTCTTTCCACTTGCAATGTGGTTTGGCTCTGGTGCTCACACCTTCCTCTCTGCAGACTGAGACAGTACAAAAGGAGGCAGCAGCAGACTTAATAGGAATGGCTTTAGAGGTTGAATCAAAGAGTCTTCTTGACCAGTGTCCTGCATCCAATAGCTGGTAATAAGGCATGCACAGAGAAACAAAAAAGGAAAACTCAAGCACATACTCCCTTCCTTCCAGCAGTTCTTGGGTCAAGAATTCCTGGGACAAAGTGTAAATTCCTTGAGGAATACATCTTCAGTATATGTCTTGGAAGCCCTAAGCAGAGCTGACACTTCTGGGAACAAAACTTCATGTTCAGTACCCTGTCTGTGGGTCTGCCTTACCAGAATCAGAACAATAATTCCTTTATCTTGAGTGGATGGAATAATCCATTTTAAAAAGCACATGTTCAAAACACTGACTCAGGCAACCTACACAAAAATCTCAGAGCTGGCTGGAACTGGTTCTGTCCAACATAGGAGCAGTCTTCTCACAGAAGCCACTTCTGCAGTCCCTTCCCCTCTACACTGCCCTGGTGAGGCCTCATCTGGAGTACTGTGTCCAGTTCTGGGATCCCCACTTCAAGAAAGATGAAGAGCTACTGGAGAGAGTCCAGTGGAGGGCTACAAGGGTGGTGAAGGGACTGGAACATCTCTCCTATGAGGAGAGGCTGAGGGAGCTGGGCTTGTTCAGCCTGAAGAAGAGAAGGCTGAGAGGGGACCTTATAAATGCTTACAAATATCTGAAGGGTGGGTGTCAGGAGGATGGCGCCAAGCTCTTTTCAGTAGTGCCCAGCGACAGGACAAGGGGCAATGGGCACAAACTGAAGCACAGGAAGTTCCGTCTGAACATGAGGAAGAACTTCTTCCTGTTGGCGTGGGTTACGGATCCGTTGTAACGATGTGACCCCAATATGAGTATGATCGTTCACCTTTATTCGTCAGCAAAAACAAGGTTTATATAGCAAAACTATTACAGCATCTGAATGGTTAAACCCCCAATCCATATATAGGCAAAACTACTGCAACTCGTTGTGATTGGTGCAGAGCTGCATCTCGATGTGAAAACAGTACTGTGGCAGGAAACAACAACGTGGCAGGAAGGAAGTGACAGTGTGGCAGGAAACGGTGACGTTCCCCCTGCTCCAGTGTCCCGAGCTCGTCGCTCTGCCTTCCCAGCAGGGTTCCGTGTCAGCCGCTCCCAAGGCTCACTTCCGGATCGGAACCTGGGTTGCTCAACGCACCAAGCTATGTCCCCTCTCGTCCAGCCAGGACTCCACAATTCCCCCTTCTTGTTTTTGAGTAAGCCAGGTTTGCTTCGTCATCTTGGAGAGAGCCCTTTTAAGACAGCTAAAGTAAATACATATTATAATTCCAACAGCAAGTAACACGATACATATACGCAAAATTTCTATAATTAAAATGTTAAGCCAAGTGGGCAGATTACCAAAGAGTGAGGTGAGCAATCCATCAAAAAATCCCTGGTTTTGTTGTATTTGATTGATGTGCTGTTCAAGCCATTGTAATTGCTTATGGATGGACTTACTATGATCGGACAAGTTCATACAGCACATGCCTTCAAAATCCTCACAACCATGTCCCTGGGCCAGCAGTAAAAAATCAATTGCGGCTCTATTTTGCTACACCGCGTGTCGTAGACTACTCTGATCTTCGGGCAGGGATTGCAAGACTTTTGTGGTAACACTGGCTTGCTTCTCTGCCCAGCATGTCAATTTCCCTAGCTGGTTTAACGCTGAGCCAGCGGCGGCACTGGGCACTAATAATGCCATAAATACTCGCTCGGTGGTACTTGGGAGAGTGATTCGATCATCGCATTTAGGAGGAAGACCCGTAACACCTCGTTTGGGACGAGTTGTTACCTTCTTCCACCACTGTCGATCTGGAGCTAGCAATGTCAGCTGACCTAAGTAACACGGACCGCCATAGATGTTACGAGGAATTCCTTGACATGCCCTGTCGCCACAGATTAAGAACACGTCAGGAGGCAAGGCTTTAGGCGTAGCATTATTCCACAAGGGAGAACCACCTTCCATCCCGTAGCTGCCCAGACTTTGGGGGCTTCTTTTGTTCGTATCATTGGTGCCACAGAAGGTGACTGCTCTAGAGTGGCCCTGATAGTCATAATAAGAAGCAATTGGAGTGACATTGGCCCACCCTGACTGGTTGAAGAAATGGCGATGGTTAGGCCTAGCAATAGCAGGCCCTGCAAATACAAAACAAGTTTGAGTCCAGTTTTTGGTCGTGTTACCAATCCTCATTGATCCTAGCAAGTTCAACTCTTGAGGATCCCAGGGCAATGTGCGATTCAGACCTTGTATGAGCTTGGCACTGCAATTACTCACTTGAATCTCCTTTGTACATCTGCCTGCACTATAATTAGCAAAATGAGTAACATTGTAACTAGGTACCCCTATTAGACAGGTGCGAAAAGGCTCTGTTGCGGAAGCAAGAGACAAACAAAATGCTGATTGGCCAGTTTTGTTCGCCCAGGTAACCCATAGATTTTGTCGGGTCTCAATGCGGTAAAGGGTTTCTTCGCCTACTATAATCTGACAACATGTAAAGAGTACAGTTAACAGGGTAACCACTCGCTTTCCTGTCATTCCCTTCAAAACTGATGCATGCATCGCACTCTCGTCTTTCCCCCTCCGCTTTGGGGACGGTCCAAACAGCAGGCACTAACTTACTTTGACTATATTAAAAGAATTACTTACCCTTACGGTTTTAACTCTCTGGTTTGCTAACCTTACTTACTTCAAGCGGCTACAGAGATAAGCATCGCTTCCTTCTGTCTTGAGCTTTATAACAATTAAAGCGCGAGCTACACTGCGCCCTATTAAAGGCCCTGATCACACCGATGCTTCACAAACGATATTCGCTGCTGCCGCTATGGTTAGCACGTGTAACAATTACATAAAACCCGAGGCTTACAGATCTTACAAAACATCACAGATGGTATCGGTGACAAGTACCTCCTGGTAACCACTCATATACTCTTCCCTCTATTCAGGTTACTTCTACTTGATTGCTCTGCTCATGAGAGTCTGCTTGTTGCTCCTCGGCTAACTTCTCTTGCTGATTCAAAGCAGGCTTCATGGCTCGGCTAGGCACCCAGACTGGACCGCAATCTGTGGAAACACACATATAACCTCGACCGTTAAATATCACTGGTACGGGTCCAACCCATTCTCCAGTAGTCGGGTCTCTATAGATCACTTTAAACCGTGGTAAAGTCGTTGCACTATTGAATTTTAAGTTCTGGTGATGCATCACAACAGGTGGTGCTTCCTGATCACCCATAAGGCACAAATAGTTTAAAATAAAAAGAACTCGATGCAACCTTGATTGCGCTTCTGTTTCAACTCCTCGCTGTTTATCTAAGTAGTCTTTCAGCACACGATGAGTGTGCTCTATGAGGCCTTGCCCAGTCGGAGAATGCGCAGTTCCCATGGTGTGCTTAATTCCCCATGTCAGCAAGAATGATCTCAGCTTTTGACTGACATAAGCAGGTCCATTATCGGTCTTAATTTCTTCAGGGACTCTCAGCACTGCAAAACACGAAAGCAGATGTTTACAAACATGTTGCACTTTCTCCCCAGGTAAAGCAGTGGCCCATATCATTTTTGAAAAGGTGTCTATTGTGACATGCACGTACTTCAACCGCCCAAATTCGGAGAAGTGTGTGACATCCATCTGCCACAGTGCAAGTGCCTGCAGGCCTTTTGGATTTACCCCTTGGTCTATACCAGGTCCTTGGTTTCCACACTTAGGACAGGCCCGTACAATACAACGAGTCTCATTCTTTGTCAGTCCAAATTGCCTTCGCAGACCTCTTGCATTTTGGTGAAAATTCTCATGAGTCTGTCTGGCCTGCTGAAACTTGTCTACTGGAGGCATAGGGCATGCAGGACTAAGTTGTCAGCAATCTGATTGCCGTGCCCTAGTCCCAGATCCCATTGGTGGCTACGCACATGAATGACACAACAAGGTACGGGCCGTTGAGACAGTACTGTCCGCAACTGGATAAACAGCTTGCCTAATCTAGGATTGACTGCCTCCCTAAGCAAGGCATCCGGTATTCGAGACACTATCCCGGCTACATAAAGGGAGTCAGTTACAACATTTAAAGGCTCATTTAACCAATTAGTTAAAGCCCAGACTATGGCAGTCAGCTCTAGAATTTGTAGCGAATCTCCATCCTGTCCTTGTATCATATGATGACACCACTGGCCCCCTTCTTGCCAAACACAAACTGCCTTACGCAGTCTCCTGCCTGCATCTGTATACACTGTGATTCCTTCGGCCAGTGGCTTCTCCTGAACTCTGGACTTCTCAAGCCATAGATTACCTTTCAAGAACTGCCACAATCTCCCTTTCAGCTGTCAGGAATGTATCCTCCCATCATAGCCAAACAGAGCTTCCTGTATGGGCAGAGCATGCCTCAACCACCATTCCAAATCTGCTGCTTTAACCAGTATACTGATGTCCTGTGGCTCTTCCCATGATATTTCCACTATCCTCGTCCTACCTTTTCTGATTAGCTCTCCCACAGCTTCTCATCGTGTCTGTGTACTAGTCTTCAGCTGCACACTGAAAAACACCCATTCTAGTATGTAAAATAGATCATCGCTCCAAATAGGCTTGTCAGTGGCAAAATCAGGACTATTCAACGATGCTGTGCAGGAATGAGTCTCCCCCTTCTTGTTTTGCCATTGACAAACAAGGGCATATGGTGACTCTACAGGGTTACAAATAAGCAAGGAAACAGGTAGGTTAGCAATCGCCTAGCAGTCCAAGCTGTTTGAAGCTTCTGTAAGATGTGTTGCAAAGCTGCTTGCTGCGTCTGTGATAGGGTGACTGCTGTGCTGGGATGTGAGCCACGTAGTAGTAATGTCAATGGTGCAATGTCAGCATTGGAAATACCAGCACAGTTGCGCACCCACTGGATATCTCCGAGTCAAGTCTGTACATCAGTCAATGTGCGCAAATTTGTCGCTGATTCCAACTTTTGTGGTTGGATCTTAGCGTCAGAGATGCGCCACCCCAAATACTTCCATGGTGCAGATCGCTGAACCTTTTCCGGGGCAATAACAAGGCCCTTGCTGGCTAAAACTGTACTTAGCTATGTCAAGGAATCTTCATTGAATGCTTCCTGTTGACAGCAGAGGAAGTCATCCATATAATGATAAATGATTGTATTCGGCCATTGCTCCCTGAGTGGAGCTAAGGCCCAAGCCACATAAAGCTGACACAGCGTGGGTGAGTTTCTCATGCCTTACGGCAAGACAACCCACTCATATCGCTCTGAAGGTGCTGCTTTGTTGGTTACCGGTATCGAAAAGGCAAACCGTTGAGCGTCCCGAGGATGTAAAGGTATAGTGAAAAAACAGTCTTTTAGGTCAACAATGATCACGTGCCCACCCGACGGAAGCATAGCAGGTGATGGCATTCCAGGTTGTACAGCTCCCATGGGTTGCATCTGCTCATTAATCTTACGTAGGTCGTGTAAGAGGCACCATTTGCCTCTCTTTTTCGGAATGATGAAAATTGGGGTATTCCATGGGCTGACTGAAGGTTTGATGTGGCCTGCAGCGAGTTGTTCTGCTACCAATTGCTGTGTTAATTGCAGTCGCTCTTCTGTCATGGGCCACTGGTCAACCCACACGGGTTCGTTGGAAAGACAGGTTAGCGGTGGGTTGGGCGACTGCTCGCCAGTGCCCATAACTAAAAAGGGATAGTAGTTAGTACAACTCCAATTTGACTCAAAACGTCGCGGCCAATTAGGGCTGAAAGAGTTTCGGGCAGCTGCATGACATAGACCTTTAAAATGACCTCCTGCCCTTCAGGAAAGGTTATTTGCACAGGGTATTGGCTCATCATGGGAGTGGAGTGTCCCCCCACACCTGCAATAGCCATTGTGGGAACACTTAGTGGCCACTCCTCCGGCCAAACACCCGTACTTACGATTGTCATCCATTAACCTCTACCACAGGACAGGCTAAGGCTTGTGTACCTCTCATAGTGGTGGCAACGTTGCACTGTCCATCTAGGATGGCATCTCTTATAACACCGCTCCAGCGGGTAGGTGTGATCGGTGCCGGAGGCCCAGCTAAACATCTCGGAGAGGAACCCTCCTTTTCCCGGTGGGGGGGGTTGGTAACGATTGACATATGCTGGAACTGCAAGCTCATGTCTTGAAGACTGTGCAAAACTGACTGCAAAACATCGTACGCTTTTTTTCCTTGCAATTCGTTCTGGCCGCCATCAGAGGGCGTCGGGAGTGGAGACGCCTCGCCGGAAGATGGCAGGGGTGAGTAGAGAGGAGGGGCCGATGTTGCAGGCCGCCCCTCAGGAGGGGCCAATGTTGTAAGCCGCGCCCCTTCTCCCTCCCCCTCTGGGGGTGGTACTAGCCGCTCCTCCCCTCTTCCAGAAGACAGTCACACTTCCGCGCCCGACTCCTCCCCGCTCCGTGGGCACGGTCATACTATCGTGTCTGGCTGGCATTTCAAGTTGATCTCTCTAGCAGCAACTTCCGGTGGGCCACCCCCCTCTGCGCCCAAACCGGAACTGCGCTCCGCACTCACCCAAACTCAGCAATTGTGTTACAAGTGATCCCAGTCATCCCTCTCACGGCAGGTAGCCCCAAAACCCGTGATAATGTCCCAGGCTTAGGCACGTGATCTTTCCCGGGCTTCAGAGCTAGCATCTGAGCTGCAGCACACGCCACCTCTCGTTCAGCTTTCATGGCTTTTAAGGTCTGTAATACTGTTCGCCAGAGCTCGCGGATGGCTTTTATCTCCTTTTCCTCCTTGTCCTCCCCGGTTATTGTCCTTTGCCACATAGTCTCTCCTAACTGCTGCCATTCTGAGACGGAAAACAGTAGCGGGGTATCCGCAAAGTGACCCCATCGTTGCCCCAGTTTAATCAACTTCATGAGTTGCTTTGCCGTTGCATCTATTTCTCTCTTAGAGAGAATACCAACGAGCAATGTTGCCGCAGCATCCACCTCCACGCCTGCGACCACAGCCTCCATGTTAAAATTTAGCTGCGCCAGGCAGACCCAGTGTGGCTCGAAAAATCCTGGGAGTTGGCCGTCCCTGTCTGCCCGGCGCATCCGCACCCAGGCAGGACCCTCGCAGCCGTTGTTCCCACGCCCCCTCTCTAGCTGCTCACCACAGACCGAGGGACTCCTGCAGGGAAACTGTCCATCCTCTGCTACCAAATGTTGGCGTGGGTTACGGATCCGTTGTAACGATGTGACCCCAATATGAGTATGATCGTTCACCTTTATTCGTCAGCAAAAACAAGGTTTATATAGCAAAACTATTACAGCATCTGAATGGTTAAACCCCCAATCCATATATAGGCAAAACTACTGCAACTCGTTGTGATTGGTGCAGAGCTGCATCTCGATGTGAAAACAGTACTGTGGCAGGAAACAACAACATGGCAGGAAGGAAGTGACAGTGTGGCAGGAAACGGTGACGTTCCCCCTGCTCCAGTGTCCCGAGCTCGTCGCTCTGCCTTCCCAGCAGGGTTCCGTGTCAGCCGCTCCCAAGGCTCACTTCCGGATCGGAACCTGGGTTGCTCAACGCACCAAGCTATGTCCCCTCTCGTCCAGCCAGGACTCCACAGTTCCCTCTGAGGGTGACGGAGTACTGGAACAGGCTGCCCAGGGAGGTTGTGGAGTCTCCTTCTCCGGAGATATTCAAGACCCGCCTGGACAAGGTCCTGTGCAACCTACTGTAGGTGACCCTGCTTTGGCAGGAGGGTTGGACTAGATGACCCACAGAGGTCCCTTCCAACCCCTACCATTCTGTGATTCTGTAATTCTGTGATTCTGTGATTCCACTACAAAAGCCTTTCCAAATAAACCCAACACATTCCATTCCTTACCTTCATGAATCAAGTATCTAAGAATTATTATTAAAATATACATTCATTGCATAATCTACAATCTTCACAAATGTCACTTATATTAACAAAAAGAAATCCCTTCACCAAAATCAAAACAACATCATCACAACACTGACAAAGGTGGACAATTTATGCACACTCCATCCCTCATCCCTTCACCACAGTTACAACAACAAAAATTCCTCACAAAGTTCTGCCCATGTTTTTCCTGTTGCTTCTCCCAATTCCTGTCCTTATCTCAAACTCATTGAAAGCTCCACACTGGGTGCCAAAAATGACTGTAGTGAGTGGACCTTAGCTGGCTGCCAAGTGTTCACCAAACCACTCTCATTCTCCCTCCTCAGCAGCACAAGGGGAGAAAATAAGATGAAAAACTAGTGGGTTGAGATAACGGCAGTTTAACAAAACAAAGCAAAGGCTGTGCACAGAAGCTAAAGAAAAAAAATATTCCCTACTTCTTATAAGCAGGTGATGTCCAGCTGTTTCCTTGGAAGTAGGGCCTCAGTACACGTAGCGGTTGCATCAGAAAACAAACACCTTAATAACAAACATTTGTCCCCCCGCTCCTTTTTCTTACCTTTTATTGTTGATCACAATGTCATATAGTAAAGAATGTTCCTTTGGTTGGTTTGGGTTATCAGTCTTGGCTATGTCCACTCCCAACCTCTTGCCCACTGCCAGTCTTTTTTAGGGGGGCAGGGTTTGGAGAGATATCCTTGATGCTTGTAAGAACTGCTCAGCAGTAGACAAAACGTTGGTGTGTTATCAACACTGTTCTATCTACAAACACAAAATACAGCACTATGGGATCTGCTATGGTGAAAGTTAAGTCCATCCCAGCCAGACCCAATACAAGGAAAACTTCTGAGAAACAAAGAAATTCCAGGGCTTGCATATGAAGCTGTTGGCAGAGCTGCTGACTACGAGTCATTTTTTTTTTTTTTATTATAACTCTGCACAACGCTGAGAATATATTGTCCACAGGCATTGAACACAACATTTGAAAAAC